>NC_138373.1:108317373-108325799 GCF_054177405.1 Leptonychotes weddellii | reverse complement strand
ATGGACTCTGAAAAACAAACTGAGGGTTCTGGGGGGGAGGGGGGTGGGAGGATGGGTTGGCCTGGTGGTGGGTATTGAGGAGGGCACGTTCTGCATGGAGCACTGGGTGTTATGCACAAACAATGAATCATGGAACACTTCATCTAGAACTAATGATGTAATGTATGGGGATTAACATAAGAATAAAAAAATAAATAAATAAATAAATAAAAAGAGTCTGTTTCTTGGTTTACCTCTCTCTCTTTCTTTTTTTTTCCCTTTGTTCTTTTGTTTCATTTCTTAAATTCCACATATGAGTGAAATCATATGATATTTGTCTTTCTCTGACTAATTTATTTCACTTAGCATAATAGTCACTAGCTCCATCCATGTCATTGCAAATGGCAAGATTTCATTCTTTTTTATGGCTGAGTAATATTCCATTGTGTGTGTGTGTGTGTGTGTGTGTATATGTGTGTGTGTATATATATATATATATATATATATATATATATATATATATATATATATATATATACCACATCTTTATCCATTCATCAGTCGATGGACACTTGGGTTGGTTCTATAGTTTGGCTGTTGTAGATAATATTGCTATAAACATTGGGGTACATGTATCCTTTTGAATTATTATTTTTGCATTCTTTGGATAAATACCTAGTAGTGTAATTGCTGGTTGGTAGGGTAGTTCTATTTTTAACTTTTTGAGGAACCTCTAAACTGTTTCCCCTAGTGGCTGCACCACTTCGCATTCCCACCAAAGCGCAATGAGGTTCCCCTTTCTTCGTATCCTCACCAACGCCTGTTGTTTCTTGTGTTGTTGATTTTAGCCATTCTGATGGGTGTGAGGCGATGCTCATTATAGTTTTGATTTGCATTTCCCTGATGATCAGTGATGTTGAACATCTTTTCTTGTGTCTGTTGGCTATCTGTATGTCTTCTTTGAGAAAATGTTTATTCATGTGTTCTGCCCATTTTTTAATTGGACTGTTCATTTTTGGGTTGTTGAGCTTTATAAGATCTTTATATATTTTGGATACTAACCCTTTATCTGATGCATCATTTGCAAATATCTTCTCCCATTCCATAGTTTGTCTTTTAGTTTTGTTGGTTGTTTCCTTCGCTGTGCAGAAGCTTTTTATTTTGATGAAATCCCAATAGTTTGTTTTTGCTTTTGTTTCCTTTCCCTCAAGAAATAACATTTAGTAAAAAGTTGTCGTGGCCAATGCCAAAGAGGTTACTGCTTGTGTTCTCCTCTGGGATTTTGATGGTTTGCTGTCTCACATTTAGGTCTTTCATCCATTTTGAATTTATTTTTGTGTATGATGTAAGGAAGTGGTCCAGTTTCATTCTTCTGCATGTTGCTGTCCAGTTTTCCCAACACCCCTTATTTAAGAGACTGTCTTTTTCCCAGTTGGATTGTCTTTCCTGCTTTGTTGAAGATTAATTGACCATATAGTTGTAGGTTCATTTCTGGGTTTTCTATTCAGTTCCATTGACCTATGTGTCTATTTTTGTGCCAGTATCATACTGTTTTGATTACTTCAGCTTTGTAATATAACTTGAGGTTCAGAATTGTGATGCCTCCAGCTTTGCTTTTCTTTTTCAAAGTTCCTTTGGCTATTTGGGGGTTTTTGTGGTTCCATACAAATTTTAGGATTGTTTGTTCTAGCTCTGTGAAAATGCTCTTGGTTTTTTGGGGTTTCTTGGGTCTTTCGGTTTTTGTTTTGTTTTGTTTTGTTGGGGTTTTTTGTTTTTTTGTTTTAGTTTTTATTTGAATTCCAGTTACTTAACACACAGTATAATATTAGTTTCAGGTGTACAATTTATTGATTCAACACTTACATACAAAGTAGTGCACTTGTTGTGATGTGCTGTGGGTGTTTTGATAGGAATTGCATTAAAAGCTTAGATTGCTTTGCATAATATAGACATTTTAACAGTATCTGTTCTTCCAATCCATCAGCATGGAATGTCTTTCATTTCTTTATGTCATCTTCAATTTCTTTCATCAGTGTTTTAAAGTTTTCAGAGTATAGGTCTTTCACCTCTTTGGTTAGATTTATTCCTAGGTATCTTACTGGTTTTGGTGCAATTGTAAATGGGATTGATTCCTTAATTTTGCTTTCTGCTGCCTCATTATTGGTGTATAGAAATGCAACAGATTTCTGTATGCTGATTTTGTATCTGTATTTTAACATCTGTATCCTGAGACTTCACTGAATTCGTGTATCAATTATAACAGTTTCTTGGTGGAATCTTTCTGGTTATACACACGCACGCACACACACACACACACACATATATCATGTCGCCTGCAAATAGTGAAAGTTTTACTTCTTCCTGACCAACTTGAATGGCTTTTATTTCTTTTTGTTGTCTGATTGCTGTAGCTAGGACTTCCATTGCTATGTTAAATAACAGTGGTAAGAGTAGACATCCCTGTCTTGTTCCTGACCATAGAGAAACAGGTTTCAATTTTTCCCAGTTTATGATGATATTAGCTGTGGGTTATTCATATAGGGCCTTTGGTATGTTTAGGTATGTTCCCTCAACATACTTTGTTGAGGGTTTTTATCATGAATGGACATTGTACCTTGTCAAATGCTTTTTCTGAAATGATCATATGGTTCTTAACCTTTCTTTTATTAATGTGGTATATCATGCTGATTGATTTGCGAATATTGAACCACACTTGAAACCCAGGAATAAATCCCACTTGGTCATGGTGAATGATTTTTTTAATGTATTGTTGGATTTGGTTTGCTAGTATTTTATTGAGAATTTTTTCATCTGTGTTCACCAGGGATATGGGCATATAGTTCTCTTTTTTTAGTGGAGTCTTTTTCTGGTTTTGATATCAGGGTAATGCTGGCCTCATAGAATGAATTTGGAAGTTTCCTTCCTTTTCTATTTTTTGGAATAGTTTGAGAAGAATAGGTATTAATGCTTCTTTAAAAGTTTGGGAGAATTTGGCTGTGAAACCATCTGGTCCCGGACTTACGTTTGCTGGGAGATTTTTAATTACGGATTCAATTTCTTTGCAGGTTATCAGTCTGTTCAAGTTTTCTATTTCTTTCTGTTTCAGTTTTGGTAATTTATATGTTTCTAGGAATTTATCTATTTCTTCCAGGTTGTCCAATTTGTTGGCATATAGTTTCTCATAACATTCTCTTATAATTGATTGTATTTCTGTGATGTTGGTTGTTATTTCTCCTCTCTCATTCATTTTATTTACTTGGGTCCTTTCTCTATTCTTTTTGATAAGTCTGGCTAGGGGTTTATCAATTTTATTAATTTTTTCAAAGAACCAGTTCCTGGTTTCATTGATGTGTTCTGTTGTTTTTTTAGTTTCTATATCATTTATTTCTGCTCTAATCTTTATTATTTCCTTCCTTCTGCTGGCTTTAGGCTTCATTTGTTGTTCTTTTTCTAACTCCTTTAGGTGTAAGGTTAAGTTGTTTATTTGAAATTTTTCTTGCTTCTTGAGGTAGGCCTGTATTGCTATATACTTTCCTCTTAGGACTGCCTTTGTTGCATCCCAAAGGCTTTGGACCAATGTGTTTTCATTTTCATTTGTTTGCATGTATTTTTTTTAATTTCTTCTTTGATTTCCTGGCTGACCCATTCATTGTTTAGTAGCACGTTGTTGAACCTCCGTGTATTTGTGGTCTTTCCAGATTTTTTCTTGCAATTGACTTCTGATTTCATAGCATTGTGATCAGAAAAGGTGTATGGTATGACTTCAATCCTTTTGTATTTGTTGAGGTCTGTTTTGTGACCTAATATGCAATCTATTCTGGAGAATGTTCCATGTGCACTTGAAAAGAATGTGTATTCTGCTGTTTTAGGATGGAATGTTGTGAATATATCTGTTACGTCCATCTGGTCCAGTGTGTCATTCAAAGCCATTGTTTCCTTGTTATTTTCTGTCTAGATGATCTGCCCATTGATGTAAGTGAGGTGTTAAAGTTCCCTACTATTATTGTATTATTATCAATTAGTTCCTTTATGTTTGCTATTAATTGTTTTATATAATTGGGTTCTTCCATGTTGGGTGCATAAATATTTATAATTGTTATATCTTCTTGCTGGATTGTTTATATTAATATTAATACAGACAAAAGCACTAATAAGGAGAAGAAGGAACATTATAATAATAAAAGGGGGAAATCATGAACTGACAAGTATCTAACATCACATCCTTTTAAAATATTGCTTGTAGAAAGTAATAGATCAAACAGAAAAGGTTAAAAACTTCTATAGAAAATTAACACAGCACAATAAACTACTTGAACTAATAGTTCTTTAAAAAATCTTCACTCTGCAGATATCAAATATACATATTCTTTTCAGGTATACATGATATAGATACATGAATTGACCAGGTAACAAAAATCTAAAGAGGTGTTAACAAAGTCTAAAGGACTGTTGATGGGGGGGATGATCTGAACACAGTGCTATAAATACTTAATATAGTGTTCATGGATGCATATTTATGATGCCATAAAAACTGCAAACTACTTAAATGTCCAAAAATTGGGGAATTAATAAAGTGTGATAAATAGGTAGATAATGGAATACTACAGAAGAGCTAAACTAAATTAATTAGAACTATATGTCAGCATGAATAGATCTCCAAAATATAATATTGAGTGATAAAAGCAAGAGGCTGAAAGATAAGTACAGTAAATTTATGTTTATTTATGTAAATATTGAAAACACATGAAAAGCTTTATGTATCACTTACAGCAGGATGCATATGTCTGAAAGTATCAAAACAAAAGCTGAAAGGGTGTTAACCAAAATAATAATTATGGCCTCTGGGAATGGAGGGAGATGTTTGGGACTGGGAAGAGGCTTTGTACATATGTTCTATTTCTAGAGAGGCAGTAATGTATCATGATTCAAAGTGCAGATTCAGAGCTAGACTGCCCAAGTTCAAATCTTGATGATGACTTTCTTTGTGTCCCAGTTTCCTCACCTGTAAATTTTAGTTGATAATATGTCTTACCTAATAGGGCTATTGCAGTTTAGATAAGCTAAGGCGTGTAAACACTAGAACCGTGCCTGGCACATTGTACTGGCACTCAAGAAGTGAACATTAATCATTGTTATTTTTAGTTGAGATTTTTTAAAGTAGTAAATGAAAGATAAGAAATTGGAGAGAGCACATATGGACAGCTCTTTGGAGAAGTCTGGCTATGAAAAGCAAAAGAAAATAGTCTGCAGCTAAAGCAGTATGTGGGGTCCAGGGAGGCTTATTTAAAATGGGAGATTGTTGAGTATATTTGCAAACTAATGAAAATAAACTAAATGAGAGGGAAAGATTGATGGCACAGCAAAGAGATGAAGTAGCCTAAAGGGCAGAGTCTGATAGGACTAGAGGAGAAAGGGCTCACAGCTCATGTGGAAAAATAAGGCCTTGAAAGGAGAAACAAACTTCCATTATTTCAAGAAAGAAGGAGAAAATGAAACATACATGGAAGTCTTTTCATTTTCTCAATGAGTTTGAAGCAAGATGCTTCAGTGGAAGTTTAAGAAATGAGAAGATTTGAGTCCATTTGGCAAATGAAAGAATATGCTTACTAGAGAGAAGAGGTGGGATGGTGTGCCAGTGTGGAGCTTGCATTGTGGATGATGATCACAAAGTTACCCTTCTTCCAAACCACCTGTCATGTAGCAACCCTCAGCTATATAGGCATACACATAGCAATGAGAGAAGACTAGACCTTCCAGGGCTGTGGATTTGCCAGGAGATAATATAACTATTCAATTATACACAAAATTATATGATTAAAATCATCATGGATTCCAAGTGGATGAGGAATAGGGGAATGAAGACAAAGAGGGCAAAGGGATAGAAAGAAAATGGATTAAAGCTCTCAGGGTCTTCGAAGAATTGTTTCCATGGGTGATTGAAGAGATAAATAGGACATATAAGACATTGCTCAGAAGAATAGGATGCATGAATTTATTTTAAAATTTTGATTTTAAAATTGGAGCAGTGGAAAGAATGCATAGTTGAGCTGGAGAGAAGGAAATATTCACCAGGGATGAGATGGTGACACTGAGTGTCACCTCTCAGAGTGACACTGAGAGGCCAGAGTGTTGGTTAAGTCATCCATAGGACACTGAAGATACTCAAAATGGAGAAGTAGATAAAATACTGTGATCAGGTTTATATTTTAGAAACATCCCTGTTATGATAAGGAGAACAGATTGAAAGGGATCAAAACTGGAGAAAGGAAGATCTTTGTTGAAAGCTTTTGAGATCGTGGTGGTTCTGATTAAGATAGTGGTAGGGAAGATGGAAAGAAATGGATTTTTTCAAGACTGCTAACGTAGTAGAAAAACACTGTGTTTTGTGGCAGGGAATGGGAGTGAGGAAGGAGTCAAGGCATCAAGATCAGGTGACTGGGGCAGACGCTAGTGCCATTTTCTGAAAAAGGGAGAAGAGAAGGAAAATCTGCTCTGGGGCCACCTAAACCACTAATGATAAATCACTTCATCAATACAGATCTACATATATCACAGAAATGATAAAAATTAATACCTAGATATTAAAATTCCAGCTAAGGTTTATAGTTTGAATGTTGATAATACATGTCAGTGGTTTGATAGTTTCTATATATCAGCAGCACACAATGAAGACTTTCAAGTCTAGAAGAAAAATCAAATTATTAATAAACAAAATTGCTTTGTCTAAAGATTAAAGGACTCACAAACATCATAAAGATTAAATATTTAAATAAGTTATTTCAATTTCTTAATAGATGAGACAATATCTGGTTTTTAAATTTGCATTTTTAAAAATGGTTAAAAACCATAACATCAGTGAAACTTGACTGGACTAATATTTTGGAACTCTCACTAAAAAAAATAATATTATGCTTCATAACAGACAACTTAAATATTAAAAATATTTAACAAATGAATATATAACTTGGTTGTGTGCTCTATTTTCTCAATAACAAGTCCATGTTAACTGCGAGCACAGGTTTTAGAAAAACCTGTTTTTCTAAAGGGCTACGTTCATACATCTTTCATTTGCTAAATCTCAACCTTCCAAATATCAAAGAAAAGTCAACATAGTAACAACGTGCATAGTAAGAATTCATTCAAATAATAACCCAATACCCATGTTAATCACTGTGATTTAATTATGGCATCTTTCCCTTTTCCAGAATATTTATGAATTATTCTTTGTGTAATCCCAAAGTACATTATTAATGCACATCAAAGGACAGTTTAGTTATAAATATTAATGACCCAGGGAAAGTAACTTTGGGCATGAAATTTCATAACACAGTTGATTTTTATCTTTAATTCCTTATAGTGGTTGATTATAGATGTTTCAATTAGGCATGAGTATTGTTTTATTCTTTTTGATGGAGGGTTAGAAATTACAGCATTATAATAATCAAATTTTTAAAAATACAACAGAATGTAATCCACAACAGTTCTTGAAATTCTCATTTGGTTGTAAAATATGTTCTTCTGTAATAATTAAGTACATAATAAATTTAAGGGCTAAAGAACAGTTGCTTTATAACATTTACAAGAAGTAATTTACATTACTGAGAGGAAGTAAGGAATTTTTTAACATAAATGTAATTAGAATCCACTGGACCCCTTTTCTATTAGTCTTATAAAGACAGGTCTCTCTGATATAAATATTTCAATAGTTATTAAGAAATTCAGTGCTTTCCTTCCATACTTGTAGTATAAGTGTTTAAGGATATATGAAGTACTCAAGGAACTTCACTTTCAGGTTTACATAACTAATTATCAGGGTGGCTATTTATAACTATTGTAGCTTTAAAAACTTATAACTAATTCTCAATTATTATTTTATGTGGCTTAACTCTAAACATGAAGTAAACTTTGGGAAAGTCTGCAAATAAATATTGCTTAGCATCTTACCATTTGAGGCGCTAAAATTTCATAAAGATGTCAAAGTCTTGAAGAGCTCTAAGAAGGCAAGAAATGAACTAATAATTAGTAAATATTTCAGATAAAGAAAGATTGCCAGATTCTGAATTCATCTCCCCCCAAATGATTAAAAGGTGGTTAATAACAATAATAATGTTATGGAACCTGGACTGGATCACCCAACGGAAGAACCAAGCGGTACCGGGAGATCTTGGAGGATAGGAGGTTTATTTAATGCCGGCGGGCTCAGAGGAGAGTGGTCTCCAAAGATCTCTGAGCCCCGAGCACAAAAAAAGGGGGCAATTTATACACATCTCCTTCCGCATACTTGGGACTTATGGCGCGTGCGCGAAGCAGGGAAGGGAGAAGAACCTGGAAGAGCCCCGGGGCAAGGACTGGGACTCTCTCGCTGGCTCAGTCAGCCATCTTAGGACACAGATTTTCCTTATCATTCCCCGCTTTGATGCCTTTTAAACACCTAGTTTAGAGGGCAT
>NC_138373.1:108291584-108317273 GCF_054177405.1 Leptonychotes weddellii | reverse complement strand
CCACGCCTGTTTTGGAGGACCAGTGAGGCCAGTGAATCAAGTTGGCACTGCAAGACCAGGGCCAACTGAGTGAGGGCGGAAAAACCCACCGTGAGTTGTTGAGTTAACCCCTGGTACTGAGCCTGAGACATCCCGATGCCAGTGGTGCCGAGGGCAACACCTGATGCATCCAGCAGGCTCACGATAAGAGGGATGGCCACGGGAGAGCATGGAGGGCGGCTAGGAGGTCTTCATATGAGTGGGGCATCACTCCCAGGGAGGACTGAAAGATCAGGTAAGAGACTGACAAGCGTGCATGATTGATCACATGGGGTGAAGCAGATGTATACACCTTGATCACAAGCTAAAAAAGTGTTGTTAGACGCACAGACCCTACTGTGGCCCGTGATGGGGAGAGGAAGAGTTGCCATACAGCGGTACTGGAGCCAGAAAGGGATAATCTGAGGTCCCCAGTGCCGAGGTGGTAGGTGACACAGTAGATTGGTTGAGGATGACACCTAGGTATTGGATGGGACGGGGCTTCATACAGATCCAGCAGTCAGATGCTAGGGGTGGATTCGAGTGGTTAAGCGCTTGGTGGGAGGCGTTAATCATACCTAACAGCTGCACTATAGATGCTTGCTATGTGTGGATGGGGGACCTGGGGATGCGCCAGGGCGAGTTATTTTCTATCTGACTCTGGGGGTTGACTGTAAGGCTTGGAGTGAACATGGACTTAATCATAAATTTGGCCATGGGGTCAGTCCCCATAGGGTGATATTGGCCCAACAGGAGAATGATTCCTGTAGCCCATGATGTGGCATTGGGTTCTAAGACTGAGAGGGTGAGTGGTATACAGTGATCATTAGGGCAAGAGGATGGGGAGGCCTTGCATGACAAGGAAATCCGGATGTCACTGCACTGTTTGAGGCGCCACCTGGTGGACCCTCGTTCCATTCCCAGCCAAGTCGCCACCCATGACTCACATCCCCAGTCTTGTGAGCAGAACTGAGTGTTTGGCTGTTGAGGTGTAGGGCCCCCACAGATGTAGATATCTACCAGCTGGTAACCAGACTGAGGGCCATGGTAGCAACACTGTCTATGAGGTTGCCCAGGAGGTATCAAAAAGCTGGCATCCATCAAAATGGAGGTTAATCTTTGGTGTGTGCCCATCCCAGGTGGAAGAAGTCAGTGGGGGCACTGGTGCGGGACTGAGGGGGATCAGCTGGAAAGTCCATTTGCCAGTAACGGTGATACGAGAGTTTGCCCCCCTTGCTGGGCCAGGCAAGCTAGAGGCAGTGCGGAGGAACAGCACACCAGGTAGCAGAAACCCGGAACTGACTGGGGCCAGGAAAACCATGGTGAAATGTGCTCAGGAGTAGACAGCAGAGGGCCAATAAAAGTGGGATCTATGACCTTAGGTAGAGGGAGTCATCATGGCTAACCCATCAGTAGATGAAACCCGTGGACAAGTGAGTGCAGTAATACACCCTAGGGACACCCAATAAGCAATGACAATAGTAAGTCTCTGGGGGAAAGCCCAGTCAGGAGGGGCAACAGTGTAGAGTCCGAATCCCAAGATGAGGGAAATCATGCCGAGAGCCAGGGACCACGGTGAGCAGGTGTCCATCTGTCGGTGAGGTCTCATTGAAGGCGAAGCCGGAGTGGGTTCGTGAAGTCTGGCTGGACTCTCCACTGGCACAGCAGCTCATCTGAATGATGAGCTTTCTTCGTCTGGAGGGGTAGACCCACGGGGTGACACCTGGGACCTTGAGGGCAGTAGGGGCAGTTAGAACAACAGTGTGGGGACCTGTCTTTCTTCCAATCTTTGACCCAAATTGAGTCCCCTGTCTGGAAGGAGTGTACCTGAGACCCTAAGGAGATTGGGGCCCTCTCAATGGTGTACTTTTGTAATTTATTTAGTTCATCCTTGGGATCTCCGGCTAGGATTTGTGGAGACTGGGGCTTTTGCTGATTTTCTTTAGGTCGCTTGGACAAGGCAATTAAGACTCTGGTCTGTCCCTGCCTATTGCAAGCGAATCGCACCCAGGGGGATGGGTCTGAGCAATTCCTAGCCAGGAATCAATGTACTGAAACAGGTCAGGGTGTCCTGGCTCTCCTGTTATGACTCGCCATACTCGACGAATCATTGGGACATCCAATGTCCCTTCTGAAGGCCACCCGACATCAAAGGTGGGCCATTCCAACTCACATAGGGTTCTCAACTTGCCGGGGTTCATCCTGACTCCACAGTCTCCTGAAAACCCCTTCTTGAAATTTTTGATCATGGTCTCTAGAACCGTAGGTTTACTCTGCCCTGACCCCATGGTGATGTACCCATGTGCGGTGGAGCAGAGACAGACAAAGGTGGGTGGGTGCCTCCTGAAATGAGGAGACCAATCAGATGCCCGTCTGGCCGTGTCCTGAAGGAGCTTAGGTGAGGCTTAGCCATAGCGGTCTCAGCATTGTGACTTACAATCGGAAACTATTCTGATGCCACCATAGACTGTATGCCGTTCACCACAGAATCAGAGACGGACCCACTCAGACTCCATAGGCTTCTGGGGACCTTAAGGCTTCTGCCTGCCTGTGGAGTCACAGAATCAGTCCACTTGAGCAAGCCAGGTCGGACTGCACAGTCACTCACACATTCACACCCAGAAGTTATTACATTCCCTCCCTGGGAATCCCTACCTGTGAGACCTCTAAGAGGCCTCTGGGAGGTGATCAGGCTCCCATTCCACCCCAGTGGGGGTGGGCCTGTCTGGGTCCTGGGGCCCCAGGCCTTACCGGAATCCGACATCAGGACCAGGTCCTCACCTGCCAAGTCTTCTCGAGTCCAGTGGGAACAGCGGAGCGGGGCTGGCCCGAGGCGACTGGGGCAGGAGACTGCCGAAAATTAGGCAGAGTGCGCCTTCTCCGTTTGGATCCCTCATTCCGTCACCGCCCTGCCATTTCCCCCAAACTGGTGGCAACAGTGGGCCAGTGTGGTTGGGTTTCCCAGTCAGAGAACCAAATGTTATGGAACCTGGACTGGATCGCCCAATGGAAGAACCAAGCGGCACCCGGAGATCTTAGAGGATAGGAGGTTTATTTAACGCCGGCGGGCTCAGAGGAGAGTGGTCTCCAAAGGTCTGAGCCCCAAGCACAAAGGGGGCAATTTATACACTTCTACTTCTGCATACTTGGCACTTTCGGCGCTTGCGCGAAGCAGGGCAGGGAGAAGAACCCAGAAGAGCCCCGGGGCAAGGACTGGGACTCTCTCGCTGACTTGCTTGGCTATCTTAGGACACAGATTTTCCTTATCAATAAGTATTTGAGATTGTTTTAAAATTGTTGACCATCTGTGTCATTCTTACCATGACAGAGCAGGTGAGAAGGGTAAAAGCTCATTTTATTTTATTTTTTTTATTTTATTATTTATTTGACAGACAGAGATGCAGTGAGAGAGGGAACACAAGCAGTGGGAGGGGGAGAGGGAGAAGCAGGCTCCCGCCGAGCAGGGAGCCCGATGTGGGGCTCGATCCTAGGACCCTGGGATCACGACCTGAGCCGAAGGCAGACACTTAATGACTGAGCCACCCAGGCGCCCCTAAAAGCTCATTTTAATAAGCATTTACTAAGGGCTTGCAATGTGCTGGGCACTACGCTAAGCACTGTATTGTGTATTATCTTAATCACTCCTTATAACAAACCTATGAAGTGGGTAGTGTTATGGCACCCATTTGAGAGATGAGTAACCGAAAGCTTTGTAGGAGCAGTTGGCCCATGGTCTCCAGAGCTGGTCTCCAGATGGCCATGCCTGCCTGACCCCAAAGACTGTGGTTCCTCCACCCCTCCCCTTTCTCTTCTCCAGGTAGGATGAAGTAGTGGTTAAGAACACAGACCGTGCACTCTCCCAATTCTTCTGTAGCCAGTTTGAAAAACAGGATATGCCTTATGAATGTTAGGAAATGTAGGGAATAGGCTAAATATGACTTCACAAGTTCCCTTCCAGGTCTGATCCACTCAGGGTCAAAAAACGAGCCTAATATCATGACTGCTCTTAACTTTAGAAGTCTATAGTAATAGAGGAAGCCTGGCAGTCAATAGGATGCAGTAGCCATTTTTTCACATAAGCCTTTATTTCACTTTGAGCACTTTATTTTTATTTATTTTGCTTAGAGCCTCCAAATGTCTGGATACTGGACACCACTTCCTGAGACCCAGTTGAAGCAGGTCTGCTTTTGCAGAAATTTTCCATTTGTCTTAAGAAGCACTAGGGATTCCTCTAGCTGCATGACTGCTACTTTTTTTCTTTCTGTCTTTGTAGAAAGTTCATTAAATTTTGGAGTCAAAAAGCTGAAACATCCTGCCAAGGTAAAAATCTGCTTAACAACCCCAACTCCAGGTAAAAATACCCTCCTCGGCATCTCTGATCAGTATGTCCCAGCCTACACGTGAATCTGCAGGGAACGGGAGCCCAGTCAGCACATAGAGAGGACCACGGGAACTCAGAGCAGTTCTAATGATTAGCCTCCTCGTTCTAAGCCATAATCGGCTTCTGTTATTTCTAACCTCTGCACTCTAAGCCATAATCTGCTTCTGTTATTTCTAACCTCTGCACCCAGGTTATTTCTAACCACTGCATCTCTTTCACAGCCAATCCTTCAACTTTTAAAGATAGCAATCACATCTCTTTTTAGTCTCAAATGCTCCAACCAATCCCCAGTTCCTTCAAACATTTCTGATTTGGCATGAATAGCCAGAAACTCTACCAATTCTGTCAATCTATATTGTCAGTGACCTTAAAATGTGTTCCACACCCCAGAACTGCTCAGAATGCCACAGACATCGGGGCATCCCTGGATGCCTCAGTCGGTTAAGTGTCCAACTCTTGGTTTCTGCTCAGGTCATGATCTCCCCATCCTGGATCTCCCACGCTGGGCTCTGCACAGTGCAGAATCTGCTTGTCCCTCTCCCTCCCCCTCTGCTCCTCCCCACTCGCACTCCTCTCCACTCATGCTCGTGTGCACATGCACACTCTCTCTCTCAAATAAATAACTAAAATCTTAAAAAAAAAAAATGTCACAGACATCATCTAATGAGACTCAAGTACAATGGAGGGAAAATCCTCTTACAGTCCAGACACCATGCTTTCATGGTTGCAACCTAAGATTCTATTGGAATTTGAGGCAGACGAATCACACAGGTCAATCACAGAGCTCACAAAGTACAGACCATGAGTTCATGTTCATGTGCTTACAGTTCCTTTATTACATACGTGGCATGCATTACCAATAATCTAAGCATCTCCTGCTCTCCAGCCAAAGTTTTTACTCAAAATTTACTTTCCCGTCATTTTGCCCATAAATTAGTAGCCTCTTGCCTCTGTATAAACGAAAAGCTAACATATATTGAGCTCTCACTGTGAACAGGAGCTGTGCCGACCACTTACACACCTGATCTCCCAGTGTCCCCACACAGGATAGGGATTTTCTCATCATCTCCATTTCTTCAATGAGGAAAATAAGGCTTAGAGAGATTATGTGAGTTTTCCAAGGTTACAGTGCTAGTAAATGGTAAAGCCAGGATTTAGGCGCAGGGGTGTCAAAGCCCCAGAGGCTTCACTGATCTTGTCCTTTCTATGTCATACCCATGCCATCCTCAAACACATTCCGCTTTGCAGTGGCAGCTCCCCTTCAAGTTACAGCGTACAGCCCTGTGGATCCGTTTGGAGATCTATCAAGCTCTCCTTGATTCTCCAAGAATTGTCTGACAATAGCAGAAAGCTCACTTAGGATAGACTGAGCCACCACTATAGAATGAACGCCTCAAAATATTTGCTACACAGTTATTCCATGCAAAATTAAATACACTGAATTATAAACAGTATGCAGAGAGATGCTAGTATAATTAATGCCTGTTTCTCAGTCCATGAAAACTCTTATCCAGCTGCCTGCAAAAGAAAAACAGTTTCCAAAAAGAAAAACTCTTTTCTTTTTGCTCAGACGTTGCTAAGCCTCTTCTGCTCTTGTCATTTGCCGACCTGCTCTGGGACATCCCTACCTTAGTATCTGGGCCTTGGCCACTATCTGTACAAAATTAGTAATGTTTCCATCGGTAATTGTAAGTACATGGTATTCATCAACAGTATTGTTCAGGAGGCTCTCCTTCCCTCCCATATGCTCTGCAAGACAGGCCTGACACCAATGACCACTCCTTGCTGGGGACTTGTATCTCTTTGGCTTGTGAGGTGTGGCTCTGCTCCCTGGGGGTCTCCTGTTTAATTACCTCTGTGTTCTGTCCCACTCCTGGACAAGGAGGGAGATTATATTAACTTCTCAATCTAGTAAAAAGAAAATCTTAAAATGTGGATGACAACTAAGATAGATTTCTCCATCAGGCAAAAAGTCAATGCCATGATACTTCCTATGGATTAAAACTCAACATCTTTGCTGATTGCAACAGACCAGGGATTTGAGAGTTTAACCATTTATGCCCAGGGCCCATATGGTATTTATACCACATCAGATTATATAATAGGCCGTGGTACGAGTATTTTCTCATTCTCTCCCTGTACCCTCCCCTTCTCCTGGCAAACTACATTGTTTATGAGCTAAAGCCATATGAAATATGGCATAGAATCAATAGCATGTTACACGGTGTGGTGAACAATTCTATCTTGGGGCAGATGAGCATGAATTCCTCCCTCCTTTTAGTAATAGCACCCTGGTGTTCTTTTAGGGAATTTCCTCTCCTCCCTTGGGTACAGTGGGACAGGATCATTAATTAAGGGACTCAGCTGGCACTAACCCCGGAGGGGCAGTGGGAGGAAGTATGACCATAGTGATCCGATTAGATGCCCCTCCCTGGAGCTTGACCCCGGACCCCCCATTTATTCTAGCAGCAACACCCTGATGAGCCCAAAGAGGAGTTCCTGCTCCATGAATTCCTGGAGTGCCCCTCAGCTCTTTTCCTGCTCAGAACCTGATTTTCCAGTATTCCTGCTCCTCCATATCCTTCCAACAAACTCTCTTCTTAACCAGATTCAGTGTCTATTGCTTGTATCCAAATAACTTTGACACATGTCCATCTCCACAGGGCCACCTCTTATGGACGTGGCCCATCTTGAATAGCATCAAGTACGCTAGATCACATCTTCATCTGCAGAAAGAAAATGAAAACTAAACATTTCCATCAGCTTTAGCATTTTGCCCAACTAAAGCTAAATATCATGTGACGCTGAACATACTATTTGTGTTTTGTGTTTACTCATGCAGCTCCATATTTTATGTTTTATATCTATTTATGCAGTACACCCACCACTTAGTGGGCCTCTTGGGAAAGGACACCTCCCTTCTTTGACTTATACTCCCATGAGAGCCACCCATATTTGAATTCTGAGCTCGTTGTTTACTTGTCCTTCATTCTGGAAAGGAAAGGCGCATGAGGAAAGAAAAGTGTAAGGCATTTTCCATTGTAAGTAACAGGGGAATTAAAAAATTAAAATAAAAAAAAAAACACCTTACTCAGAACACCAAGAGATCAGAAGTAGAAAGTAAAAAGACCTTATTCTTGTTGGTTTAATTCATTTCAAACTGCCTAAAGCTATTAAGTATGTCCAGGCAGGGGCACCTGGGTGGCTCAGTTGGTTAAGCAACGGACTCTTGATTTCAGCTCGGGTCATGATGTTAGGGTCATAGGTTTGAGCCTCGGGCTCCACAGGGCTCCACAGGGAATCTGCTTGGGATTCTCTCTCTTCCTTTCCCTCTGTCCCTCCCCCATGTGCCTGCTCTCTGTCTCTTTCTCTCTCTCTCTCTCTCTCAAACAAATAAATTGTTTAAAAATTAAAAGAAGAAGTATCTCTAGGCAGGTAGAATTTTTTTCTCTCAAGATAACCATTGCCTAATGATGAAGTCCAAACAAACCTCTAAGAACAGCCTACTAGTGGTCTTCTCACTGCCATCTACCTCCGAGTTAGCAGAGACTTCACCCTAAATTCACCCCAAGTGAAACAAGAATTTGTGGCTAGGTGTTGTAGCCAGAGGCCAGGAAGTCCTGAAGACTGCTGGAAGTGAGAATCTAGCCAGCACTGTACACCTTATTGTGTGTGTGTCAGAATGTTTATATTCATTTGGTGCTATTTCCTTCCTGCCGGAGAAGTGTCAAAGCCAAGAATTGATTTTATTAATTCACTGTGATCTGTTTTTCATCTTTTTCCTCAGATCCTGAAACACCTGCTTTCAGTTTGTATCTCTACTGCCATATATGGGAAACTCTTGCCATTTAGAAGATGCAAGGAAGCCATAACCACAGTCTTATAAAATAAGTCTCATTTTTACCTACTTGAATATTTTTCTGCCTCATTCATGTACCTCCTGCAGAAATATAGCATAAGCATATTGCACTATAATAAGGCAATTAATAATACTTGGGGCCAACAAAAGATGTAATATGATGTTATGCTTCTTTCACCTCTAACACATTGTCTAAGCTGTAGAAAATGAACTATGGTTGTCTTTATCTTTATACGACCAAAGAAACCCATAAAGATACAGAATGACAGCATCTGAAAAAAAGTTCGTGTTTCCAAACCTACCTTCATTTCAAAAGGCAGATGAAACATAGAATCAGACTAGAATGGAAGCCAGCAGACAGAAGAATGAAACTGGGAGGAAAATCTGATATCTCTCATTTCTTAAAAAGAATGATTTTAACATTGTATGCTCCCTTTTTCATTATAAAGGAAATTAGAACAATGTGACTTCACACACCAAAAAGGGAGGAAAAGAGAAATGGGGGGGGCGGTGGAGAAGTGACTGGAAAGGAAATCTGGAAAGATATTTCCCAGAAATTCCCTGAAACAAAGGATGAAAAGATGGGCTTCTCAGCAGCTGGTACTCTTACCACATGAACCGCTATGATTAGCGTAGGTATTTACTTACGCCTCATTTTTTAACAGTCTTGGCCTACGATACTTTCCATTTCAGAGGATTGGAATAAAGTCTGAGGTTGGAACACATCAAGAGACACAGCACACTGTGTATGCTTTTCCATTATATCATTAAAAATTATAGAGACTAGCTGCTGCTGTCTTTTCTCCAAGACAGGAACTATTACAGCTAAAACCTGCAAACAAACAACTACAAAAAAAAAAGCCAGATTCTCACAGCAAAAGAGAAAATATTTGGTGGAAATTTGGGCTCCATGGATCAAAATCCCTCTCTTTTTTTTTTTTTTTTGAGAAAATAAGAAACATCACATGGAATAGCTGGATACATTTTGGGGAACATATGGTGGTTCTTGGAAAAATAAGCATTTTTCACCCCTGCTCATTCCTTTCTAATGAGCACCCTCCCCATCTATATTCAAACCATGGGCATCAACTCACTTCTCTTTCTCTTTTCCAGAGTGCATAACATTTATTTTAGAAGTTATAGTCTAATTATTGTAGCAAGACTAATTCAGTATTCTATATCAAAATGTGTACTATACTAAACAGAATCGGTATGTTCATATTTTACAGCTTGGCTTCCTTTCACTATTCAGTAACTAAACCCATTGTAAAAAAAAAAAAAGCAATTTTAATAACTCTTTGCATTTTATATTCCCTTCTTTTACCAGTTGTCACTTTATTCAACATTCTGATTACTCCACAAAATTGAAGTTATTTCCAAATGTATTTTTCCACCTAAAATATATATAAAATGTGTAACACAACTTCCTAAGTTTAGAGATACATAAAAACACATTAACAAGACCGTGGAGCCCATAGTAAAAGGTCCAGACTTTGGAGTGGAACAGAACTGGCATCAAATTCAAGCTCCACCACTTACAAAAACCATGTGACAAGTTACTAAACTTCTCCAAGACTTTATTGGTTGATAATTAAAATAAGCAGGATAATGCTTCCATTATCCATGAAGAACTGTAAAGCAAAGCGTAAGTGAGAAAATGGAGTAACACGTGGTGCCTAGCACAAAGCAAGTGTGGGGGCGGTTGTGGTACAGCAGAAATTCTGTGGAGTCTTACCCAAGACGCCGTACCTGCTTCTGTTCCCGGCCTCACTGTTAACGGAGAATACAGCCTTAGTCTGCTCTGTACAGAATGAAAGGGAGAGGGACTGACATTCTGTGGATGTTTCATAAATGTCGATTATACTCCAGTACACTGTTTTGTGCCATCTCCTCCCCCTGACCACTCTTCCCTGGGCTCTCCACAGGGCCAGCTCCGCCATTGTTTTGGGATCTCAGTTCAATGTTACTTCCAAGAGGCCTTCCTTGACACCCCTGTGTTAAGTAGCTGCCTTCCACTCCCCCTCACCATGCACACCTACTCTTTATCACACCATCTTAAGTTTTTCCTTCATCATGCTTTTTTATCATCTGCCTCCTCCCACTGGTTGGTTAACTTCATGAGAACAGACACCTTTTTTGCTTCACCATCATTTTGTTGCCAAGGCTAACAACAGTGCCTGGCACAGGGTAGTTGCTCAATAAATATTTATTGAATGAAAAAATACCATACCCAGGTATAAACCCAACAGAAATTAGCGCACATGTCCATAACATATTTCCACGCTTCTATTCAGAACAGCCAAAACCCAGAAACAACCTAAATGTCCATCAACAGGAGAATGGGTAAACAAACTGGATTTGGAAGAATTAGAGTACTATTCTAAGCAGGGAAAGAACTGGAGCCTCTTAACTGATATACAGAGCACATATTACTGAACTCCTTCCCTTCAGTCTGCATGTTTTCATATCCAAATGTCCTTCTAGATCATGAAATTATGGGCTTGATGGAGCCCCAGCAGCATTGCTCCAACCCCCTCATCAACCTGAAGTGGCTTGCCCTAAGTTACACAGCTATTCCCAGAGTCAAGTCAAGAATCCAGGCTCCCTGAGTCCTAACTCGGTGCTCTTTCTACTGATCCCTTTTTGCTCCACAAGGCAACACAACACAGTAGAAAGACCTCCAGAATCAAACCTTGGTTCCACCGTTGACCAAGCTGTGTGACTTCTGTGTGCCCTCAACCTCTCTTAGTCTGTGTACCTCCCTCTGCATTACAGATACAATAGTGCCCACCTAGGAGATTCTCTGTAAGGGGAAGTAAAATAATGCAAGAGGGAGTGGCATAGTAATCATTCAGTGTGCTATATCCTTTAAAATAAAACTCCACCTGATACTAAGTAAGATGGAGCTGAGTCACAGCTAATTCATGAAAGTTGGTTGTATCTTCAGAAAATTCCTTCACATTCCACTTGAAAATGAAATGTGTTTAAATATCAGTTTCCGTTTCCAAGAAAATGTCCCTGCTGCTTTTAAAAGCAAATGTCTTTGAATACCTTAGTAAATAGATTTCAACTGAAGGATTTGGTTTATTTCTTTCACAAAGTAATATATTTGCATTTTAGAAGTCCTACTAGACTACCTGTAGATACATGGTATTTTGAAAGTTGTTGAAATTTCTAGTACCCTTATTTCTGTACAAAGGTAAATGGTCACATTTTAGACAGAATCACTGGGATTTTAATTTTATACTTTTATCAAGATATTTGAGCTTAAATGCTTCAAAAACTGAAGGCTGGTTGAAATAAATATGTTGGTTAGCAGGAATGGGAAAACACCTCAAAGCTGCCCAATTAAAGCAGCTAATAGATAGAGAGAGAGAGAGAGAGAGAGAGAGAGACAGAGTCATCTAAAACCATAAGAGAAAGTTGAAGGCAGTGTCTCCCCTCACCAAATGCAGTTTTTCATAAAATCAGACTCTACAAATGGTCCCATCTCTTTGCCTTTGCAAACTATCGAGTTGCCTTGTTTTTACTAAACAAAACCCAAAGCCGACGTTTTAACATCAGCGAATGGCATTCCTTACTGTGTGACCCCTTTGGAGTCTATAACGGGGTGTGGAAGGGGACAGTCAGAATCCCTGCCAGTCAGTCAAAAGCGCATCACCAGCAGGTTGGTCCTATGAATGAGCCACGTCAGGACATTAACACAAAGTGCTTTTCTTGTCAGAGGACGATTTGATAGTCATGAAGGCTTTATATTTCCTCTGCTGTTTCTGAAAGGAAATAGGAAATATACTATTTAGATTCTAAGGCAACTAAAATAGAGGCACTTTGTGGCAGATGGGATTTTTATGAGCTATTTGTCACCATATACCAGTCTTGTTAAGAAGCAATCGTTTTCTGCTTCATTACACTAAGATAGCTCTGTTTAGGGTTCCTCTCAGCTGTGAAATGATTTTAAAACTTCTGTAAGGAGTAGAGATGGGGGTTTTTTTTATATAATAAAAGATTGTTAACAAAAAATTTACTGAAACACAAAAAAAAGTGGTCAAACACACTATTTTTTGTGTCGGGGAAACGGAGGAACGCTGAATCTCCTACTTATGCTTAATCTGCTCATTTATACCAAGAGAGAAAACTGCATAATACTTTTATTTCTCCACCTAAGAAAGGTAAGAGTTCCTTTTATGTTTTTACATAGTCTTCATGGCATATGGCATATAAATAGAATGGGATAGTACTTGAGTGAGGAGCAATTTCAGCTTAAAATATGTGAAAGGAAACACAAATTTAGCAAATGCAAGAAACACATTTTTAATGGCTTTACTTTCCTCGAAACTAATCTACTTTTCATAGATTTCATAGTTCCTTTCCATATTTGACCATGTTTTTAAAGGCTCAGCACTGGGGGCAGGAGCAGCCTAAACGTGTTATTTTAAAGATTATAAATGTGTCGTGTCATGTTTCCTGGCTCTTATCCCCATTCTGTGCAATTCAGGGGATTCAGGATCAAATCCTGGCCCAGCCACTTACTTATGTGACCTTAGGTACATTAATTAAACTTTCTGAGCCTCATTTTCCTCATCTAGAAAAAGGTGATTAGTAACACGAACCTTGCAATATCTGTTACCTAGTGCCTCAATAATGCCTCATAACAAATAACCATAAAACCTCAATGGCAGATAATAATAAGTATTTATTTAGTTCATAGGTCTGCGGGGTTCCGCTGACTTATCTGAGCTCAATCAGACTTAGCTGTGTACAATCCTGTGCCTTCAGTGTGAGTGGCCTGTTCATGTCTGTGAATTGGCTCTGCCAGGGCTTGGCTTGCTGTGGGCCAATCTAGGATGGCCTCAGCGTGTACAATTCAGGCAATTTTTCCTTGCTTCATGTGTCTCCCATCCTCCAGCCCTCTAGCCCGGGCTCATTCTCATGACGTGGCAAAGGTGCTAGGAGCGAACAAACCAATTCGCACAAGATTTTTCAAGCACCTGCTTGCCTCACATCTGCTCACCTCCAGCTGCCCAAAACAAGTCACGTGGCCCAGAACGGAGTCAGGTGGGAGGGTGCCACAGTGAAGAATTAGGCCCTTAACACCATCAATCTGCACACTTGTTGATGTTTGCAAAGACGGAGCTATCTTGTGAATGTCTATGCAGCCACTAGACTAGCCCTTGGCACCCAGTAAGCACTCGGTTAAGAGTTCGTTTCCTTCCCTCCTAAATGTACCCAGTCTCTTTAAGCCCCACCTCAATGAATCCCCTAAGATCTCTATTTGTCTGTTCAAAAGGCCAAATGAAGTGAAAGTTATTCTATAAAGGACTTGTAGTTTTCTCTCCCTCTCGAACCAGGGTACTCACCCTCAGGGAGACGAGAAACCAGGCGACACACCCTCTTTAAATATTTTATGCAAAGATTAGAAGAATGAAATACGATTTTTATACTGAAATACATGCAAATATGCTATTGATTGCTTTGGGCTCCGCTGGAAGGGGGTGGCACATAATAGGATCACTCTGCTTTACTCTTTGGGGCGAGAGTCCTTCAGAGGACAAGTCTGACAACCTACAGAGATGAGCTTTTAAGTATGAACCTGCTCTGCACGGGCAGATGTTCCCTATTTACATGCTGCTTCTGAAACTTTCCCCCCAGATCTCAGGCTTCAACCTCAGTAAAAGGGGCTCTGAAACAAAGACAAATAGGAACAGAGGGAAAGAGCACCCATATTTATTTCGCAAGCAAATGAAATTTGGCTAAGCCGGCGTCGGATTCTGGAGAGAGCCTAGTTAGAGGAAAGCAGGGAATGCTTTTTGTCTCAGAAGTAGAAGCAAGCTCAGCCAAGGAGAGACAATGGATCCTCTAGTCCTGGGTGCCGCTGTGGGAGCTTCCACAGCCCCCAAGAAAACAGTCCCTACCCATCCCATTCCACACACATCCCTCAGGCTGATCCTTGGCAGGGATACTTCCACCCTGGGAGTTAAATGCTCGGGCCCCAAATGCTTCAACATATGGATCAAAAAAGTCCATCAAGGGGAGCCTGGGTGGCTCAGTCATTAAATGTCTGCCTTCGGCTCAGGTCATGATCCCAGGGTCCTGGGATCGAGCCCCGCATCGGGCTCCCTGCTCCGCGGGGAGCCTGCTTCTCCCTCTCCCACTCCCCCTGCTTGTGTTCCCTCTCTCCCTGTCTCTCTCTCTGTCAAATAAATAAATAAAATCTTAAAAAAAAAAAAAGTCCATCAAGGCAGAGGTGAGGAGAAAGAGCTAGCACTTCCAGAGATGGACACAGCCCAAAGCAGCCCCTCCCCACTCACCCCTCCATCCCCTGGAAGACCCTCTTCTATCATTAACATATTTCTAAATTCTGAATTCTACTTCATAATATCCCCTGCTAGACTCAATGATGTAAATATTTTTCTTTACAATCTTGAAGAAAAATAGATGCACCAGGAAGAAGCCAAATAACCTTGCCCATGCTTTGCCTGGATGCCAGAGTAAGTGGCTATCTCCAAAGCTAGAATAAAAGAACAAAATAAACCTGAGGAAAGCAGGTTGAATGACAAATCTGAAAGCAGATTAAAGGACAAAAGCATAATCTAATTAGAAAACCAGAAGATAATAAAATTTATATATAAATCTAAAATTACTCATGGAAAAGACAAGTGAAGTAGAAAAATGTACACAGTCATGGAGGAAATCCAGCTCGCTGCCTATACTAATGAATCCCGCTCATCGTGCATGAAATATCAATGCTTAAAAGACACCCAAGGAACATTGGCTCAAATGTCACAGAAGAGAAACATGACTTAGGGAGCAAAAGAGCTTTATTATTTATTATTAGCAAAAGTATAATTAGTATCCTCAGAGACATTGGTATTCTCAACAGATTATGAAGACAAAAGAACAATCAGGAACAAGAAAGGGTTCTTGGAGATGAAAAACATGATGGCCGAAATAAAAAATTTAAGACATAGAGCATGGTCTGATTTTGTTAGTAGTATGTGTGTTTGCATATAGGAAGGTCCGAAGCTTATAACCCAGACTGCTGATAGAAAATTGCCTTGGATTCACTACACCTGCATCATTGGGGATACAGATGTAGTGAAATGAAGGGGCACCTGCACCCAAATGTTCATAGCAGCAAAGTCCACAATAGCCAAACTGGAAGGATCCAAGATGTCCTTCAACAGATAAATGGATAAAGAAGACGTGGTGTATATATATATACAACGGAATATTACTCAGCCATCAGAATAGATGAATACCTACCATTTGCATCGACATGGATGGAACTGGAGGGGATTACACTAAGTGAAATAAGTCAAGCAGAGAAAGACAATTATCATACGGTTTCACTCATATGTGTAATATAAGGAATAGTGCAGAGCACCATAGGGGAAGGGAAGGAAAACTGAATGGGAAGAAATCAGAGAGGGAGACAAACAATGACAGACTCACGACTCTGGGAAATAAACTGAGAGTGGCAGAAGGGGAGGTGGGTGGGGAGATGGG
The DNA here is from genome assembly GCF_054177405.1 of Leptonychotes weddellii. Lineage (NCBI taxonomy): Eukaryota > Metazoa > Chordata > Mammalia > Carnivora > Phocidae > Leptonychotes > Leptonychotes weddellii. Next base: position 108,301,509 of record NC_138373.1, on the reverse strand, counting down.
GTAACCGGGTGATGGGCATTAAGGAGGGCGCATGATGTGATGAGCACTGGGTGTTATAAACAACTGATGAATCATTGAACACTACATCTGAAACTAATGATGTACTCTATGTTGGCTAATTGAATTTAAAGAAAAAAATTGCTTTGGAGAGCTAGAATAGGATTGGTGGCCAGAGCAGGGGGTAAACTTTCACTGCTTAGTGTAGTGCTTAAGAACAGACATTCCACAAAGGGATGCAGAGGTACAAACTTCCAGGTATAAAATAAGTAAGTCACAGAGATGAAATGGACAGCATGGGGAATATAGTCAATAATATTGTAATAATGTTGTATGGTGACCACACTTATCACGGTGAGTACAGAGTAATGTACAGAACTGTTGAATCAACCTGTTGTAGGCCTGAAGTTAATACAACATTGTATGTTAATTATACTTGAAATAAATAAACACACACACACATACACACATAGATTCCACAGCAAACTGTCATGGTTCCCATCTAGAGATGTCACTTAACTCGCTGTGTATCCTTCAACATGTTACTTAATTTCTCTGTGCCTCTATTGCCTCAACCATAAATATGGGACTATTCATACTATGTGGTAGGAACATTGCTACTACTACACACATGCCATGAAATATTATTCAGCCATTAAAAAAGAAGGAGGGGCACCTGGGTGGCTCAGTCGTTAAGCGTCTGCCTTCGGCTCAGGTCATGATCCCAGGGTCCTGGGATCGAGCCCCACGTCAGGCTCCCTGCTCGGCGGGAAGCCTGCTTCTCCCTCTCCCACTCCTCCTGCTTGTGTTCCCTCTCTCGATGTCTCTCTCTCTCTCTGTCAAATAAATAAATAAATAAATAAATAAATAAATATCTTAAAAAAGAAGGAAATTCTGCCATTTGCGACATGGTTGGAACTTGAAAACATTATGCTAAGTAAGATGTCAGACAGAGAAAGACAAATACTGTTTTATCTCACTTACACATGGAATCTAAAAAAGCCAAACTCAAAGAAACAGACTAGAATGGTGGTTACCAGGAGCTGGGGGTTGGGGGAAATGGGGAAATGTTGGTCAAAGAGTACAAACTCCCACTTATCAGATGAATAAGTTCTGGGCATCCAATGTAGAACATGGTAATTATAGTTAATAATACTGTATTATATACTTGAGAGTTGCTAAGAGAATAGAAATTAAGTGTTCTCACCACACACACACGTGAATTTTGTGACTGATAAAGGTATTAACTAAAGTTATGGTGGTAATCGATATGCAATACATAAGTGTATCAAATCAACTCACTGTGCATCTGAAACTTATACAATGTTATGTGTCAATTATATCTCAATAAACCAGGGGTGGGAGGAGTATAGCTCTCAAACACATGAATTTATATGGCCCTGTTAGATATCCTTAAATTTTTTTAATTTTTAATTTTTTTTATTTTTTTCATTCTGGCTCTTTTAGTAAATCTTTACCAGAAAGTGGACAAAGGAAAGAGATCATTTTTTTTTACCCCTTTTTACTGAAAGATTTAGGGAAGAGTTTAAAATCAAGAGTAAATATTTCCTTCTTGTGTGTCAAAAAGAAAGAGAAATCTAGCTGACAGAATCCTAACTCCAGCTCTTGGTTCTGTCGCAACCACAGAAATAATGCCTCTACAGAAACTGCAAGTTTCTGAATATTGGTTTAAACTGATGGCCAAATGGGGTCTGAAGGATCATCTATAGATGCCCTTCATTCAGACCATTATCACAGAGAAGCAAGTTCACACCAAGTTCATATGTGCTGCTAGAGATTCTCTTCACTCTAGGCCAAGTCCTGGTTCTGGGTAGTTGCAATTATGTAAATCGAACACATTTGAAGTATGCCAGGGGAGTTGGTATTTAAAATAATAATCTGGTGAATCTTTTTGGAAAGCAAATTATTAACTCTTCATTTTCTTGGTTTGCAAAACCAGATTTTGATATAGGACATGTTTAAAGTGGGATAAATCTATAACTCTGTTTTCTAAAGTGTGTAATCTTCCGGGACTACAAGTACCAATACTCATGATGTCTTGGATTAATCAAATGCAATTTTACAAGCTTAACTAAGGGCAGAGATGGTGGCCTGGTGTTTTCCTTCCTGAATCCTATTCTAGGGACTCTCAAGGGCTGGAGGAAAGTACAAACATTCCTGTTTCTGTGCCTCACACACCTCAAACCAAATCCCATAACAAGGAATTTACCTATCTCTGCTCAGACCCAACAACTTCTTGTTTTTTAAAAACTGTTTCCGGGGCACCTGAGTGGCTCAGTCAGTTAAGCATCTGCCTTCGGCTCAGGTCATGATCCCAGGGTCCTGGGATCCCCTGTAGGGTTCCCTGCTCAGCAGGGAGTCTGCTTCTCCTTCTCCCTCTGCTCCTCCCCCCTGCTCGTGCTCTCTCTCTCTCTCTCTTGCTCTCTCCCTGTCAAATAAATAAATAAAATCTTTAAAAGAAAATAAAAACTGGTTCCCTTACTACCCTTAAATTTCTATTTTCAATTATTAAAGAAAGACAAGTCCTTTATTAAAACCAAAACTACTCTCATTAAAAAAAAAAAATTATGCCTACTCTCTACTAGGCACAAAGCATTTTTAATACCTGTCAGTTGGAGGGTTAGGTCCCAAGCTAAGTTGCTGAAACATATTATGCATATGTGTGCCACGTCCTTAAAATTAAAACACAACAACATTCACTTAACTTAGGAGCCCTACCTAGTCAATGCAATTCGATATTTTAATTCACTGAAATAAACATGTTTTGAAAGCTAGCCTGAGCTGGAAAGCCCAATAGAAGAGAAAATGTCAGTAAAGCAAAGGGGACCAAGGTGGCAATGGAGAAAAGTAGTAAAAATATTATATATCTTATAAAGGCAGAAGAAGACAGCTCTCCAGGGGTCTAAAAACCCCTTCTGCTGTGCCCAGTGCTTTATGACCACCACTCCAGCTGCTATAGGAAAAAGAAATGTCATTAGACCTCTTTGTATTACTTTTTTTGTGACTTTTTGAATGAAATTAACTATAGCTAGTTTTTACACGAGAAAAATTTTAAACCTCAGACATCAGATTGGCTTAAAACCTCTATTGGTGCCATGGCGAATGATGCCTTTGTGAGCTGACCTTGATTTTGAGGGTTGCCTTGAAAAAATTCATTATGGGAAGGAGAGGACCTGAAGGAATTCCTTCCAATGTATTAATAGCTCTCACCAAGACAATTAGGTCATGGCTGAATCAAGTCAGAAGCACCTCCATCTCTAGACTATGTTGAATTTTTAAAAGAATTTTTCAGTTGTACATGTTGTAAAACAGCTCACCCTTAGAGACTGGGCTCTTTAGGACCTTTCAGAGAGTCAGGGGACCAGAGACAAGTTCTATCTTAATGCGTCTCTGCTAAGCACTTCAGGTGGGGAATGACTTGGCCATGAGTGTTTTAGGAAATAATTCAAATGACAATATAGCAATAATGAGGTTCTGAACTAGGTCAGTAGCCATGGGAATGGCAAAAAAGGAATGAGTCAAGAAATCTTGAACAGGCAAAATGAATGTGGTTTCTTGACTAACGGGATGCAAGAAGTAAGGGGGATGACAACAAAATGTCTAGGTTGCGTGAATAAAGGGGAAGGTAAGATCAGGCCGTTTAAGATCCAGAACAAAGGAGAAGGAAAGTCAGACCTAGGGAGGGAAATGAATTCCATATGGACACACTGAGTTTAAAAAACTTTTAGGACATACAACGAACCAGTTGGAAATTCAGATCTGAAGTTCAAGAGAGAGAAACAAGATCTGAAGAATAGGATCTGGGGGCATGCCACCAAGTGCAACCCAGGGAAGAAGAGGAGATCCCCTGAGGAAAAGAGTGGGGAAGAGAGCTCAGAACAGAAGTCTGAAAGTAGCTAACAGCTGTGAGCAGGCAAGAGAATCTAAGCCACTCATGCAGTTTGAATTACACAACTCATCCCTTCTACTTTATGGAGAGAAATGGAGGGTGGGACCGAGGGAGGAGATGCTACCCATCCTACTGTAAGAACGGTGTAGGGTGTAAAAGGGGCTGCTTGCCCCAGCAGCCAAACGTGAACAGCCCCAGCGAGTGCGGCAGGCCTTGTGGGGGGGCTGTGCCAGAAGACTCGAGACACGGGGTCGACTGGACACAACTTCAAGTACAAGCGTGAAGGAAGGGGGTGAAGTCAGCGCACTGCCCCACTGCCCCAGACGGCCTCCCAGTCGGGACTCTACCACCACTTCCCACCCTCTTCTCTCACTCCAGATTCTTCTTCCAAAGGCCAACAAAGCTTGGATTAAAACTTCAGGCATCCTTCATGTAACGGTGGGGTGGGGAGGGATTTACCTGTTTGGGACAGTAAAAGGATCCAAAGTAAAGAACCAAGGTTTCCTGCAGTAAATGTACATGTAAACCACACAGAAACACACCCTTCTGCAAAGGTGTCCACAGCTTCCTTCTTGGCCTAATGGAAGTTTCCGGACTTTCTTGATGCCACCGTCTCCCCCTGATGTGGCTCCCTTCTCTTTCTTCTCCATCACCGTGGCTCAGTTGTGACACACTCGTGCTTGGTGCTTCTCCGCGTACTTGAATGGCCATCTCCTCCCGATAAGCTGCCCTGTGCTTGCCTCTGCCTGTCTCTCCATTCATGCTCAACTTCTGCTCTTGTTCCTCCTCCCACACTTAGGTTGACCCTAAAAGGCACAGGGGATCATAGTGCACCATTCACACAGGTGAAACCTTCACAGATCAGCCAGCCCACGTCTGTCAGGCGAGGTGTTCCTCCTCTACCAGTCGCAAGGAAGGTACACAGAGTAGCTCATGGCGATATAAATCCTCGTATTAAAAATTCAGAGTGCCATTGTGGTTCAAGGCAAGGGAACTCCAAAAATACATTAGAAATAAGCAGCCTTCAGAGAGTCATATTGCTCTGAAGACAGACATAATTTCCTGAAGTAAAACCTCCTTTTTATGAGCTAAAACATAAATTTCCATTTTTGCCAGTTGTTCAGGATTATTGGGTCAGAATAACTCCTTTAAGTAAACATTCATAATGTTTCCATTATTTTCTGTGTGAAGAGCTATTCTGATTCAAATATATGCCCTATAAGTTTGCAAAGCATTGTTTTTATCATTACTGTACTTGTGTTTTTACTACAAAAGCTCCTTGTTGCTGATCTATGATATTTTTCTTGCCATCAAATTATTTGCTACATCTATCTAATCCTTTTGCCTTCTGTATAATATTTCAATTTAGAAAGGAATATCAATATGTTGTCTCTAGTGCTCAGAATACTTTTAGAGTGAAAAATCTAATGGCATATTCAATCACCCTGTTATTGTTATCAGTATATCTTGATACAATGGTAAGTGTCTAAGAAAGCTAAAACCCTGAGCAAAAAAAAGTGAGGTCATCCACAGGGGATACATATATAGTGATTATTACTGGGTTCATGTTTTCAATTTAATCACTCCCTCTGACCCATTTGCCCTTAGGACATAACTGTTGGCAACAAAATTATTTCACTTATACTCCCGTTAATGGGAACTGAAATTCTAGTCAGCAGCCCTTTGTGTTACAAAAGACTATACCTACCAATCATTCACTGGGTTTAGATATGCATTATAATTCAAATAAAATTTCTCTTGTAAGGTAATGGAGAATGTGACCCTTTTATGATAAACTATAATTTGGGGGTGCATAATACAATTGTCCATCATTTGGTATTTCCAGAGGTAAAATATATTAGAATATCCTGTTCTATGCATTTCATACAACACTCCCTAGTAACACATCCTTTTGTTTTCTTGAGAGTGATTTAAAAGTGTTACAAATGTCTGCTATATCCAAGAAAGAACTTTTTTTTTTTTAGAAAGAGCACAAGTGGGTGTAGGAGGAAGAGAGGGAGAGAGCGAGAGAATCTTAAGCTGGCTCTACACCTAGAGTGGTGGAGCCTGATGCGGAGCTCGATCTCACAACCGAGGTCATGATCTGAGCCAAGATCAAGAGTCGGACGCTTAACGGACTGAGCCACCCAGGTGCCCCCAAGAAAGAATATTTTAATAATCTCCTTAATCTCCCTTAAATCTCTCTGGCATAAATTTCCTCAGAATTATTCTTTACCACCAGCCAAACTAAATAGGTCCCCAAAAGAAGTCTGTGTAATTTTCTATTCTCTTATTTCTCGATTTACTTTGCTTCTACAAAGCAAACGCTGCAGGATTAGGGCTGAGTGAAATAAGATGTCTTTGAAAAGGCTTTCCTATGGTCTCCCTCCATCAGTCAGAACTAGGACACCTTTCTTTTACTCGTGTGTCCAAAAGACAAACAGGATTCCGAGCCCCTACATCCAAGACTATGTCTTTGTCGTGGCAGCCACTTCCTTCGGCGCCATGGCCAGTCTGCCTCCCTATTTTCCCAGAGACACATGTAAGAGGACATTCCAAGAAAATCTACTCTGTGGCCTGGTCCCTGCACTTTACTCCCTCCAGCCCTGCTGGAGTGGACCAGGCCAGCTATGCACCTCAGACCCTCTCTTGCTTTTGGCACAGGTCTGGGTGACAGCCTGCCTTTTCCTCTCTTCCTTCTGGGCCCCACTGTGGTCCTGCTTCTTCCCCGGGGTGCTACCAGCTTAGAGGAATTCCAGGCACCAGATTCCTAAGACAAAAACAGACAAAAATACAGATCGTCAAATGCCTTTCACACAGCCCCTCCTATCTGGGGTAGGGTCCATTTTAGACCTTGAGGATTCCAAGAATCATTTGGCCAAGACTGACTAAGAAGTAAACTTAATGAAACTCATTGAGGGTAAAAGAGGAGGAATCGGATACCTTCTCAATCGGTCAGAGTTCAATCAGGGAAGCCGAACTAGTAGGAGGCATGTGTCTGTGTTACCAAGAACTTGGTACTTGGTTTTTGAGGACTGGTTAAACAAGTCTGAGGTCTATAGGGCTAACATTCAGAAAAGGAAGAAATGAGCAAACCGTTAGCCCTGGGCACAGGCTGAAGCTGCTGTCCACACACAGGGAGAAAGCGTGTGAGCGGGCTGGAGCCCCACAGGCGCAAGCTTATTGTCCACAGGCCGTCAAGAAGGGAAAACTGGAAGCAGGCTGCAACCCCAAGAACCGGGGAAGAGGAAGAGCAAAAGCAGACCCAGAAGTTGTTGGAGTCTCTGAGCCCAGGGAAGTCCTCTTTGAAAGGGCATGCCTGATTAGGTCAGGCCCACCCAGGATCATCTTTTTTATTAACTTAAAGTCAACTGATTAGGGACTTTATCCTGCAAAATCCTTTCACTGTAACCCCTAAATAAGTGTTTGATTGAATAGTTCAGCCCAACCAAGTGGACACATCAAGAAGCCATCATACCCACCATCCCCTAAAACTAACTGGGAAACTCTGCTAGTCTCCATTTATTCAATACATGAGCACCTACTATATGCAGAACCTTGTGCTGTGCACTAGAGGAAAGTGACTTTATTGCATGGAAAACCTACAAAGAGGAATGAAAAGTGAGGTACCAGCATGTCTAATGAATAAAAATTAATGACAAGGAGGATTTAAAATTAAGATATAGATTTTTAAAATTATATTCAGAACCAGCACAAAAAGAAAACTGGTTTCTATTTTTAAAAAACAGAAAAAGTCATTCGTATGGGTATAGTATTAAAGTCGTATTCATACTAATGTGTAATAACATTCTCAGAGTACAGACCATGACTTAGTTGATTTTCTCGATGAAGCTTTCTCAACTTCTAAAAATGCATAAATACATAAAATATGTTAAAGAGAAAACTATACTAAGGGCCCCTGGGTGGCTCAGACGGTTAAGCGTCTACCTTCAGCTCAGGTCATGATCCCAGCGTCCTGGGATCGAGCCCCACATCGGGCTCCCTGCTCAGCTGGAAGCCTGCTTCTCCCTCTCCTACTCCCCCTGCTTGTGTTCCCTCTCTATCTGTCTCTATGTCAAATAAATAAAATTTTTTTTAAAAAATCTTAAAAAAAAAAAAAAGAGAAAATTATACTTAAGAGTTCCTGAGAGGAACCACTCCAATTCCAGACTATAAAAATTAAATTTCATCCTCAATGGAATTGTATGTTATAAAAACAACATGTCTGTCACTGTTGTTTTGGTTATGCTCAAGAGAATGAAAGATAATGCAAAAATATACTACAGAAACAACAAGAGGAGAAAATAAAGTCGTGAAGTTTTTGTATATACTTTGTTGTGAGACTTGTCACACTCCTGAACACTGAGTCCTGTGTTCAACGGTGTAACCTGCATAAAACCGGGCTTCCTGGAGTCCGCGCTTCCTGGAGTCCAGCCTGAGCACCATGGCATGCCCAAAGTCTGCTCTCACCTCTCCTCATGCTCTTCCCCTCCCCATATTTATTTTATTCATTCATATTCTTTCCCCCCTCCCCGCTGGCCTCTGCCTTTGAATATCCTTGTCCTCGCCTCTCTTCTCTTTTCTAATATAACATAATCTGGCCTATTCTTGGCTTCTACCCCACACCCACACCTCATTCAGCACAACAGAGGCCCTGTCTCAGGCCGAGAGAACAAAGGATCTTTCCTCCATGGAAGGTAAGGGAAGCGTAAAATTGCAAATACCCATTACTTTATATAATTTTTTCCTGACGGAGCAGTAAATCTCCAGTGCATCTGCAAGTAATGAATCAGAACTAGTTCTTTCATTTCTCAGACATAAAAAAAAGTCAGAAAAAAAGATAAATATACTCATCCCAGGTGTCACACTGAAATAAAAAAAAAATGTTGTATTTGTTCATTTGCTGAACTGCTCTTAAGATTTTTATTTCTCGAGATGAAATGCAAGGTATTTGGCTTCAAAAAAGATAAAGGTTTATTCTTTATTTGATTATTTTTAAAGTAAGAGAAAAGGAATCTTATGGTCTGGAATGGTTCTGAGACAGAGGAAAAAAAAGAAAAAAAAAACAAGAGTTGATGCCCAGCATTATTCGTGCCCGAGATGGAAACCAGATTTGTTGCAGCTGACTCTCGATTATTCCAGGAGCTGACTGGGCAATTTGTGAATTAGAGTCTCTGCTTCTCTTTATCCCTCCTGCTGCTGGGCACTTGGCCATTGCACTGCAGGTCGAGACTTCTATGGGAAAGTGAACAGGGCCTAGAGAAGCCAACGCTCTAGTCAGTCGGTTCTGCTCACCCGCTACTTGCTAAAAAGCTTAGTGAGAGATGCTAAAAAAAAATATTAAAATTAGATGTGTAGATTTGGGGGGAACATTTCAACTACCTTGCTATTCCTGTCCCTCAATATTTTTCATATTTAAGACTAGGCTTCATATTCAGGTATGCAATTTAATCATCCAAATTCATTATCCAGGATGAATTAACAGGAAAAAAATGTATAGCAATAACACAAGCTAATATTTAGTGTATTAATTTCACCATTATACATCAAGGGAATATGGTTCAATAAAAATTTTTAATATTTTATTTTTGAGAGAATCAAGATAACCCATTCTAGGGGCTCCTGGGTGGCTCAGTCATTAAGCGTCTGCCTTCGGCTCAGGTCATGATCCCAGGGTCCTGGGATCGAGCCCCGCATCGGGCTCCCTGCTCCGCGGGAAGCCTGCTTCTCCCTCTCCCACTCCCTCCGCTTGTGTTCCCTCTCTCGCTGTGTCTCTCTCTGTCAAATAAATAAAATCTTTAAAAAAAAAAAAGATAACCCATTCTACTTATTCACTCAAGATTTTTCTCTCAAAATTTTTATTTTCCTTGAAGTGAGATGCCAAATCCCCACTATTCCTTTAAAAATTTGTAGTTAATGTGGAAAGAGCCAAGATGTCCATCGACAGATGAATGGATAAAGAAGATGTGGTATATATATATACAATGGAATATTATGCAGCCATCAAAAGGAATGAGA
>NC_138373.1:108250833-108291084 GCF_054177405.1 Leptonychotes weddellii | reverse complement strand
AGAGACGATGGACTCTGAAAAACAAACTGAGGGTTCTAGAGGGGAGGGGGTGGGAGGATGGGTTAGCCTGGTGGTGGGTATTGAGGAGGGCACATTCTGCATGGAGCACTGGGTGTTATGCACAAACAATGAATCATGGAACACTTCATCTAGAACTAATGATGTAATGTATGGGGATTAACATAAGAATAAAAAAAAATTTGTAGTTAAAATTTAAATGTTTGTCAAATTCAAACATTTGAATTTATACCTTATTCAACATTGCCTTATTCAAGCCCAAAATAATATGTCCATTAAAATGATGTATCAGAAATGAAAAGTCCTGAGAACTCAATTTAGAAGATGTAAGCTAGAGAACAGATTTGAAAACTCTGGTAGACGTTTGCATGCAGAAACTTTGCCTCAGAGCCAAATACTGCTGAGCACTTTTCCTATTTGACCCTATCAATGTGTGCCCAGCTCATGTGTCTCACTCAGGCACTCGTTTATTCATTCAGTGAGCATTTCTAGAGTGTCCGTTCTATGCCAGGTACAGTGCTAGCCATCGCGGCTGCAAGTATGAGATAGGACGTGATCCCCGGTCGAGAACGTGAAGCCACACGCTGGAAGCAGTGAGAGTTTTGAACAGCACGGATAGAAGCTGGTTAAGGAAAATGCCCAAGTATCTCAAGAAACAGTGCCTTGGGGGCACCTGGGTGGCTCAGTCGGTTAAGCGGCTGCCTTCGGCTCAGGTCGTGATCCCAGGGTCCTGGGATAGAGCTCCACATCGGGCTCCCTGCTCAGCAGAGAGCCTGCTTCTCCCTCTCCCTTTGCTTGCCTACCGCTTCCCCCCGCTTGTGCTCTCTCTCTCTTTCTCTCTGTCAAATAAATAAACAAAATCTTTAAAAAAAGAAAAAAAGAAAAAAGAAACAGTGCCTTGTTGAGTAAGTCATGAAAGAAAGGGACTCAGGTACCTACAGTTACACCTGCGTGTGCAAGCAGAATCCAGGCTTGTATGAAACACCGAAGCAAGTGGTGGCCTTGTCTAGAAACGAGCTGAAGGGAAGGTGGAAAAACAGCTGGAGGAGACCTGCCTCACATCTCTGTTTTCAGTAATGGCAGACTCAGAATTTGGGACCAGTCCTCCTGAATTTATCTTTTCTACCTCATTGTTGAATCTACCCACAAAGCAGTTGGTTCCCAGTGACGAGACAGACCACAAAGGAAGCAGGGAGTCTGTCTAGGTCCCCAGCTCCACCATCTGTGGAGATCGTCATGGCTCTTGTGGATCTTATCCAGCAGATCCAGCATCTGGTGTGTAAGGAATGGAACCTAAACGTCTGAGTGGCCCTGCTTTCACACGCCCCCTCCATAGTCTGCCCTATACCACTGCCTTCTCCTATTCGGTCATTAATTCACATCTTCATGCAATACATATTTATAGAGCACTTAGTAGGTGCCAAGTACCATGTTGCTGCTGGGGATCTAGAGTTGAACAAAACTAAAACAGTCCCTATCATCATGGAACATCCAGTCAGGTAGGTAGTTTCTAGAACTACAGGTCCTATCCTCTACTCTAAGTTTTTCGGCTCAACTCTAAAACTGTGTTCTTGCCAGGATTCTGCCCTAAGAGGTGGGATCATTGCATCCTACCCGAATTTGCTTCCTTACATAGTTGGGGCCAGGCAATAATATGGAACTGAGGGAAAAGAGAGGAAAAAATGGCATCGTTTTTACTTTTAGCTATGGAGAAGGCTGCACCACCAAGCCAAGAGAATAATCTGAAAACAAATCCAAATATACACGGGATCCATGAATAAATTAGTTTAGTCAACATCTAGGTCACCAAAACTGAGAAGTTTCTAATAATGGGTTAGGCTGACAGAGGGCCACAGCTAAGAGGTAAGTCCAGTGGCCAGGTGGCAGAGGAAAGAGGAGTCTAAACCAGTATAGCCAGGCCCTACCCCTCACCAGCTATGTACCTCAGCTTCCCCATCTGTAAAATGGAAACGATAATAGCATAGAACTCTGATGAGACCATTGTAAGGATTATATGACTTAGTGCATTTAAATTCTGGTTCCGGGCACACCATAAACTCCTCAATAAATGTTAACTGTTACTATTCCTCTCACTGGAGAAGTCAGAGAAACCATTGAGGAAGACTCTGGAGCTCAGTTCCAAGCGACTTTCATGTTTTTGCTCCACAGATTGCACACCACAGGTCATGCTCATAAGAAAACAATTAAGGTACAATGCGTTCTCTTGGTAGGTGGCATGGCTGACGTGTAGTCAGAATCTTAAGGTAAAGCAACATGAAGAATTCTTTGATGAACTATAAAATATTACTAATGTTCATGGAAGGTGACATTGAAAAACAGAGTAGGGAGAATGTGAAAGGGTCTAGGATGAGAAGGAAGACTGCCTGAGGGAGCAGGGCAGAGGAGCTGGTGATGGGAAACCCAACCAGCATCTCACCCAAGAGACCCAGCTTTGGCCTTCCTGGAATGGAATTGCTAATGGCTCATCTTCCTAAAGAGAATCTTTTGCTTTTCATTTTCTGTTTAAAGAGACCAATCTACTCTAAAAATTGAATAAGGCCAAGTTGTACTGAAAAATTTCCGCCTGGCCCAATCTTCTACTTCTTGCTTCATTCAACTCCATGAAGTGTTGTCTCTCCATGAAGAATTTTTAGACACTTTCGTTTGCCCTGTAAGTCTCTAGTTTTTGTTTCCCCCTCAGTGACTTGTTTTGTTATGGATCCAGTTTTTTGGCTCACAAACATATTCTCCTCAGAAACGTCCTGTGAAGCAGCCTCCACAGGGCTGCCTGGGGCTTAAGGTCTTTCATTTCCTCTCCTGTGGAGAGCTACAAGGAGCCAGCATGGAGACCAGAATGAGGGGAGAGAGGGAGCAAGTTGCACTTCATTGTGAGAGCTCGTGTTTTGCAGTTTGCCCTCCTAGCTACAGCGATTCCTTAGCTCTTTTCTGGGGTTATGAAATACATTTTGACCTCATATCTTAACTGTCACCTAAACATAAATTTTCTAGAAAACAAGGCATATCATAAGGGGCAGTTGAATTTTTACCTTATTCATCATACCTATTTATATTATTTAAGGTGATTTGGTTCAACTGTGGTTTCGCAAATAGATGGAATCATTTCCGGAAAAGTCATAAAAGTAAATAATAACAAATCAATGTCTTATTCCAGAATTATAAAAGCATAAGCCTCTTTTTAAATAACTACAGTTGCATGTCAGAAATTCTAAACAAATGTGTAGTTAAGAATGATTGCTATAGCTTAGGGACTTAGTTTATACAAGACAGATTAGCAAGATAAGAGCCTCATTATGCATGAAAGTCATTTGTTTTTCCATGAATCCAGCACAGCACAAGTTCGGGGGTTGCAATTCATAAAGAGATGGAATGTTAAGACTGAGCGCTGTTATGACATTAATCTTCATGAATATGGAAAGGAGTGAATTATTATCTTTCTCTTTATGAGCTGAAGAGAACTGTCGCAACAAATTTGAATCTTGGCGTATATTGGAATGCAGGCTGGAAGGGCCCCAGAGAGTTAGTCTAACCCTTCGGTCTACCTATAGGAAATAGAGAATCAACGTTTTTAAGAGACTCAGCCACCTTTACGTGGTGAGTTAATGGCAAAGATAGCACAGACCTCAGGACTCCCCAAATCAGGGCTCTTGTGATTGACCCAAAAGAGAGGCAAATCGTCCCTTACCTCCAGTTTTTCTAAATAGTCAAGAGTCTTCTGCTGTGATATACACCTGGCACTAATAGGATTTTATGTGTCACTTAGACTTCAATTTTAATAATAAGAATGAAAAATAAGACACCCGAGAGAGCCTGCTTTCCTTCTCCACTGTGTGAGGATATAAGAAGCTGGCCACCTATAAACCAGGAAGACAGACTTCACCAAGAATCAGACCAGGCTGGCCCCTGATCTCGGACTTCCAACTCCAGAACTGTAAGAAATAAATTTCTGTTGTTTAATTAAGCCAAAAAAAAAAAAAATCTTCTATATGTGTGCCCTCTTTAACTCCTTTCACACAGGATTCTAAACTAAATCTAAATAATCAATTTTTGATCACTTATTGCAAGTTAACCGGCTTCCTGGAATGTATCTACTTTGTGTCTATATTTATGCTATCTAAATTCCAACATCAATAAGTTCTCAGCTCTGTTTTGAGGCCTAAAGTTATGAATCTGAGCGTTTCTAGACAGGTGTTCAGTACCATGACCTTATAAAGAAGCTTCCAGGCTACTCAGTTTACTCTCTTCTATTTAATTCCGGTATTTTGAAATCCCACTGAAAATCCATTGACGTTCTGTTTACTGTAAGGAATTGCAATTTCTGGAGGAGCTGTTGGGGCTCTTCTTAGAGAAGCAAGATTCCTCAGCAAAGAAATAAAAAATATTTTTAAAAAGTAAAGCAAGCAGTCACTTCAAAATGCTTTGGAGGCCTCTACTATTGGAACTACTACTAATTATAAGCATGTTTTCTATAATTTCTGTCAGCTAGGGAAACTTGCTAAAAAGATATACTAGCAGAAAAGCACTGGGAAACTAGAGTAGCAATCAAAAGACTTCAATATTAAGCATTTGCTTCCTCGCCAGGGAATGCAGTGAAGGAAGAAAGGTATAATGATAAGAACCCAGCCTGGCTCCCAAGTCTGACATGTGTGAGCTTGAGCACGAGTTTTAACCCCTGAGCCTCAGTTTCCTCCTCACGAGTCTAAGTGCATATAATTCCCATCTCTAGAGTGGATGGAAAATCTACATGAGATATAGCTGATGCACCCAGCAGAATGTCAGATTCCTGACCAGGGCTCAGTGAACTCCAGGGTATTATCTCCTCACACATCCCTACCTTCACCCTCCCTAATCTCTCTGCCTTTGTTCCTAATCTGGAAAACCTATTTTACAAGAGAACCATAAGGATTAATTACAAGATGATACACAGAAAATGTTTGGAGCATCTGACTCACTGCAAAAATCCTTTCATAGGAAAAAGAACTGCTAGAAGACAAATATATAACAAAAAGATCTCCTTCCAAGACTTAAGACACACAGAGGAGGCACAGGTAATAGGATTAATTGGTAACTGCGAAGTGGGAAGAAAAGAACTGGAAGGTGGTCGGGTCTCCTGGCTCAGGTGACTGAGGGCACCAAAGCAGGAGAAGCACAGGCTGGGACGAGTTGAGACTATGAGGAAGGATGGCGATGGATTTGGTCTGAGATGGTAATGGATTGGGTTTTAGACACTGCTGTGGTCAGAATGTTTGTGTCCTCCCACAATTCATATGTTGAAATCCTCATCCCCAAAATGACTCATGAGGGGTCTTTGGGAGGTGATTATGTCTTGAAGGCAGAGCCCTCATGATTGGGATTGGTGCCTTATAAAAGAGGCCTCACCGAGCTCCCTGGCCCCTTCCGCCATATGAGAACACGGCGGACAGACACCACCGTGAACCAGGAAGTGGGTTCAGAAGCGGATCACACTGGCACCCTGATCTCGGACTTCTAACCTCCAGCCTGGAATAGTGCTGTTGTCTATAAGCCGCCAGTCTAGGGTATTTTGTAATAGCAGCCCAAATGCACTAAAAAGGACATGTTGAGTTTAAGCTTTATGAATCTTTAATCATCCCTCCCCCTCAAGCTGATAGACAGTGGTTTCTCAACAAATGCTTCAAGCATGTGCATGCCTTTAAAATGACCTAATTTGCAAGAAACCCTTTCATAAAGTGAAGAACCATTTGATAAAGCACCTCTGTAACATAACTGTTTTGTGAATTCCAATTCCAGTATATCCCAGGATTTCCTCCAAGGAAAGCACATCTGCACATGTGCTCATTATGATCATTAAAAATAGATTTTCTAATTCATTGCTCTGGGAATGATGACTGCCGATTCTGAAACATATTCGAGTTGTACATCACAACTTGTATTTAATCCCGTTTATCATTTCAAAAGTAAGTTGTCGTCTTTGTTCAAAAGGAGGCAATCTAGTCTTTAGAAACACTTTGGGGGGCGCCTGGGTGGCTCAGTCGTTAAGCCTCTGCTTTCGGCTCAGTTCATGATCCCAGGGTCCTGGGATCGAGCCCCGCATCAGGCTCCCTGCTCGGCGGGAAGCCTGCTTCTCCCTCTCCCACTCCCCTTGCTTGTGTTTCCTCTCTCGCTCTGTCTCTCTCTGCCAAATAAATAAAATCTTTTTAAAAAGAAAAAAGAAACACTTTGGGAGATGGTGTATGAGTTTCTCAGAAATTATCATATTTAACACCATGGCTCTTAATCCTGGCCATAGTTTTCAAGAGGTTTTCCCTCCACCCAAAGCTCATCCCCTCCCTATTATCTGCTACGCCACCATCACTCCTTCCCACTCCCCCTCCCCCCACCACACACCTGTACACAGAGAATTTTAAGACCTTAGAGAAATTTCATTCTTACTTTGGAAATACCACCTCCATAATATATCAAACATATTACAACAAGTCATGTAAATCCCTTACAAGATTACAGGTTGAGCTGCGGTAGACTAGTTGCTATAGTATTATGTTCTAAAGATATTTAAACTAAATATGATTAATTTCAATTTTGCAGAATTGGATTTTTTTTTAATTTGGGGGGCAAAAAAGAAATTTAAACTGTCACACCTTGTTATAGGCCCTTGAAAAGCTTGCAGTCCACTCAGCACATTTTCTGTACTAGCCAACAGATAAAACGCTCCCAACAACAAATCCAAGAAGAATATTTTTGCTGATTTTTTTCCCCTCCCAATATAAAACATTTATATCATTTTAAGTGCTTATCTTATCGTGGGCTCCTTTGTCTCCATGTAATAGGGGCCATGGAGCACCAAGCTCTTTGGGAATTGCTGATGAGCTAGCTGGTCCTGCAGGTGAAGGTGCCACCACTCTTCCTGCCGTGAGATTCACTAGTGTATGCAGGGGTGGTGTGGAGTGAGTGCACTCCTGGTCAGTCTTGTGCTCCTCTGGCCTATTAAGAGACCTCTCCACCAACCTTCTAGGACCTACTAAGGGAGGCCTAAGATAGAGTTTGGTCATCCATGGGATTGTGCTCCAAATTCTATAAATTTTGGAAGATAGTCACAAGAATGATATGACCAAAAGCAAAATGTAATTATTTAAAAGACTTATCTCACCAAATTGCCAAATATGCAAAGATGTCTTGGGCATTTGTCTTGGTAGAAATCAGTAGCAGAAATATACCGATAACTAGGTTTCTCGAAATTCATGACTGATTTCAGAAGCTACTTTGCTAGGTTCCTCCCAAGGCTACAAAGCCAAGGACAAGAAAAGCCACAAGTGCTCCCCTCTGTTCTCCTTCCTGGCACAGTACGGTCACTCTGCTAATCCAGATCACACCTTGCAAAAAAAAGAAAAAAACAGAGCAGGAGGAAAGAAGGAAAGTGGGAAAAATAGAAGTGGATTGAAAGCTGTACAAACACATACATGTCTCTTCTCCACCGCGGACTCTGAAATCGACACTCTTCTCTGTGAGGACAACTTGAGTTAAGACAGAGGGAAACAAAGGCCTGTTCAGCTAATAATTTGACAATATTCTCTGGACACCCTTTTCCCCTAATTAGCTAGTCACTTTCTTTCGACAATGAAAGAAAAGTAGTTCTTATAATAACTTCTCAAATAGCAAGGTTGTGTTCAAATTAATGTGTTCATTTAAGTTCTGCATTTCACTCTACCCGAGACCACACTGGAGAATTGATTTAAAATAAAAACAGAAACAAAATAAAACCCCCTGCACAAGATAATTGCAATTTATTGATGGTATTAATTATTTTAGTTCCTGTTTTGTCACTTTGGAAACAGCTTTAAAAGCTTAAGAGATTAAATGTAAAGGGGAGAATTGAGAGCGGGGTCCAAAATGGTGATGTAGTAAAATTTGAACTCACCTCCTCCCACAGACCCACCAAATCCACAGCTACATTTAGAGTAATTCCCTCCGAGAAAGGACTAGAAACTAGCTGAACAACAAAGGATAAGAAGTACACATCAAGAAGAGTAGAAGAGGCAGACATATTGTAGGCAGACCACCACACAATAGGGAGGGATCTCACAAGCCTGGAGCTTCTCCTGGAGGAGTGAGGGCTTTGTGCCCCTCGACCAGGCACCCCAACCCTTGGGACCTACATCAGAGAGTCAAGGTCCCTAAAATGTCTGGCTTAAGAAACAGTGGTGCTGATGTCCAAGAGAAGCAAAGGGCTGTAGGGAACTGAGATTCTCCCTTTGAAGGGCTCACATGTGGTCTCACTCATCCTGGGACCCAGTGCAAGGGCAGCATTTGAAAGGCACCCAGACGAAGTATGAAGGGGATTTGTTTGCTAATCTGAAGGCATCTGCTCGAGAGGCAGGAGACAGTTGGGACTCTGGAAACAGAGGTACTGCTAGACACCGGTTTTGCATTCTCCCTCTACCCTGCCAGCGCGGGTGGGCGCACCTGCGTGGAGCACCCTCCCACTGCCTTGCCAAGGCCTACAGGGTCAAGCAGTCATGACACGATCCTGCTGCCTTGCTGAAGCTGGACAGCACAGACTGTGGCACTCCCCGGCTCCCTGGTTAGGGCCAGCAGTCACTAGCTGTCCTGGCATTCTCCCACTGCCTCGCTAAAGCCTGCAGGTGCATGAGGACAAGGTGCTCTCCCACCACCTTGCTGAAGCCTGCAAGTGTTGTCCACCCCATTCACTCTCCAGGCTGCCTTACGAAAGCTGGCAGCTGAGTGCAGTCCACAAAGGGGTTGCCCTTTGATCACCTGGCCCGGGTAGACAATGGGACTTGCATTCCTAGGTGCCACAGGACTATAACAATCCGAAAGACAGTTCTTGTCAGGTGACCACTCCTAGGGCCCTGCACAGGCATCAGACTGAAACACAGCCCCACTCTTCATATGGAAAAAAAAAGAAAAAGCCTATTTACTTATGCTAGAGCTTCCGCCTGGGGGTGAGACTTCAGGTTTGCTGCACACCTAGAGATTACAGAAGCACTCTCAGGGAACATAGGGAAACACCATCCTTGTGCTCTCCCTTGGCCTTGCTACGTCTCAACAAAACATCCCATAATGGAGCTTATGTACTCGTCCAGAGCATTACTTTATGTTTTTCACAGGAATAGGATAAACAATCCTAAAATTTGTATAGAACCACAAAAGACCCTGAATAGCATAAGCAATCTTGAGAAAGAACAAATAGGGAGGTATTATTCCCCTTGATATCAAACTATATTACAAAGCTATAGTAATCAGAACAGAACAGTAATCAGAACAGGCATAAAAACAGACATATAGATCAATGGAACAGAACACAGAACCCAAAAATAAACCCACACATGTGGTCAGCATACTCGAACATTGTCAAGAGAGTAAATCCTAAAAGTTAACTTTGTATGGTGACAGATGATGATTAGACTTGTTGCAAGGACCATTTTGAAGTGTGTATAAATATTGAGTCACTATGTTGTACACCTAAAACAAATATAGTTATATGTCAATTATATCCCAATAAAAAATGTTTGAAAAGGGAAAAATTGATTTCAAAACAAAGCTAGTTATTTATCTTGATGAAAGATGAAATCAAAGGGAGATTTTTTTTTCCTTATCTATGAATAGAAATTCTGTGTAATGCTATAGCTAATAGAGTATTGATTTTCCCCCTTTCTACTTTTGCAATGTGCTTTGGAGCTGCCTTTTATGTATTTTCAACACACAGGTCTTGTGTTACATGGGGGGAAACATTCACACACAGAAAATACATCCTCCCAAATGGGTCTAGGTATATCGTTGTCAGAATTCTCTTTTGCACACATTAGTGTAGGTTCAGACTGACCACGATGCCTGTAGGAAAAAATGGGTTGTAAATGGAGAATTTGGCAATTGGTGCTCATTGGAAAAGATTGATTTCAAACCAGAACTAATTTCAATCTGATTTTTAATTAAAGGCAAAAAGATATGTGGAAGTGATCACAAATACTTCTAACTCCCTGAGATGCTTCCTCCTCTTCTCTCTACACTCCCCCTGCCTCAATCGTATGTTTGCACACTGAAAAATAACTAACTTTGGTGGCAGGGCTGGCAGGCCCTGAAATTGACCCCTTCCATCTTCTTACCAATTTCATGTTTGCAGACAACAATGTAAGATGCAAAATAAAGAAAAAAAACTGAAGGAAAGGGGAAATTGTTACATATTTGAAATGAGACTTAGTAAAGTACAAAAGCCAAGTGTGATCTCTCTGTACTAACTCAATCCAGAGTCCCCAACTGCTAACTTAATTTGGGGCATGGCAAAGTCCTCAAAGGAGGTCAGTGAATGAAGACCAATTAGGAATCTGGTATGTTTGAATGCAGTGGGATCAGAAAATGCAGCTTCTTGAGAAGGCAGGAACTCCTCAGACTTGGAATCAGATGTCTTTGGCTTGGCTTCTGATTAGCTGTGTTGCCTTGGGCACGTGGCTTAGCCTTTCTGAATACATTTCCTCAGCAGTGATATGGATGAATTGGACAGGATGATGTCTACTATCTCTTCTAGTTAACTCTCAGCCAAAAGCATTGACTGAGAGACTGCCTTTGGCCCAGCTCAGTGCAGGATAAAGTAGAGAGCAATCTAAGTGTCATATGCATGTCCTACGTCCCCTACCATCCTGTGAGTAATTTGAAGGCTGATCTGTGCCCAGTTCCTCTTCTTCCCCGCCCCTAGCACTTAACACAGGACCTAGCAAAACAGAAGCACCCCAAATTTTTTTTTTCGTGAGTGAACTGAATACGTGAAAGTTCTCATAGAAGTTTTATAGTCTCCCTGGGAATATATCACAAAAGCGTTCTTTTTTTTGCAAGGGGTGAGTGGGAAATAACTAATATCATCGAGAAACATAATGAACACTGTTCCTCAGGAATCCCATTTATCCCACTGAGAAGCAACAAATTGAAACAGGATATTAGAGTATTCTACCAAGTTTAAGAACGAGCACTCGGGTTATAATTGGGAGAACCCCCAAATTAACAGGAGCTGCTTCTCTTCCTTCCAGCTTTACCTAAAATGACGGATGCCTTGCAAGAAACTTGCTTGCTAATAATCACGAACCCAGCTGGTGCCTCAAAAACTTTCCACCACAATTGTTACCTCAGTTAATGAGGTTTCTTTGCAAGATGAGAGATTTTACTCCCTAGCGAAGTACTCCTAGGATTGCAAACATCAGAATTTCTTTCACGGGGCTCGAAAATCATCTCTTTTTAAAATAGCAAGCTTAGGGGCGCCTGGGTGTCTCAGTCGTTGAGTGTCTGCCTTTGGCTCAGGTCATGATCCCAGGGTCCTGGGATCAAGACCCGCGTCGGGCTCCCTGCTCCGCAGGAAGCCTGCTTCTCCCTCTCCCACTCCCCCTGCTTGTGTTCCCTCTCTCGCTGTGTCTCTCATTGTCAAATAAATAAATAAAATCTTTAAATAAATAAATAAATAAAATAGCAAGCTAGCTTTTAAGGAGAAAAGACATTTAAATTGAATGAAGGAAGTCTTTTCCAAACACAGTTTATCAGTTTTCACAGTGAAATAACTGACACTAAAGCTCCTCTCGATGTAAAAATAAGCAGGATTCTAGACCCGAGCCAGAGCCATTGCAGAGTGCGATCGGCTTAGTCCCCTGAGAGCACTCTGGTGAGAGGATTGGGAGGTCTCTTATTTGTCAGTCATGGTGAAAGACAAAAAACCAGGGTGTCAGTTAAAGAAACATATTCATGCTTCTCTCTAATGCCTTTTAAAAGTCCCCTGTCAGAAAAACTATACATGTTCTAGCCTTGCTCATTTTATCTCCTTAGACATCACATATCATTAATCATCTCGGTCTGTCAAGACAAAGAGCTGGAAAACATTTATATTCCCAAATCTCCCAAATATCAAATAGTCTCAAACACACAGTGCACTCTTGTTATCAATTACAATTGGATATTCAAGGTGACAAGTCCCATTTCCAGGCTCTTCACTTTTCCCTCCCACCATGAGGCTCAGAGAATTGCATGTGAGAGGCACAAAAAACATCCACACCCAGATTAACTTCACCCCCAAGGAATGAGCAGCCTCTGTCCCATGACATGGAGAGACATGCATCACCCACTGTGACCACGAATTCCTCCCCGGGGAGATGCTCAATGTTCCCCTGAATATATGACTGGCTAGGAGACGGTGTCCCTTGAGGGGTGGGAATGCCCACACTTTTCCTCTCCAGTAGCCAAACTGCTTCCCACGATGGCCTGCCACTCGGGAGTCGGTGAGTTAAAGCCCATGACCAAACCTCCATCACATGCTCTTGCTCACGAGGATGGAGTGAGGTGGACAAGCCAGAGAGAGGGTCTGGGCAGCTATGACAGAGCAGTGGATGTCTGATGAGGGAGGGAGAAAAAACAGGAAGGCTCTGGAAAGAACATGGACATGGAGTTAACTGAAGATAATCTTACCTTACTTTACAACTGCCTGAATTTGCAGCTCTGCAAGCCAGAGCAGAAGCCTTACAGGGATGAGAACAGCATCAGGAGTCCTCGGGGGTGCAAGCAGGAAACAGAGGACCCTCTGCTTTCCATGAGTTCATTTCAGGGCTCTTGTTCCCACCACCCCAACCCAATGGCTTCGAGGTTTTTGTCACTACACACATTTTAGCACTCAACTCACAAATTCAAACCTGTAAGCTTCTTATTTAAGCAATTATGGCTGTCAGGGCACCTGGGTGGCTCAGTTGGTTAAGCGACTGCCTTTGGCTCAGGTCATGATCCTGGAGTCCCTGGATCGAGTCCCGCATCAGGCTCCCTGCTCAGCGGGGAGTCTGCTTCTCCCTCTGACCCTCCCCCCTCTCATGTGCTCTCTATCTCATTCTCTCTCTCAAATAAATAAATGAAATCTTTAAAAAAAAAAAAAAAAGAAAGAAATTATGGCTGTCTCATTTCTAAATACATTTTGTCCCCAATATCCAAGTTGTTTCCCCATCTTCTTAGTTTTGTTGATTTTGCTGCCTCTCCAAGAAAAGTCTTCCCACCAAAACAGCTTCACTATATAGTACCCATCATTCAAGACCCAACTCCTATCTCATTTCCTCTGTGAAGACTCTCATTAAAGAGCACCCCTTCCCCCTTCAAAACCTCCATAGCGTCTCTATATCAATCACAGTGTGTGTGTGTGTGTGTGTGTGAGAGAGAGAGAGAGAGAGAGAGGGAGAGAGACAGCACATTAACACTGTGTAGAATTCTCATGTTATCTAAATTCTGGATGCTGGACAGGCAGAGAACAGGTGCGCCCCATTCCAGTTCCAAGAATTACTCCAAAACAGGGCATTCAGTTCATCCTAGTAGAGGTGTCTAGGTCTGACCCCTTCCCCCAAAGAATGATTTTCCAGCATCCTAACATTGTACAGTTCTAGACAAAATTACTTTAGCCTGGAACTAAAGATAGCAAATAATTTTTGCCAACATTAAAATGAGGCTGCTTCCTCATAATTGGGAAATGAATCTTCTTACTGTTGCTTTTCTCCCCAGTTCTATTGTTTTCACTTGGCTTTCATACCAGTTCCACTATTTTCTCTTTCATTAGTGAACTGCCAGATCTTTCAAATGAAAGAGCTAAGGCAGATAGTTTTCTATATTTTTCCTTTAAAGTTCACTTCAGACTTAGAAAACATATGTAGTTATCAAATGAAAATAATTAATACTATTTCTGTGTTACACTATTCTTTGCACAGTAAAATAATTATTTTTAAAATGTTTCTGATTTGGCTTAGTTCTAGGAAATTAGGTTTCCCTCAACTGTAATCTATTATATGATTAATGTGTATAGGATTCACCTTCCAAAGCATCCAAAATAAGGAACTCTATGCATTGGCTCATTATTTATTTTCACACTAGACAGATATTTAGATTAGCTTTTTTCTTTTATTCTTTTTAAATCTTTATCAAGCTTTGATTCCTACCATTATGCTTCTTAATGGTTACTGGTATTAATTGACAATATTATGCTGGAAAAGGAGTAAACAAAAGGCTAAACCTTTTAAAAATAAACAATCATAATATTTAAAGATGTAATCTAAGCTAAGGACAAGCAACTCATGATATCCACCACTTTCTCCAGGGGAGAACAGAACATTCATTGGTTTATGTGGACCCATAGAAAGTTAACAAAAGACTTAAACACTAGCTTCATAAGATAAACTTGGATTTTCAATTTTAAACTTGGATTTATTCTCATAAATCCTCCTCAGCATTTTGATGGGCCATGTAAATGTTACTATTTAAATGTAGCGGATGAATTTCTTGTGTTTTAGATAATGAATAATGTTAGTTCTAATTAGGAGGAAGAGAATTTATATTAATTGAGCACTGATGAGTTTGTCGGTCACTTTTTTTTTTAGGTTGCATTTATTTATTTGAGAGAGAGGGAGAGAGCACATGCACGTGCACCAGCAGGAGGACAGTTAGAGGGAAAGGGACAAGCAGACTCCCCACTTAGCAGGGAGCCCGATGCAACACAGGGCTCGATCCCAGGACCCTGAGATCATGACCTGAGCTGAAGTCAGATGCTTAGCCCACTGAGCCACCCAGGTGCCCCTTGTCAGTCACTTTTAACACATCATCTCATTGCATTACTGCATGCAGTGAGTATTTTACTTTCCATTTTACAGATTTAAAAACTGAGGATTAGAGTGACACGCATAGGTGGCTCAATTGGAGCTAATATTTAGTCTGACTCTAAAGGCCAGGATCTTTTCACTATATGATGTGGCCTTCCTTAAATTAAGCCTCTCTTGTCAACAAGTCTGTAAGGACAGAGGTCGTGTGACACCCAGAAGGGGGCAATGGGAAGATAGGAGGAGGTCCTTGATGTCTTTTCCAAAAAGCCCACAAAGATCCTAGGAGATTTCAACCTAGTCATGAAGCCACAGGTAAAAATTACAAATTATCTAGTTTAGCATAGAATGAAAGAGTCATAAAGTGACTTACTGTTCTTCTTCATCCAACTATATATTACATGATGAGCTCTAGGGTATTTTCTAGAACAAGTATCTACTGAAAACAGTCAGTAAAAGCAATATTAAAAATAAAAGAAGTGTCTGTGGAAGGTGATACAGAACACCTTTCCTGTGAAAGTGAAACCAGACCCTAAAATGTAGAGACATACTAGGAGCATCATTTCTATTCCCTGAGTTCCTGTTCTCTTACCTAAAACCAGCAGAAAAGAGCGATACAGAGAATGAAGAGGCATGATCCCAGAATAAAGGCACAATCAGACACTTGTTATAATGTGGCTTTTCCTAGTTCAGTCCCTGTTTCCAATCCCTGGAGAAGTTGGCCAGTCCTAGGCCTGGGAGTATGCACTGGAGACTTGGAGTTGACTCAGAAATCATCCTGACCTTCCAAGAGCTCACAGTCTGATTAGGGAGATGAGGCAAGTACACGAATCACTGCAATTGTAGGTAAAACATCATACATATCATAAAGCAAAATACGGAAAGATTCAAGGGCAACAATGAAGACCCCATGAGTGACATTTGGGATGGTTGGGCAGGTAACGTGTCCTGGGTGGAGGTGGGGCACCAGCAAATGCAGAAAAAGGTGGGTATCTTTCAGAATTGACACTTGTTTCCTGGGCTGTAAATTAAATATGGTTGATTGGTGCCATAATGACGAGGGCCTGGCACACGGTGGTAAGGATTCTGTATCTAACTGGTGACCTCTGAAAGAGATGTCTCCATAGAGTGGAAAGGTCTAAAATTAAGCCACAAATTGTGATTTGTCTTCACGAATCCAGTGACCAACCAACCCTCACACTCTTTTCTCTCCTCTTGTTAGGCTGTTGCCAACATCTGAAATTTGATTCAACACCTGAAAGGTCATTTTTTCACTCCCTATCCCCCTTGGAAGATTTTTTTTTAAAGATTTTATTTATTTGAGAGAGAGGGCACAAGCAGGGGGAGCGGCAGGCAGAGTGAAAGGGAGAAGCAGGCTCCCTGCTGAGCAGAGAACCCGACGCAGGGCTCGATCCCAGGACCCTGGGATCATGACCTGAGCCGAAGGCAGACGTTTAACCAACTGAGCCACCCAGGCGCCCTCCCCCTTGGAAGATTTAATTGGTGATACATTCAAAGTAAAATAAGCAAAGTAATAAAAAGAGAAATTGGAGGGGTAGCAGAAGTGTTAGCAGCAGGAAACCTGCCCAAAGAGATCAGTGGATCTTGAAGATGGGAAGTAAAAGTCTGTACACCAGTCATCTTCCTGTGTCCCACCACTCAGGCCCCCCTGCAGAAAGCGAGCGTCAACTGGTGAGAAAAAAGGGGGGCTCAAGGTTTCTGAGGGATTCAGTAGATGCATAGGCAGTGAACACAGTGGTTAAACACACAGATATGGAGTGAGACAGATGCCAGTTTGGATATACATTTACTGGTTGTGTGAACCTGACCAAGTTACAACCTCTCTGGTCCTCAGTTTTCTTGTCTGTGAAATGGGAACACTAGTAGTACCTGCCTTACAGGGTTGTTGCAGAGAAGAATGAGATGATAGAAAATAAAGAACCTAGTCCAGTGAGCCCTATAGAGGACTTCCATTATGGCCTTACATGGAAATACAGGTCAGCTAAACAAAACTTTAATGCATTCAGAGAACGGAAGACACAAACCCTCCCTACCCCAGTGTGTGTGTGTGTGTGTGTGTGTGCATCAGAAAAACTTCACTTTCAAATTATTTGTTGTTTTCTTTTATGGAAGAACACTACCCTGAACCAAGAGACACCTGAATGCAATTCTGAGGAAGAATTAGAAATCAAGCCAACAATTACATGAGAAGGAAAAGGTATAAAGGAATAAGAACTGATTTTTGTGGGCATTTGGCATCCAGAGAGCAGGACTAGAAAAAGCCACATTCCCAGGGTCCTGGGATCGAGGCCTGCATTGGGCTCCCTGCTCAGCGGGAAGCCTGCTTCTCCCTCTCCCACTCCCCCTGCTTGTGTTCCTGCTCTCGCTGTGTCTCTCTCTGTCAAATAAATAAATAAAATCTTTAAAAAAAATTAAAAATTAAAAAAAGCCACATTAACTGAGGTAAGATTCTCAGGATATGAAAAACAGAGGTATATGTACCAGAAAAGATGAGCTCTGATCACACACACAGACCAAATCAAATACTCTTGGTTAGAGTAGTATTATGAAAACACAGCTCACACCTATCCTCTTTTATTATTTGGGTCTGAGACCTCCAGGATATACAGAGTGATGCTGGAAAGCACTAGCAAGATCCAATGTGCCCATCTCCCTGGGGAGAGGTGGGGAGATCAGCAGTCACAGGGGCTGGGCTGGACAGGAGGGGCAGGGCTGGACAGTTCCCCTGGAGGACTGGGGGGTGACAACTCTGTTTAGAAAAAACAAAGACTGTGGAACTTGAACCTGCCCCTGTGCCTGAGAGACCCCAGAGGGCTCTGGATGGGGCCACATTTAGCCCACTGCCTCCCAAACTCCTCTGACTTGGGGAGCTCAGTACCTAGAGGAAGAATCCCACTGTGCCTTGACTTTTCCAAAAGTGCCCAAAGCTAAAGACTCTAGAAAAATAAAAATGCTCCAAGAACGGCCACCTGTGAAAATTCAAAAATGCTGCTTCAGGCTACTCTACAGATACGGTTTCACTGAGTCAAAGAACCAAAATGCATATGGCCACTAGCATGTATTTCTCCAAAGAGCCTAGTTCCTGACTGGGTGCCATCTTTTTTCCAGAAAATTTATCTGTGTATAGACAGAGCCTTAGTCTTGTTTAGATGAAGCATCCAAACATTTTGACAAATTAACTGTCATCTGCCAAGACAAAGTCCAGGACCTTCCTCAGGGAAGAAGTTGAGTACAATTAGCAGTTTAACAAAACATAGAAAACCACCTTAATTCAAATTAGCCTTCCCCTTCCTACAGAGGAAAACAGAAGGCAGATACAAACACCTCAAAGGCCCTTAATCCTGAGGTCACAGTGTTAAAGGAAAGTTTCTAACAGGTCCTGGAAATGCCGGTGATATCAGAGGCATATCATTTGATACCCAGCACTTCTGTCTTCTCCAGAACCCCAATCTTTAGCTACAAACTTGTAATTTATTTAGTTAACATCCCTAAAATGCCCTTTCTTGGATGAGATAAATATAACAATATAGTCCATTCATGGAAAAGAACTATTGACTTTTATTATGGAAAAGCAGACCGGGTGACATGTACACTTGGATTTAATTACTCTTGTCAGCCGTCCAATGACTTCAAGGATAAACTTGGAGGAAGCACCTCTAGTGGATAAATGGAAGATCTCCAACAGCTCCAATTCTCTGTAGCAGGCTCTGACCTCAATTCAGCTGCAGTCAGATTTTACGTTGGGTAGTGTTTTTATGAGTCTGTTTGAGGAATGAAGAATCAATTATTAAAACAAAAGATCTTAAACCTGGAATGAAAGATCACAAGTTAACATAGTGACTTTGGCTTTTTTGTACTGTACCTGTTAAAGCTGGAAGAGTTCTCCGAAGTCACCTCATCCAGCTCTTTCATTTTACAGATGAGGGAGATGGAATCCAAAGAGCTACTGGCGACTTGCCCAAGGTCACCTCTATCCTCAGAAATGCTCTATACAACAGTGACTTCAGTTTGAAATTTGCCAGGTAAAATACCATTCCCAGTACACCCTTTCACTATTGGAACTAAAGAACCACTAGTACCAGCAAATTAGCTTCTCCTTTCTCTACTAAGATACCATGCTCAACACCTGATTTAACTGTTAAGGACCTCTGTATTTACAACCGAGTTGTGTTCAAAATCTTTGTTAGAATTTGAACTATAGAAACAATATTAGAAACGATGGGTTGGTGCCAAAACAATTCATAGATATGTATTTAAATTATGATAAAACTGCAGTGCCACAGGAAATATGGAAAACAGCAATACTTTTGCAATTCTTGCAATTAACAATATAGAAAATGATAAAAGCAATCCATTCCAAAGTAAATTGTCAATTTTTAGTTATCTTGAATGTTGATGCTTAAAGAAAAGCAGTTTGAGTAAGTAGTCATTTAACAAGAATATACTGGGTACCATGAGATTGAGTGCCTGTCTCCAAAAAACTATACAAGCCTGGAAGGGACAAGAAAACAAAGAGAATGAGCCGGTTAGAGATACGCCCTAGTCGCTAAAGGAGCACAACTTCCTGGGGAGGTCAAGACAGCCCTTGCAGAGGAGGATGAGCCCTTGCTCATCAAAGGATGAGCAGGAGTGTGACAGAAAAATGCAGAAAGGAATGTCATCCCTGGAAGTAGAAAGAAATGTGTTGTGGCTATTCAGATGAGAATTTGAGTACTTGTGGGGTCTAATTATTTCTCATTTCACTTAAGAATATGAAGATTCCCTTTTGGCTTAATACAGATTTTTTTTTTTAAGATTCATTTATTTATTTGAGAGAGAGACAAAGTGCCGTGGGGAGGGGCAGAGGAAGAGGGAGAAAGAATCCCATCCTGAGCAGAATCCCTGGGGAGCGCAGAGCCCCAATGTGGGGCTTGATCTCACGACCCTGAGATCATGACCTGAGCTGAAATCAAGAGTCGGATGCTTAACGGACTGAGCCACCCAGTTGCTCCTTAATGCAGATATTTCGCTAGCACTATTCATGTTCCTCAGTCACAATAAAGATTGTATTTAGCTATGAATGAAAGGGGGGGGAAGAAAAAAACAGAAGAGGTTACCGAGCAAGAACTGAAAAGGGGACAGGAAGATCCAGCTCAAAGGCCACGTGTTTGTCATCCCTGTAGAAAGCCAGGTTCTTGATGCATTTGTATTTGAATCTTTTACAACACAGTGTGTGGCGTATATTAGGTACTTAGCAAACATTTATTTGTTTGAGTGAAAAATCACAAAGTTCCATAAAGAGATACCACTTTATAACCACAAGAACGACTGTAACAAAATCGACAGAGAATAACAAGTGTGAATATAAGAGAATATGGAGAAATTGAGCCCTTTCTATGTTGCTGGTGGGAATGTAAAATGGTTCAGGTACTTTAGAGAGCAGTCTGGCAGTTCCTCAAAAAGTTAAGCATAGAGTTACCAAATGACAATTCTACTTCTAGGCATATCCCCAGAAGAAATGAAAACACACCCACACAAAAATGTGTACCTCAATGTTCATAGCAGCATTATTCATAATAACCAAAAAGTGAAAACAGCCCAAATGTCCATGAACTAATGAATGGATAAGTAAAATGTGATCTATCTGTCGTACAATAGGATATTATATGGCCAAAAAAGGATTAAGTACTGATACATATTATAACATGAATAAACTTTGAAAACGTTACATTAAGTGAAAGAATCGAGTTACACCAAAGACCAAATATAGCATAATTCCATTTGCATGAAATATGCAGAACAGGTATATTCACAGAGACAGAATATAGATTAGTGGTTGCCTAGGGATTGGGGGAAGTAGGGAGGGACTGCTTATAGGGTTCTTTTGGAGGTTATTGAAAATGTTTTAACTTCATCATGTAAGGGATAATACAATTCTGCCAATATACTAAAAACCATGAACTGTAGACTTTATTTTTTTATTTTTTATTTTAATTACAGTATAATTACCATACACTGTTCTATTAGTTTCAGGTGTAAAATATAGGGATTCAACAGTAAGTGTACTCTTAATCCCCTTCACCTATATCACCCATCCCCTGCCACCTCTGCTCTGGTGCCCCCCAGTTTGTTCTCTATAGTTAAGGGTCTGTTTCTTTGTTTGTCTCTCTCTCTCTTTTTTTTCCTTTGCTCATACATTTTGTTTCTTACATTCCACATATGAGCGAAATCACAGGGTATTTGTCTTTCTCTGACTCTTTTCACTTAGTCTTACACCCTCTAGATCCATCCATGTCATTGCAAATAGCAAGATTTTATTCTTTTTATGGTTAAATAATATTCCATTGTATGTATATACCGTATCTTCCTTATCCATTCATCCATTGATGGACACGGGCTGCTTTCATAGTTTGGCTATTGTAAATAATGCTGTAATAAACATAGAGGTGTGTGTATCCCTCTGAATTAGTGTTTTGTCATTTTGAGGTAAATAACCAGTAAGTACAATTACTGGATTGTAGCATAGATCTATTTTTAATTTTTTGAGGAACTTTCATACTGTCTTTTACAGTGGCTGCACCAATTTGCATTCCCTCCAACAGTGCACGAGGGTTCCTTTTTCTCCACATCCTCGCCAACACTAATTATTTCTTGTTTTTGATTTTAGCCATTTTGACAGGTGTGAGGTGATATCTCGTTGTGGTTTTGATTTGCATTTCCCTGATGATCAGTTACGCTGAGGATCTTTTCATGTGTCTGTTGGCATCTGGATGTCTTCTTTGAGAAAATGTCTACTGATATCTTCTGCCCATTTTTTAGTTGGATTATTCATTTTTGGGGTGCTGGGTTTCATACGATCTTTATGTATTTTGGATACTAACCCTTTATCAGATATGTCATTTGCAAATATCTTCTCCCATTCAGTAGGTTGTCTCCTGGTTTTGTTGATTGTTTCTTTCACTATGCAGAAGCTTTTTATTTTGATGGAGTCCTCATAGTTTGTTTTTGCTTTTGTTTCCCTTGCCTTAGGAGACATATCTAGAAAAATGTTACTATGGTCAATATCAGAGAAATTACTCCCTGTGCTCCCTTCTAGGATTTTTATTGTTGGGTTCCACATTTAGGTCTTAATCTATTTTGAGTTTATTTTTGTGTATGGTGTAAGAAAGTGGCCCAGTTTCATTTTTTGCATGTAGCTTTCCAGTTTTCCCAACACCATTTGTTGAAGACACCGTCTTTTCCCCATTGCATATCCTTGACTCTTTTGTCAAAGATTAATTGACCATATAACCATGGGTTTATTTCTGGGCTCTCTATCCTGTTCTATTGATCTATGTGTCTATTTTTGTGCCAGTACCGTATTGTTGGGATTACTACATCTTTGTAGTATAACTGAAATCTGGAATTGTGATATCTCCTGTTTTGTTCTTCTTTTTCAAGATTGCTTTGGCTATTTGGGGTCTTTTGTAGTTCCATACAAATTTTAGGATTGTTTGTTCTAGTTCTGTGAAAAATGCCATTGGTATTTTGATAGGGGTTCCATTAAATCTGTAGATTGTTTTGGATAGTAGGACATTTGAACAATATTTGTTCTTCCAATCCATGACATGGAATGTCTTTCCATTTGTTTGTGTCATCTTCAATTTTTTTCATCAATGTTTTATAGTTTTTAGAATACAGGTCTTTCACCTATTTGGTCAAATTTCTTTTTAGACATTTTACTTGGTGGAATTACAAGTGGGATTTTTCTTAATAACTCTTCCTATTGCTCCATCTTTAGTGTATAAAAATGCAAGAGATTTCGTTACATTGATTTTGTATCCTGCAACCTTACTGAATTCATTTATCAGCTCCAGTGGTGTTTTGGTGGAGTCTTTAGGGTTTTCTATATATGGCATCATGTCATCTGCAACTTTGTTTCTTCTTGACCAATTTGGATCCCTTTTATTTCTCTTTCTTGTCTGATTGCTGTGGCTAAGACTTCCAGTACTGTGTTAAATAAAAGTAGTGAGAGAGGACATCTTTGTCTTGTTCCTGACCTTAGGGGAAAACCTCTCAGTTTTTCACCATTGAGTATATGTTGACTGTGCGTTTTTCATATACAGCATTTATTATGAGGTATGTTCCCTCTAAACCTATTTTATTGAGAGTTTTTATCATGAATGGATGTTGTACTTTTTCTGCATCTATTAAAATGATCATATGGTTTTTATTTTTTTCTCTTGTTGATGCAATGTATCACATTGATTGATTTGAGAATATTGAACTACCCGTGCATCCTGGGAATAAATCCCACTTGATCATGGTGAATGATTTTTTTTGATGTATTGTTAGATTTGGTTTACTAGTATTTTGTTAAGGATTTTTCCATCTATGTTCATCAGAGATATTGGCCTGTAGTTCTAGGTAACCATACCTATGAAATTCCTTTATCCATTCGTTCAACAAATATTGTTTAAGCCCCTACTCTCTGCCAGGCACTGTTAGAGGCCAGTACAAAATAAAGAAGGCAAAGTCTCTACTTTTAAGACATTTATATTGGGGGCTGGGGAGGACGATAAGCAAAAAAATCAAAGGACTGGATAAACATAGTGAATTGAAAACTGGCGTTTATAAATGCCCCTCTCTCTTAAATCCCAATAAGGTGACTGACAAGGACTAAAAAAGTATAAAAGCAGAGGCAAAGATAACAGATAGGAAATAATCCCAGACAAGGCATGACAACAAAATGTTCTAATACAGAAAGCAGATAGACAAATGGTATTTTGACATATCCAATGGGAAATCACTAAAAGTTTTTAAGCAAGTAGAGTGACTTGAATTAACAATGAGACTGTTACTCTCACTGTTCTACAGAATGGGTAATGAAGCAAGAGAACAGAAGTCAGGAGAACAATTAGGTGCTATTACCATAGTCTAAGTAAGTGAAGATGCCACTTGAGCAGTGAAAACAGAGAAAAAATGGGATTGGATTTGGGAAATGTCTTGAAGATAGAACCAGTAGGACTTGCTGACAGACGGCACGAGGAGAGATAGGAATCAAAAATGACCACTACATATTTTAGTTAAGCACATAGGTAAATGTATCATTTACTCAAATGAACATGGAATGGCATGGAAGAGAAAAGACTTGGAGATGGGTGCAAGGAATTGGGAATCAAGCATTTTGAACATGTTAAGTCTTACATGCTTGTAAAACATCCAAATGCCCAAAATGAGTATCGAGTAAAAACTGTATGTAAAGTTGGACTGGAGATATAGATTTGGAAGTCAACAGCACAAATGTGTTTCAAGTCATGGAACTAAAAGGAGAAGAGTGCCCAGATCTGAGCCCTAAAGCATTTAAAGGTGAGCCATAGACTCCAGCATTTTGCTGGACAGCATTTTTGTTCTTTAAGTTTGCTTGTGATGTATTTCACCCTACAGAGGTTTTAGATTATCTTCTCATGTTTCTGCTTTCCATGCCACATAAGAAAGGCTTTCTCCACTCAACATAATAAAATTATTCTCTTACACATCCTTCGAAATATCAATTGTATATATATCTTTAGCATAGCAGATGGCCTAAAGATTTGAACAGAAGCAAAATGCAAGAAGCTGTGGCAATCACAGAACTCACCTCAGTTGCTTCTTGTCTTTCAAGGATCCCTGACCTTTGTTTTCTGATATCCAGCATCTTGAAAACCATCCCACATATGTTGATAGCACATTTAATATAAATGAGGATATACTAAATAATTTATATAGAAAAATTTCATTGTGATACAAATAAAATATGCATACATAAATACATACATACTGATAAATGTGCACATAATTTACCAGGTCATGAAAAATGAACTGGAATGATACATACCGAACAATTAACAGTGGTTACCCTCACGAGTGGAGGAATAAAGGTAAAGTAGAGATCACTTTCTATTTTACTGTATGCACACTTCCAGTGTTTTAATTTCTGAAGTGTTCATATAGTACCTTTATAAATTGATAAAAACGTTAATAAGAACATCCTGAATCATTACCTCTAGCTACCCCCTTCTGTTCAGTGAACTGCGTTGAAGAAGAGGTGTTTGTCTGTGACTGACTAGCTCACATATCAGTTCAACTGACATTGTTTCCTCCACGTTGTGATTTCCCATTAAGGCTTCCTACACTGTGTCTGTCTCCCGTGTTTTGAAAAGCTAACCATTTAATTCAGATAATATGAGGAGGACAATTTAAATCAACAAATGTATACCTTAAATTCGGTTTAAGGAAAAAAAACTGTATCAACTATAATTTGAAATACAGCCATGGCTATTACCATCCCCTCTGAAACTTTCTTGCTGGTAGAAAAGCTGTTTTGTCTCCAAAGAAAATAGAGAGGCTGTCAAGCAATTCCACCACATGGTAGAAGCCATCCCTATCATCTCTAAAAATCTGATTTCTTCTTTTGAATACCGTATTTAAGTTAGATGATAGGTTTTGCATTGTAAATTGATGGAGAAAATTCTTGTGCAATCAAATGTCAATCTTGTTTCCAGAGCTTAGGACCTAAAATGTAAATTCTACTATGTACTTTGAGTGCACTTAGAATAAAAGAGCTCAGCAAGAGAGTTGAGTCTGGATATAAAGAAATGCTTCTTAACGGGTCTCCAAGTGGGGTGTCAATCCCTCAAGTATTTTGAACCTCAAGTGATAAAGGAAAACTGTTTCTCTACTCACAACACTTCGGACACAAATTCCACACCAAGCAATTCTCCAGTTCTCTGCAGACACCAACTGGGTGCCCTATTTAATTAGACTCAGACACTAACTACCCTGAGTTACCACAGACCCCACAGGTTAATGGCTCAGTCCCATAAGGTGCCCTTAACTTCAGATGCCAATCTCAAGTAGTGGTTCCTTGGTTACGCACACTTCTGTCTGATTTGTCTACAAATCACAGGGACCCACACCCCTCCTCAGGTTCTATAATTTGCTCTACTGGCTCACAGAACTCAGGGACACACATCACTTATGTTTACTGGTTTATTATAAATGATATTGCAAAGCGTACAAATGAACAGCCAGATGAAGAGGTACAACAGGGCAAAGTCTGGAAGAGGCTTGCGTGCAGGAGCTTCTGCTCCTGTGGAGTTGGGGTGCACCAGAACATGGATATTTTCACCAACCTGGAAGCTCTCCTAATCCCACAGACCAGGCATTTTTATGGGAGTTTTATTGCATAGCCATGATCAATTATTAAACTCAATCTCCAAGCCTCCATCCTCCTCAGAGGATTAGGAGTGAGCTGAAAGTTCCAAGCTTCTAATCATGACTTGGTCTTGGGTGACCAGCCTCCATCCTGAAGCTATCCAGGAACCCACCAAGGGTGACCTCATTAGAACAAAGACATTCCTATCATCCAGGAATTTCCAAGGGATTTAGAGCTCTGTGTAAAATGTTCTTATCACTCCTGTCACTCAGTCAATCAGAAGGATTTTAGGAGCTCTGTATAGGACCTAGAGGCAAAGATCAAATATATATTTATTAGGTCACAGAGGGGCCACCACGTAATAATAAGATATATGGAACTTTTTCTTTCTATAGCAGATAGATTGGAACAGATGTTCTCTGGAGGTCCCTTCAATCTTTAGGTTTCCTTTAAACCTATCATGTATTTTGTATTCCTATAAACACACACACAAGCATGCCATGCATGCATACATTGATGTCTGACTTTTGACTTTCAAACTATTATAGATCTTGCGTAGAGGGATAAACTTTCAAAAGTACCAGAACTTTAGCTGTCAGGGCTGTGGGAGAAAATAGAATTTAATACTCTAAGCTTCAATTGACTAACATGTGAAAGCACCCAGAACAATACCCAGAAGCTGGTAGAAGCCAAAGGTAATATTCAAAATATTTTACATCCGGTATAGCATCATCACCCACCAATCAGAACAAACACCAGCTATAACCCTTTAATAGAAATATACCACAGCAAACTGGCAAAATTATCGGTGCTAATAAAAGCTCAATAAATGTTTGGATTTTTTTTCCTTACATGTGCCTTTGTTCACATAGAGTTTGTCAAACTAGAATTAATATTTATAGAACATTATTATCACAGTATATATGCTTTCTTAATTGAGTTATATAATTGTATTTACATTTTAATCATTAATCTCTTACTGATACTGGAGGACTACAGAAAGCCAAGTCCCAAGATCATGGAAATAGGAGAAATAAGATCTCTCTCTTGAGAGTCAGGCAATGAAATCAATTTTTACCAGGAGAAGTCATCAGCCATTATAGATGAAGAACTTCCTCAAATTAAGTAATCTGAGGACCTCAAAGCAAAGTTTATCATCATGTGAAAGGTGTGGAATACCCAAAATCCAGAGAGACAGAAAGAGAGAGAGAGAGAAAGGGAAGAGAGAAGAAAGAAGAGAGAGAGAGGGAAACAACAGAAAATATGCAGAACCACCCATGGAAAAAGAAAAGGAGAAGCTCATCTCGACTAGGATGCCCTGGCCGACACATTGGGAGTATATGGGGCCAAAGTCAAGGCTACCCCTGGAGGCGGGGAGGCTCAGGAAAGATATTGCTAAAGGATTTTTCCTGAGATAACTAAATTCCTTTCATTTTGACCTACGTACTGATTTGGTAAGGAATAGAGAAAGCTGATCTGCTCCCATGGCCCTAAGAAGACAGCTCATACTGGTTCCTGTGAAGTTTTCTCTCCCTGTAAATTAGTACATTGACATTTTG
Source organism: Leptonychotes weddellii (assembly GCF_054177405.1). Taxonomy (NCBI): domain Eukaryota; kingdom Metazoa; phylum Chordata; class Mammalia; order Carnivora; family Phocidae; genus Leptonychotes; species Leptonychotes weddellii. The sequence goes on along the minus strand of NC_138373.1, from coordinate 108,263,725 downwards.
GTGCCTGAATCAGCCTCATGTGCATTTTAATTAGTACGAGTCAGCCACTGGGCCCTGATGACCTCCCAGTACTCATAAGAGAGATAGGAGGTAGGGCCCAGTGCTAGAGATGACAAGATGTAGGTCACACAGGCCTGGGTTCGAATGCCAGTCCTGCCTTTGTAAGGCAATGTGTGATTTTAAGCAAGCTTTAACTTCCCTAAGCCTTGTTTTACACATTGATAAAGTGTGTATAATAATTCCTCCCGTGTGGGGTGATCAAATGTGGTAAGGTTTGTGAAGTGTTTTGTCATCATTAACAATGAGTCGCTGGGATTTCAGAGCAGGAGGACCCATACCTGCGACCAGCACCCCAACTGTTCCACCCCATAGGCCCCACCCACGTAACACCTTTATCTGTCATCTCCAAGTGTCTACAAACTACTGAGTTATTCTGCCTCCTTGCTGGACTCAACTCACATTCCTCCCCCCCCCCCCCCGTGTCTCTCTCACAATGGGTTTGCTTTGTTCCCTTGAATTGTTTTAAATTGTGAGAAAACAACCACACCCCATGATCAAGGAAGCTACAACACACCTGTAGAGTTTTTATCATGCATCTAATAATACAACCATTGGGGGGCGCCTGGGTGGCTCAGTCGGTTAAGCGACTGCCTTCGGCTCAGGTCATGATCCTGGAGTCCCGGGATCGAGTCCCGAATCGGGCTCCCTGCTCGGCGGGGAGCCTGCTTCTCCCTCTGACCCTCCCGCCCTCTCATGTGCTCTCTCTCTCTCTCTCATTCTGTCTCAAATAAATAAATAAAATCTTTAAAAAAAAAAAAAGAAAGAAATGGCTTCCCTAGAAACTCAGTCTGTGATCAAGGGAAAAGCTTTGCCAGGCAAAAACAAATAAATAAACCAAAAGTAAATTGGGGTATTAATATGTGATAAAATTCTAAAAAAAAAAAAAATTTTTTTTTAATTAAAAAAAAAAAAAGCGGGCGCCTGGGTGGCTCAGTCGGTTAAGCGACTGCCTTCGGCTCAGGTCATGATCCTGGAGTCCCGGGATCGAGTCCCGCATCGGGCTCCCTGCTCAGTGGGGAGTCTGCTTCTCCCTCTGACCCTCCTCCCTCTCATGCTCTCTGTCTCTCATTCTCTCTCTCAAATAAATAAATAAAATCTTTAAAAAAAAAAAAAAATACAACCATTGGTACTGTCAGCATAGTGATCATTTAGAAATGGAGAGGCATACACATGACAGATAGCCATGTTAATATTGGCATTTGCTTAATTTGATTCTCATGGAAAACTGTGCCGTCTTATTACTGCCCCTTCATTTCTAGATTTTAAAAAAGAAAAAACGAATGCTCATAAAGTTTAAGTGACTTACGAAGAAATGCACAGTCAGAAGGGAAACAGAGATCCTAGGACGTTTCCCATGTGTTTTTGACAATACCACACACACACACACACACATACACACACACACACACCAATTAGTTGGTATGAGTCTAAAGCTACTGTATGAATCTGTAACATTTGACAGGAAAGATCAATCGGCAAAAAAGGAACCAGGACAGATATTGAACAGAGCAAGAGAAGAGAAACTGAGTCAATACTACACAAATGTTAAAAGCCTACAGCAGGTCAAGGTGGGGCAGCTGGGGGCACACTTCTCTCATTCCCAATCATTCCATCTAGAGGAAGGGAGCTCAAGAGTTAACGGAGACTCTCTCTGCCCTGTATTCACTCTGCCCTGGGGAGCTGGAGTGATGGATCTGGCTGGTAATTTGAGGAGATTTAACAGGGCATGCTCTGCTAAGCTCTGCCCAGCTCTGCCCTGTTTCTTGGTGGGAAAGAGGATCCGTGAGGAAGTCGGTGCTCTCCACTGTTTTCCCAAGGCTGCCATGACCACAGGAGACACTCCCTCCAATACCCGGGCTCAGTCACCGGGCATCTTTGGCTCTCACACCAAACCATATATTCTAACTCTGCCTTTATAGGTAATCGAGGTGATTATTTGGCCTCCATCGCTTCCTTTGTTTTATTCTTCATTTAACCAAAACTCAGGCAGAAAGAAGAATGCTCTTTATTGGACTACTCGATCACCCCTAAGTATAAATTCTGGTATTAGCAATGTTACGGTGGACAAGTTGGTTATCTACCTGGTAATCTGAGACAAATCACTTAATCTCTCTGAGCCTCAGTTTCAACGTCTCTAAAGTACATGAAACAAAATTGTATATATATATGTAAAGAATAAGTATAAAGTATAAGAATATATATGCACACACAAATTCTCGAGCTCTCAAACTGAATCAAGCATCAGAATCACCCGGAGGGTTGCTAAAACTCAAATTGCCCAAGCCCCACTCCTCCCCCTCCACCCTGTTTCTGATTCAGCAGATGAGGCCAGAATGTGCTGAAGCTTCTGAACTAGGAGCCACACTTTGAGAACCATTGAAATTCCACGTACATACATGCACACACAAACACACACACACAGATATCTTATGAATACAGCACCTGCCCCATGGGATGCTCTCAATAATATACTGATGCTGCCATGTTTGTTTTGTTGTTCCAAGAAAAAAAACTACTTTAAGGGAGTGGTTCTCAAACCAGGGTGATTTTGTGTGTGCACACATATAAACACCTGCAAGGACATTTGTGATATTTTTTACTGTCATAAATTGGGGCATGGGGAGGACTGCTACTAGCATCTACTATCTATTGAGAAGAGGCCAGGGATTCTGCTAAATATCCTACAGTGCAAAGAGCAGTCCCCACAACAAGGAATTATCCGGTTCAAATGTCAATAGTACCAAGATTGAGAAATCCTGCTTCAAGTCCTCTCCTAAAACCCTCTGTCTGTAATTCAAGCATCTATGTCCACCTATTTTTCATATACACAAGCCTTTCTCACTAATTCATAGATACTTGACCCATTAGAAACCCATTAGACCAAAGGGAAACAACTTGTGGAACAAGGGAAAGGAAGCTTAAGTTTATTTTATCCCATTATATCAGATACGTCAGTAGAAGAAAGGTTTTGACAAAGGAGAAGAAGGAAGAGTAAGTTCTGGAACCGCGGTGTGTAGGGGAAGAGGTTTCTTTAAGACAGAACTAGAAATGTGGGGATAAAGACTTATACAATATGTAAGACAGGTATAAAATCATTGTTTAAATATAGGAATATAAAACAAATTATATACAAGTTGCTTGCTCATTAAACTTTTAGACTTGGAATGTTTAGAAATGGTAAGAGCTAAGGAAAAATCTTTTTCTCCCTGAAATTTTCCTGAGTTTTTTCTATCAGCAAATCAACAAGACACAATTTTAGTAGTCAGCAGTTTTAAGAATATGGAGTAGTTTGTACTTTTTCTCATCTACTTGGGAATATTAGATGGGCCTTCCAACATAATTCTTTTGAATGATCTTTTCTCACACACAGAAAAATCTGATTGGAAAAAAATCCAATATTTTAGGACGCAGGTTTCAGCACATGTGTTTTGCCACTCCCTCTGTCATGACCTCTCTGAGCCTCAGTTTCCTTATTAGTACAGAGCACAAGATTCAGAAATTACAAACTAGCAGTGCATGGGCCTAGGTTCAGGATGCACTGAAAACCCAGGAAAGTCCTTGAGTCCGGCCAACTCAGGTGTTTACTGGCATGAGGCCTCCTTAGCCCCCTGGGAGAGATAATGACCAGTTAGACAGGACTGATGCTGGACCCAGGACTCTGATCCACAAGCCATCAAGAAATTATCTCCTGGTTGCTTTCCATGAGCCAAACGAACTCACTGGGGGGGAAGAGAAAGTTCAGGAAGCAATCTTGGTTTGGAGCTATTGTTTGCCAGTAATTAAAGAACTTTAACAGGAGAAAGGCACACTCAATTTCAGATTGCCTTCTTTTATACCCCCAGGAAAATCTGCAGGCTCCCTAAAGAGAAAGGAGCAGAATAAATTAAAAGAGGGGCCCGGGTTGGTTGGTTGGTTGGTTGGTTGGTGTTGCTGTTTTAAGTATGACCAACTGAGACTCAGTAAAAAGGGAGAGCCAACTGACTTAATTTTGTGGCCCAATACCAGACTCTACCAGACTGGGGCAGGGCTCACACAGGTGAAAACGGGAGGGCTAGTTCACATCCAGGAAAGGGCCCAGATTGAGATCCTTTATGTGGTCTCCAAATTCATCTTAAGGTTTAATCAGTGTATGTGTTACATTAAAAGTGTTCGTTTATCGAAAGTAGACTTTGGACATGTCGCCCAATTCCCTTGGCCTTATTTTGCTATTTCTTCATTTCTTAACATAGGAGGGGCCTTAAAAAATTGACCCGAGGCCTGTCTCAACCTCTGGGCAAGGCCGTTTGGAGTTAGACGCTGACGCCGAGCCAAGGAACAGGTGAGGGACCCAAGCGCTAAGGCAGCGCGTGCGCGGACTCCGGCCTGGAAGAGCAGCGCCTCCGGGGAGAAAGCGAACAGCACTGCGCGGCCCTGGAGGATGAAATAGGAACCGGGCTGCGGGAGTCCGGGCCCTGCTAACCGCCACCCTCGTCACCGCTGCGGCAGGCCGAACCGTGCGGGGCCCACCCCCATTCCCGGCGGCCTCCAGAGCGGGATCCGGCAGAGCGGCGAGGAGCCGAGGGGCACGGGTGTGGACCAACTCCCCCTGCACGGTTGCTCCTCCACCCTGCTCTCCATCAGAGCCGCAGGGCTGCCGAATAACCCCGCGAGGGTCCCCAGCTTGCTTCTTCCCCGGGGCAGGGGGCGCAGAGCCGAGAACGCTGACCTGGGCAGCTGCGGGTGAGGAGAAACCACACCACCAAACAAATATGAAGGACAAAATAATAGTGAAATAAAGAATGGAATAGAAGAAATAAATGGCAGAATGGAAATCCGGGGGACAAATCAGAGATCCGAAAGAACAGACTGTCTCCAGTCTGTTCCCAAAAGGGAGAAGGAAGAGACAACGATGTAAAAAATGTCAAGTAAAAGCTCACAAAAATGGAGGCCAGAAGTACAAGTGCTAATATCCAGGTAATAGGAATCCTGGACAAAGGAAAATATGAAAATAAAGAGATTTCTCTATATCTGTCTATGGTTGAAATCTCAAGGATAACAATTTTAAGGTGATTAGAAATATTTGAAAAAAATAATGAAAATACATTTTCTGGCATTAAAAAAAAAAAGGATTCTCAGAGTCCATAGTCTCTCATGGTTCATCTCTCCCTCCTAGAAACAAACTGAGGGTTCTAGAGGGGAGGGGTGGGAGGATGGGTTAGCCTGGTGATGGGTATTAAGGAAGGCAAGTCCTGCATGGAGCACTGGGTGTTACAGGAAAACAACGAATCGTCGTGGATCACTACATCAAAAACTAATGATGTATTGTATGGTGACTAACATAACATAACAAAACAAAATTAAAAAAAAAAAAAAGGAAAGGCTATAGATTGAAGGTGCCAGAAATTACCACAAAGGAGAGATAAGAAAAACCTCACACTTAGCACAATTTAAGAATGTCAAAAGCACAGAGAAAATTCTAAATCTTAGAGGAAAAAAGAGCAATCCACATAAAAAAGGAACAAGAAAAATCTGACACAAGACAGTGGAGTAATATTTTCAACATATACCCCAATATGCTATTACCCACTTCAAGTTTTCCCAATACACAAGCATAGTTTAATATTGGAAAACCCATAAGTATAATTTACAACATTAATGAATTAAAAGAGAAATACCATGTGACATCTTAAAAATGCAGAAAAATTATTTTATAAAATCCGACATTGATCCATAATTTTATAAAATTCAACATCGATCCACATTCTTGACCTGATAAAGAGATCAAAAACCTAGAGCAAATGCTACCCTAATGGAAACCTTAGTGCATTAGAAACATGGCTCCTGGGTCTCCGGTCCTGACAGGCCTGGCTACCCCAGACAGGAGGGGGAGGTCATTTTTGAAGCATGGGCCTCTTTTAGGAAAGCAGGCTTGAGGGAGCCCCAGAGTGGGGAGTTGAATACATGTGGAAGACAGCATGACAGGCTGGGGCAAAGGGGGACCCCATAAGTGGCAAAGAAACGGGGAGACAAGGAGGCATCTGGGAAGGGGCCACTTCAAAATATTCCCTAAAGTCACAGAGAAATATACAACATACATAACGCATATGGAACAAACACACACACAATGTACTGCACACACAGAACACCCACATACTACACACACACCACACATATACACCACAAACACCCATATCACACAAACAACGTTCAGACGACACCCACAGCACACATATGACACATTCATGTTATACACAAACTGCACATATAACACGTAGACACCACATACATAGCACGACACTATACGTAGACCACACAAGCACACCAGGCACACCACATACACACAGCACATAGCACATATGGACAGCAACATACAACACCCCCAGACACACATAGAATGTACGCAGACAGCACATATTGCATGCACACATGTCCCACATATCACATACACACCACACATACACCATACATGCTCAATGCATGTACCACACAGAGGAACACACATTGTATATACCACACTCAAAGAACACATACACACACACCCAAGAAAAATATCCCCTAAGGTGGCCCTGTCCCTTCTCCCCACCTCACCTCCCCCGAAGCCAATTCCTAGGTCATGAAGTCTTGGTGGAACCTGCCTTCCCTCACATTCATTACCTGGGGTGATGATAGGAGGCTCTGGGGAAGTCAGGAGGGTCTTCAGGGAACCAGTCCAGGACACCTGCGGGGCCACCCTGGGGACCTGGGGGCCTGAAGGATTGCGCATGCGCATCACTTGGCAGAAATGCTGCTGCTCAAACTTCAGTCTGTGAGGACGCTGGAATGACTTTCAAGTGTCAGGCTTGCTTTTGTTTTTTATGTTTTCATTACCTTTCTTTCTAAGAAAGCCTAAGAAATCCGAGTGCAAGACGTAGAACTGTAGGAAAGAAGGTGGATTCATTATATTTGGGATGGTACACTGGGCTCTAACCTTGTAAAGAGATGACTCTTTTCTCTGTATAGCAGCTCAGGTACCATCTGTTCTGATGCTGGAGAGCGAACAGTGCAAAGCAGAAGCTACAAGGGGAAAACGCTGTCCCCGGGAGTTTACAGTCTGTGTTTAATTTGAAATACCACGGAAGAGGCATTTAAATCTCAGAAGGCTGGGGTCTGCTAAACTATTTCCTTTGTTCATTTTTTTTTCCCATAATTATAAGGCTTTTAGGACTGGCTAAGATATTAAAAAAAAAAAACAAACAGCATTCACCATCTCTGTTATTAAATGCCATATTTATTTTACAAGACGAAATTTCCATTATCGGGCCAGTGTGTATTAAGAGAAAGAGAAAGAGAGAAAAGGCACTCAGGATCTCTCTAAAGAGACATCTAGGATTTGGCACTACTTACCATCGAAGTGCTCCAAGTTTTTAATTTCCACAGTTAAGTTGCATTATATTTTTGGGGATAAAAATTCTAAGTCTGCAAAGCAGAATAGACTGAGTAGGGAATTTAACAGCATGGCAACTGGATGCGGTATTATTTCATATAGTTGTAAGTTTAAAGGGGGAAAAAAAAAGGCTGGAACAAAAAAAAACACCACAGATGTTATTCAGGCACACCTGAGGTGACATTTAAACTTTGTATTAAAGAAGAAGTGGATTTTCACCAGATAGACTGGGGGTGGGGAGGGAGAATGTTCAGGATGAGAGGGCCCCATGCACAGAGAAACACAGCACAAAAAGACATTGTGTTCAGGGACCAGTAGGTGGTACAGTGCAACAGACGCACAGATGCTCAGATAATCAGAGAGGGTGTGAGGCTGGAGAGGTACTGGGGCGGGGGGATGCGGGGAGGGGGCATGTCATAAGAAGCCACAGATTCCCCATTTATCATTCAAGGACTTTTCTGCTGCTTGTGAACAAAGACCCAATTCCAACTGACCTAAGGCAAAAGAAGGGGAATTTATTGTTTCACAAAACGGAAAGATCTGGGTATAGGCTTCAGGCACAGCCAGATTCAAGGTTCAAATGAGGTCATGAAGGATCAGGTTCTTCTCAGCCTTCTGCTGGGTTGACTTCATTCTTAGACTCCACATGGAAATTTTCAGCATCGCTTCCAGAATTACGCCCCAGGGCCCAGGCTAGGGTAAGGAGAGGAAGGAACAAAATTTAAGGGGGAACCCAAAACCTCAGCAATCCCGATAAATAATATTTTAATGCAATCGTCTTAAAATTCAAAATGAAAGCAAAGAAATCTGTGATGAGCAAAGTATCAAAATATTAAATAAAGACAAGATCGGTATTACTGATTTTTCCTTTGGCCTCAGGCTCCACTAGGGCTCCAATTTTAAATAAAGGCAGAATCAGTAATGATGCTACTGATACTAAAAGAGTGAATGGATCCTGGAGGGGAGGAGGACAGAAGTTGATGTCCACCGCATCATGATTAGAAGTCTTAACTTTATCTATTTATCTTTATCGCCTATCTTTAGAGGCAATGGGTAATCATGGAAGAATCTGAATCAGGCAAGAGGCATAAAGATGGTGAATGGAAGGAAGTGATGAAAGGATTGGAGGAAGGAAATTCAGGGACAGGAGTTAGGAGACTATTTGCCCAAGCAAGATAGGTAAAACAGAGGCATCAAGCAGGGCCAGGTGGGGATGGAGAGAGGGAATGCTGGGGACATGAGGGACAGAACTGAGAGGTAATTAGGAATAGAAAGCAGAAATTGGAGAAATGATAAATGTTTAGTAGTCAAGGGTAGTTCTCTGGTTTCTGACCCCAGTAGCTAGCTGGATAGTAACACAATAATCAAGATTAAGAATTTAGGATATGGTCAGGTTTGTGATTGGCCCAAAGGAGGCAGGGGTAAGGAAGAGATGCAGTTCTAGTCTAGACAGACTGACTTTGAGGCGGCAATATCCAGTAGACAAAAGAATCCCAATCTCATGAGCGGTCTGGACCAGAGAAGTGGCTTTGGAAAGTATTAGCCTATGTAAGGGATAGTTAAATCACGGGAGGTTTGCCAAGTCTGCCCAAGAGGTGTGTACAGAGGAAGGAGGGAAGACTGAGGATGGAATCCATGTCATTGGGAGTTCTCGCTAGTGCAATTTTTAAAAATAACCCTGGCCTTAAAATCTTCCTTACTGATGTTACAATTCCCAGAATTTTTGTTTTTAACTCCCAGAATTTTCATATTACTCCTGCCTTGGATTAAGTTGCTAAAAGCATTTTGACATAATACAAATGCTCTCTGTATAACTTCAGACTTTACCAACACAAGCTAACATAGCTAGGATAGCCACTGAGGGAACAGACATAGAGCACACAACTTCCAAACGGAAGAGGTGAAGCTGGAATGAGAAAACTCATGCTACCTATTGGCTTGTGACTGCCTTTGATGAGCTGGGTTCATAATTAATTTCTCTGATTGGGCCTGAAAGAATTAGAGAATATTAAAAGTTCTCTCATGGACCTTTTGTACACTCCATGATATCTGATTAAATTGGAGAGTTAAGAGAAACAGAAACAAGAAATGCAAAGAAAGAAAGGAACTCAGGGGGTCTGGGGTCTGGGAACATGGTAGGGTCTGTGCTCTTTGCTATCTCCCTCCAAGTTAGAATGGAAAACCATCAGTCATCTCCGGAGGCCCCACGTTGGTGCCCACTATAGGAGAAACACATGAAGGCATCACCTGACTCAGGGAGAGGCAGACAGACAGGACCCTTGCTCTCCTCCCTGTCTTTGAACACAGGGATGGCAAAATAAAGAAGGTGTCTGAAATATTCGAGAAATATTTCCATCAGGAAATGCATGATTCAGTAACGGGCCTCAGCGTAACTTTTTCAAAAGCCCAGTGATCTAAAACAAGGAGAAAGATTACTTTCATTTGCAGCTGAGGTCTGAATCATTATTTTTTAGAGTATGTGGTTCGGCGGAATTTAAAAATCTCTTGTTATTCTAAAACTTTAGCCGGTTTTTAATTGAGACACCCATGTCAGTTGAAAAATGTGGCATATTTGCATAGAAATAAATAGCAAAGCAAAATCTTAATTTTAAGCCATTTTAATCACTTTCCCAGACACGCTGGTAATTACTTCTGGTTGACACCACTGAAGCGCTTCCCAGCAGCACTGAATATATTCGTATCAATTGAAGTTTTCCCTCATGTGGAACGATGAGATGCCCAGGATAATGCTGGGAGTGGGCAAACCACATTTTTCATCAGTGCCTAATAATTAGCAGAAATTCATTACTCTATGTTTGTTTGAGACTGAACAATATCAGCCTGTAATTACTGGTAGCTTAGGGCAAGGTAAATATTTGATGTGATGCTGGTAAATCAGTTTTTAGTGATACAAGGAGTTAGCTGATCATGTATTTCTTGAGCCTTTAATAAGATTGTAAGTATTAACCACAAAGGTGAGGCTGAACCTCCCCATCTGTTGTGCCTTCATGCTGCAAACAAATAACAGGAAAGACAATGCCTGTGGAACACCAAGCTAATGAACCCCCCGGGGCGGGGGAGGGGGGGACCAGGGCTGTCTACTTGGGTTAAAAACAGGAAATTGCAAAAAAACAAAAAAAACAGGAAATTGCTTTTAGCAAATTCCATGCAGGAAAAATGGCTACAGTGGCCTTATCAGTAAAGCCCTATTTACTGTTAGAGGGCTAAGCTTTGGTTTAGTTTTGATTTAAATCTTTAATTTTTTTTTTTTTTTGAGTCTCAGTGCCTGACACTAGAGGCAAATTTAAGCTTTCCTGGTTGGCTTACTAGATATTTTTTAAGTCTTAAAGTTAAGCAATATTCTTTATGTCAAAACATAGCAGTAAGTTCTATACAATCTTCTTCAGGGGTAAATATAAAGAAGCCAATAAAAAGCACATAGGACTTTGTAATGGTCAAACATGAATACCTTCACGCATTGCATTTATCCCACTACAGCTCAATGAGGTCAGCGGAGCCACTGGTACTATCTCCATCTGAAGAATGAGAAAACGGAGTCTTGGCAAGACTAAAGCACTGATGGGAGGTCACAGGTACAGTCAGTGGTGGAGTCAGGCTGAGCGCAGACCATCTCACACCTAGTTTGGGACTCTTTCCATGGCCCAACATTTACCTCTGGGTCAGCGTCAAGACCAACCCAGCAGTGGTGGCTTCAGAACCAGAGGTGACTGCCTCTCTCAAGGCTTAGGAACACTGGCAGCACGTTGCACCACACAAGGGGGCACCGAGCAAATAGCTTCCCAGAGCACAACTTCCCAGAATACCATGTAAATACCCAGCTAACTGAATAAGGGGGTGAACCAGAGAAAAGCATGAGTTGGAAAACAGACTTGGTGGACATCACTTTAAGCCTCTTGAGCACAGAGATACTATTGCTCTCTTCTTTGTATCCTGCAACCTAACACAGTATCCAAGTAGCAGAGGCTCAGTAACTATGGGTCTTGTTCAGGTGCCCAGCTGAGAGGAATGGGCAAGGGAGAGGCAGAGGAATTCCATAGGGCTTACTGATCCATTCTCAAACCCACATGACATTATTCCTACAATGAAGTTACAATCAAAAACCTCTCCTCTACTCAGAAATCATCAAGGGCTCCATATTGCCTACCATTGGCCTGGCATTCAAAGCCCTCATCAATAACCCCTCTCACCCCTAAGATCCATCCAGAATGGATTGTTATTTCCAGAACATGCCCTAGTAGTTCTCACTTCTGTAAAACTAGCTCACCCTGCCCCTGTTGATTCTATTTCTCCCTTTGAAGTACTACCTATCTGTTCAAACTCACCTCAAAGGCTGTCTCCCCCATGAAGACCTTTCTGGTTCTACCAACTGAATAAGATATCATTCTCCCCTGAACATTCATGGCCAAAGCTTTCTGGGTCTATCCTCTTAATCTGCCTTAAATAGGTTGAAGCAGATGAAATTATCAATATTCATCTGCTTCAACTGAAAATTATCACTTTTCCCATGTTCAAGAACTTCCAGGGGAATGGAACCATATGTGCTCTTGGTCAGTGTCCTCCACAACGCCTGGCCTGAAAAAAAATGAACAATAATTTCCAGTCAACAAAAAAGTCACTGGTTGCTCCTTAAACTCTTCCATTTCCTTGTACAGTATATTTATTCTGTAAGGTGTATTAGGCCCCAACCTACTGTCACCATTTCTTCCTTTCTCTTTCTCTCTCAACATTGAATCTATTCTAGAAATTCCAACTCTACGGTAGATCCTGAACTGAAGCTAAAGAGAGTTGATTATCACATCTAACCACAGCCTGTAGAAATAAATATGAGGTTCGTATTTCATTTCTTCTTCTATCCAGCTGACATACACTGAGGATCGTCACTTTGCCAAACAATTGGCTAAAATATTTGGTCTGTCTTCCAACCACAGTCCAGTGGGGAAGACAAGCAAGAGAGACAATGATTGCCATAGAATGTGGCAGGTACAATGAAAGGGGTACACAAGGTCCTATGGGGGTATAGAGGATGGGCTCCTGACTCACTCAATTGGTGGGAAGGGGAGGGAAAGTCAAAGAAGGTTTCCCAAAGAAGGTGATTGATTCCTGAGATATAACTTTACTGGGTGGAACAAAATGGGGAAATGTTTCTAGGAAAAGAGGATCTTCAAGAGCAGAGACCTGCATCAAAATACCCATTTTGTAGAGCTACTGTACGACCCAGCAGTTGCACAACTGGGTATTTACCCCAAAGATACAAATGTAGTGATCTAAATGGGTATGTGCACTCCAATGTTTAGAGCAGCAATGTTCACAATAGCCAAACTATGGAAAGAGCCAAGATGTCCATCAACAGATGAATGGATAAAGAAGATGTGGTATATATATATATATACAACGGAATATTATGCAGCC
>NC_138373.1:108232416-108250733 GCF_054177405.1 Leptonychotes weddellii | reverse complement strand
AAAAGAAAAAAAAGAAGATAGTAGGAAGGGAAAAATGAAGGGGGGAATCGGAGGGGGAGATGAACCATGAGATACTATGGACTCTGAAAAACAAACTGAGGGTTCTAGAGGGGAGGGGTAGGGGGATGTGTTAGCCTGGTGATGGGTATTAAAGAGGGCACGTACTGAATGGAGCCCTGGGTGTTATACGCAAACAATGAATCATGGAAACTACATCAAAGACTAATGATGTAATGTATGCTGATTAACATAACATAATAAAATAAAATTTAAAAAAAATACCCATTTTGATGGAAAAATAAGTAGTTTATAGGGCATAGAGAAGGAAGTGTGACAAGAGAAGAGACCAGAGTGGTAAGAAAGGGTAGATCAGAGTGGACCTTGCATGCCAAGCCAAGGAGCTTCAACTTTATTCTGAAAATGCTTGGAAACCATTAAAGAGTGAGGGGTGGGTGGGTGGGGGTGTGTGTGTGTGTGTGTGTGTGTTATAAACTATATATGTAGAGAGGAATGGATAGGGATTCTATATATCCATACCAGCTGAAGACTGTCCATTATGCTTGACAGTATGGAAAAGTGATTTGCAAATTAATATTTGACAATAGAATTACAAACTAGTGTAGTATTAGTTCTGGAAAGGACAGTTTAGAGATCATCTCTCCAATAACCAGATGGGGAGATGGAAGGTATTGCTTCTGGTCATAGAACTTGTGAACACCCAGGCCAATGATTATTGCCAATAGTAATCTTTTATTTTCATCATTATCATCTGTGTCAAAAAGTGTTTGAATCAATAAGAATTTTATTTGACTTGTATTTTATATCAATAACTAAGATTGCCAATATCTCAAATAGTTTATATAATAAACTGAATTTACGTATGAATCACATCCAGATAGAAAAAAAAATGGATTTTTAAATGATAGGAAAACAGCAAAATCAGCATGGTATTTTTGGGAGGCCACATACCCATGTCATTGACCCCAATGTCAGTGATACATACAATAGCCCACATCAGCTTTGGAACTCATCTTTTGGAAATGTCCCTGAAACCTCAGAAAGTAACATAGCATAGTGGTTAAGTGCTGGTTTCCTGAGCCCCAGACTGTCTGGGTTCAGTCTTGGCTCTGACCCTAACTAGGTGAGTGACCCTCGCAACTTGCCTAACCACTTTCTCTCAGGTTTCCCAGGTAGGGAAAGAGAAATAACAGCAGTATCTGCCTCTAGAGCTGTTGTGAAGATTAAGTGAGTTACAATTTTAACGGGCTAAGAAAGTGCCTAACCCATGAGAGGTTTTACTTAAGCCTATGTTAAATACAAATAAAGCCAGTCAGCAGTTGGCATGATCAATTTCTAATCATGTTCCAGTTCAAGTGAACAAACAGAAATCTAAAACCAAACTCTGGAAAAGAATTATTCTAAAGCACTTGTATGCTGTCGTTGTTAATGATATCAGTCCATCACTGGCCATTATTTATAAATATGAATATTTATACATTATATATTTTTGGCAAATCTTTTACACATCTGTTTACATGTTAAAAACCTCCAAAATGACAAAACCATGCTCTTTGAACTTGCTCTCAAAGGTGCCAAATCCAAGTGGGTACTTTTTGATGATGGATATGAAACTGCACAAACAAGTTCCTTTGCCTTCTGTAAGTGTTGGTTTACTGGAGTTTTGGGTGCCTATGCATACATTTCCTTTCATTTCATTTGACCGTGATTTTCTTTTGAATGTGGAGCGATAGTGAGAAAAATCGTTTACCATTTTCTTTAGATAGATTTGAGTGATTTGTAACATCATGATATTCCCACTAGGTGCAGTCTGCTTCATGACTACCATCTTGCTGGAAGGGTCTGCAGTAGGTCATTGAAGACCTGAGGCAGGTTGAATTTAGAGGCAACCCTGGGAGAGCCCCACAGATGAGGAAAGGCAATGACCTCACAACAGCACACTATTTCCCATCTGATCAAAAGGGCTGGCTTGTTGGATTAGCCTAGAGAGCACTGAATTCATACTCCAACCAGTGGGATGAAGTAAATAATGTAAAATATAATGCTGGAATGAAACCGAGTGATTCCCTATTTTGTGGGAAACAGCAAGTTACCAAAACACATAAAGAAAGGGAACATGTCAAAAAAATGATGCTGGCTCAAAACAGAATTAAAACCACTCACAAAAATCCCCCTCAAATGAACTTGACCAACAGAGCTATTTCAGTTCTACTTCTTTTGCTATCTATACCCTAATGGACTGCTTTATTAGATAAAATCTATACATTGGACTTTTCAAATAATATTGTTTGAAGAAAAATTTTGCAGTGAGAAGTGTTAAATCTTCACAGTAGTCTTCGGAAATAAAAATGAGGCAAGGTCAACATGTTGACCATCAACCAAGATATAACATTTGCTTAACCAGAAGCAAAAAGCAGGTTACGGATAACACAGTTGAAACTGAGAGGTCTTCCTAAGTATATCCACATTCACAATAAAGTATTAAATAATATTCGTGCGAGAGATAAGTGAAACTAGCAAAAAGCTAGATCTGTTCCAAAGTTATGGATTACAGCCCTCACCAAAATATCCCAGCCTAGAGCTCAGCGAGCCAGTGGGCTTATCTACAGCACAGGTGGTTGAGTTCATCAGTAGAGACGGTATAATAGAAATAGTCCCTTAAAGTGAAAATGCTTCCATATAATCTATTTGAACTGTTACCAAAAAAGTATTTTTGTGAGCTTCCAAGTTTGGGAAACAAGGTCAGAAGGCAAGGATTACACAAGAGATGTATGAGGTCCCCGAGGTGAAACTTTTTCTGTCAATGTCTACTTAGACACAAAGTAGCAAGTACAAAGTCTGTGTTGTTGATGAGTAGCCTCCCCCACAATGTGCGTTTGGTACTCCCGAAGTGTCTCTACTATTATTTTTTTTAAGATTTTATTTATTTATTTGACAGAGAGAGACAGCGAGAGCAGGAACACAAGCAGGGGGAGTGGGAGAGGGAGAAGCAGGCTTCCCGCCGAGCAGGGAGCCCGATGCGGGGCTCGATCCCAGGACCCTGGGATCATGACCTGAGCCGAAGGCAGACGCTTAACGACTGATCCACCCAGGCGCCCTCTACTATTATTTTTAAGAAAGCCTCAGATTTGCACCACATCTGCCGATTAATGCATAAGATATGCCTTTTCAGTGTGCCAGGAAAATGTAGTCATTTCAAATTGGCTGAATGTAAAGGAACAAAGAATTTTCCTGATGATGACATCACAGCAGCCCTCTCCTTTGCTCACCAGCTACCGCACACCTTCAAAGGTTAAATCATTTGGGAATTAAGGAATTCACCTGTATCATGTCAAGAAGTGCACCAAATTAAATCCTTAAGGAAAAGATTGGCAAATCCGTTTTTCAAAAATGTTCTCGCTATCAATTTGTCAAGGATGTCTGAAAAGAATGATTTGTGATCAAAAGTTCTTTCCACAGAAAACATATACATTTCCACTCTGTTTCATGACTGACAGGAATAGCCAATATTAATGCACTTAATTATTTATGGTTTGACCTTTACTTTTCACAGAAATTCAGAGCAGCTTTCCTTATAAATTCAAGATAATGACCATACTAGCTTTTTGAATATAAATCAACTTTTTTAAATTAAAGGTGTGCCAACTACTACTTTGATTTCTTGCTGAATAATGAAATGAGAGAAGCAAATCAAAAATAGAACTTCAATGTACCCAGATAATCTCTTTAATTTTATCTCTTCAAGTGTGAACTCAGTCCCCCTATGAGCAGGGCACTATATGTAACATGAAGAAGGAGCATTAGAAAAAAAGGTAAAATAGAGACTTCCATTTTAAAAGACAAAATTTTTATTAAGACGACCTAAGAATTTACCTAAGAAGGCAAAATTTTTCATAAGATGACATTAAAAATACAAAGGAGTGTATCTACAGGGACAGAATCATCTGATACAAAGAGCACCTCTGACAACTAAGAGAATGACAAAGAAAGGAATGATTGCTGTCAAATTTGGGCACGGGCAGCCTGTTCTGGGAAAGATTTTTGAGCAAGTGAAATTTTGAATGGAGTCTGGAGGGAGGTAGCTTCTCAGAACCTTGTTTCCCTCGAATGCCCTTCCACTCACCTTTCTCAACTGCCACTCTCTGTAAGCCTGGACTGTTCTGTTCATTCACTACTTAGAATGTGTCCAGCCACTGTGCAGGACACCGTAAATACAGAAACTGAAATGCCTGAATCCTGTCCTCAGAGAGCATGCTGGAGGAGGCAGTCCCCAAATTCAAAGGGATGAGGGTGGGGACAGCATAAATCATTTGCAAGAGAAAAACAGTTCTACCTGGCAAGGTAAGAGATGTTCTCGAAGGACCAACAGGGAGTATCGAGAGGGGAACAGAAGTTCCCTAAGAAGAGTGGGAGAGAAGGCTGTAGGGAGCGTAACGAGCCTGCGCAGTTGGCAGGGCACACGGGTGGGAAAGCCCCCGGCTTCCAGAGTGGCCTGAAGCAACCACTTGACTGTAGCTGGCTGCTCAGCCTGAGAGCCCACAAGTGTCAGGACTGCAGATCTGATGGAGAGCCGATGGGGCCAGAGCGTGAAGACGGTTATTTATGTACAAGTCTGTTTCCCCATCGGCACTGTAAGCACGTCAAGAGAAACAGCCATTTATTTGTTTTTTAAAATTATTTCATTTACATTTTCTTTTTTGCCCCCAGCATTATCATCCAACTGGTGTGTGAGGAGCCAAGGAGGAAAATCGTATCAGAAACTCCCACATTACTGTTTGGTATTGTTCTAAAATCAATCTTTGTGAGGGTAAAAGAAGCACATATGTACATTTTTATGTGGGATATTGACTTGAAGCACTAATTTCAGTTCTTAAATAGAGCAATCTTTATTATTCAGAAAAAAAACAAATGTATAATATGGGATAAAGACTGCATTTATTAGCAAGCACTTCGCTTAATCAGCCTGATAGTTACTATTGGCCAGACAAGTGCTTATGAATTATGGCATTGCTTTTGGCAAAACTATTTATCTGTGTGACACGATATGTCACTTTTGAACTTCAACTTGACATCCATAAAATTACATATTCATCAAACTGAAAGATCAAGCTTTCTGTGCTGACTCACTTGGGTCAACATTTTGCAAATGCCTAGATTTACCACTTGAACCATAAACCCTTTGTGAATAATTTTGTGCACTGATGTTTGATAGCCTAGGGCACAGATCATAATTTCTGAGCAGAAGAAGAGGTGTCAAAGCAAAATGCATTTTCTTTCTGCATACAGGATGACTTACTCCAAAGTGTATTCTCATCGGGTCATTTTTAAATCACTGGATAAACACTAACTTTGTAGAGTCCCAGAAAGCGCGTAAACATCCATGGTGTATCCTTCATTTCTCAGGGTTAAGAAAGACCATCACCTCCACAGCCAGAAGATTTCCACTGTTTTTAACAAGCTCTTGCCACAATTTGTGGCGATTCCCTTCTTCAGGTTAGACCTAATTTTAGATGTTTTAAAAATAAGCAATGAGGTAGAAATTTCAGAACTGACCAAAAACCTAGAAGTGAGTCAAGGATTAGTCTGTCTTTAATTCTCCACTCAGCATAATCCTACATGGCATTATCTGAGTCCTGTTTTTAAGGGATTCTTTTTTCATACAAGCAAGCAGATTAGGACCTCTTACCTGATAAGTAAACAAAGAGGGTATAGCCTTTAGAGAGGTGACTATCTGAAAGAGAAAATGACACAATGACCCCTTATAATCTCTGGATATAAATGATGAAATTCAGCCATAATCCAAATATCCTATTGGATGATTTTTAAATGAGCAGGTCTCTTGTGATCTTTACTAACCACATTAAAGAGCAAGCTGGCACCACTTCTGGAACAATATTTTTCACAGCAATTGTGCAAGTATAAATATCCTATTTGGTGCAATAATATAACCTTTGTTTTCTGCGAAAAGTGCATACCAGTTTTGGTGACTCACATAAGAACAATTTGTTAGCTCCCCGTCATTCCCAAGAAAAGGAAGAGGTACATTAAATATGGTGATTGTTATGGTGACTTCACTAAGGGCTTCTGGAAGAAATGATAACAGAAGTTCTCACTGCATGTGGAAAGTTTGAAGGTAAATCTTTGGGAAGTGCGCTGTCCCAGAAAGCACCTTAAATGGGAATGTCATTGACAGAGTTGACTGGGGTAACTAGAAACGTGGAAGAGCACATGCCTGGGGCTTTAGAGCTATCTGCAAGAACCATTCAGATCTTTTTTTTTTTTTTTGCTAGATGGTGGGGATTGGGAGGGATGGGGTGGCTGGGTAATAGAACCATTCAGATCTTAACTAAGATGATACTGAATTCTTGGGAGAAGGTTGGACCTGGTGTTGGATAATCAGCACTTACAAAAATCTCTCATTGACAAGACTTGTCATGAACCAGTTTTGGTAATATTGTTATAACCTTGCAGGTTCTCAAATGTTAAAAGGCCAAGCTTTTTTTTTTTTTTAAGTGGAGTCCAACATGGGGCTTGAACCCATGACCCTGAGATCAAGACCTAAGCTGAGATCAAGAGTCAGATACCTAATCGACTGAGCCACCCAGGTGCCCCTAAAGGCCAAGCTTCTAAATGAGATGACTGAGAAAAAGGTATATCACTCAGGATACTTTCTGTTGCAACTAAGAGAAAATTCTGTTTGGCCTGGATTGAATAGCAAAGTAGATTTGTTTCGCTCACTTAACTAAGAAGTCCAGAGATAGAGTTTTAGGCCAAGCTTGATATACCATTCAACCACAGCAGGAAACACCCAATTTCTTTTCAGGTCTGGGTCTCTCATGGGCACAGGTAGTTCCCAGGGCTACATGCTTCCTTATTCAAGTTCAGGGTCAAAGGGCAACTTTCCAGGTACCACCCACAGAACCTCAGGAAAACTCCTTTTCCAGAAAATGCCATCTTAACGCTCATTGGTGTGAATCCTGTGCCTATCCCTGAACCAATCAATGTGACTGGTAACCAGGGCAGGTATCTTGTCAAGTCATAGACTTTAAGTCTAAAACTACAAATATTTTTCTTCTAACAATCTGCTATAGCCCCTTGATTTACTGGTCTTCACCTTGGGCCAAGCAGACCATGCAAGGAAGACTCCATCTCAGCTGTATCTTCATGAGAGCTGTAACTATTTCTGCTCTCCAGCAGAGATTACATAGAAGGAGCATGGAAGGAGGCTGGATGAATCAGGCTTGTCTCAGCTCCAGCCTTATTTTCAGCTGAGTCTTTACCTCCTTGCTTTTGCTTGTACTAACTTTAGCTTGGAAAACAGATTTTTCAAACCCTGCTAGACCTTCAACCACTTGGGATTTATAGCCAACTACATAAAAGACCTCCCTGCAAAGTTGTGGGGTTTTTTTTCCTTCTCCCTTTTCAATCTCAGGGTAAGCATAGCCCTTTTAGTAAGACCTTACTAAAGCTTAAGGAGTTAAAATATTCCAATATCCTCAGTTTTTCTACCAAGTTTCCTAATGCTGCTGCCTTTGTAGGCAAACTATCCTCCTGGTAGGAATAAATATAGATGATTCTCCAGATTTGAATGGTGAGACTTCATTGCTCTCAATGTCCTGAGATCAGTCAATTCCCCATTTTTAGGTGTATTTCTCTAAAATCCTCCTATTAACTGTTGCAGAAAAGCAGAAGTAGATTCTGACAGTTCTAAATAAAAAAGGAAAATGTTGGAAAGTTCTTGAGGGCCCCCAGAGTAACAGCAGGTGGAGGACCAGGCTTAGAAAATGGGTAGGTACTGTACTAATTAGGATATGGATCTTGCTTCTTTAAAAGAGGCCAAGCAACAGTGACTTAACCAAGATAGATCCGTGTGTTTCTCATATTAGGGGGAAAGGAGCAAGGGGTGTAGGCTCTTCTACCTGGTGCTCCATTCTCTAAGCATTATCTTCATCTGGATGGTTGCATCCCAGCACCACATCCAGGCTCTAGCCACAGCAAAGAGGAGGAAGTAAAGAGTACACAGCTTCCTTTCTAAAAATGTGACCTGAAAGTTATGCACATCACTCCCACTTCCTGCTGGCTGGCCAAAATTAGTCACAAAGTCACCCCAAGCTGCAAGGGAAGCCAGAAAAAAAAACTAGTCTCTAGCCATGCAGCTCAATGCCAAGCTAAAATTTGGGGCGTAAGGGGGTCTATTTCTAAAAAGGAAAAAAAACAGAATAGATATTGCAGAATCTAGTGGCCTCTGCCACAGTAACCCAGTGTTATGGTTTGCATGTTTGTGTCCCCCTAAAACTCACATGTTGAAATCTTAATCCCCAAGGTGATGGTATTAGGAGGTGGGGGCTGTGGGTGGTACTTAAATCATGAAGGTAGAACCCTGCGTAAATGAGATTAATGCTCTTATAAAAAAGATCCACAGGGGCACCTGGGTGGCTCAGTTGGTTGGGTGTCTGCCCTGCCTTTGGCTCAGGTTGTGATCTCAGGGTCCTGGGATCAAGTCCAGCATTGGGGCTCCCTGCTCAGCGGGGAGTCTGCTTCTCCCTCTGCACTCTTGCTCATTTTCTCCCTCTCTCTCAAATAAATAAATAAATAAATAAAATCGTAAAAAAAAAAAAAAGGATCCACAAAGCTCCCTAGCACCTTCCACCACATGAGGATACAACAAGAAGTCTACCACCCAGAAAAGAGCCCTCTCCCAACCATGCTGGCCCCTGATCTTGGACTTCCAGCTTCCAGAACTGTGAGAAATAAATGCGTGTGGTTTATAAGCCCCCCAGTCTGTGGCATCTTGTTATAGCAGCCTGAATGGACTAAGACAGCCAGGAACCTTGGAGGATCAAGAAACAGGAGAGATGTCATCTCTGAACAAGAACAGTGGCAAGGTTAATAACAGCCCTACTGCAGAATTCTGCCACCATCAACAGAAGACACTGCCATGAGTAAACTCTACCACCCAGAAAAGAGCCCGCTCATGCCATGGCAGCCAAGAGGCAGCAAGATGGAAACCTTGCCTCCCACCAGAACTATACCTGATGAGGAATTCCCCGAGAATAAGAAGGAAATTAGATACTGGATGACCAAATCATAATGACAAATGTCGCCTACAGAGGAGGATATGGTTTCTCTCAACTACCTTTTATCAAAGCATCTTGTTAATCTGCTGAAAATCAATGTATCTTAGAGGGGTCATGGCCCCGGTTCATAGCCTGGTCACTACAAAACAAAAAACATAACCTTAGGCACGGTGGTGAACTCTACTACCTTCTTTAAAAGATACATAGAGATGTCTGTGAATCAAGGAGTTTCAATATCCCTATAGCCTCAGGGTTTCATATATGAGTGGGAAGAAACTTTCTATTTATTTCAGAAAACATAGTTTTCTTTCACCTAAATAAATCTTAGAAAGCATCACATTCCACGTCTCCATGAATGAATTTATTTCTCTGAAAATTTTGCTTAAACTTTTTCGTTAATCAAGAGAACCTCATCATCACAGACAACCAACACTTTGTATGAGTAGCAAACCAGACTTGATAAAGACACAGAGGGTTTATTAAAAAGAAGATGTTTGCCCTCAATCCATTTGCCACAGTATTTCTGGAGGAGGGCACTATTGTCATTTTGGGTGGCATAAATCTCCATTGGGCAGGACTGTCTGCATACATTGTACAATATTTAATATTCCAGGCCTCCAGGCACCAAATGCCAGTAGCACCTCATTATAATGTACATTACATATATTATGCATATTTTATTATGTATATTATATAGTATACTATATATATTTATAATGTAATATAATATATAATGTATAAATAATGTTATATTTTATATGTTTTTACATTATACATAATATATATTGAGAACCAATGGTTTACAATCT
Organism: Leptonychotes weddellii; assembly: GCF_054177405.1. Taxonomy (NCBI): domain Eukaryota; kingdom Metazoa; phylum Chordata; class Mammalia; order Carnivora; family Phocidae; genus Leptonychotes; species Leptonychotes weddellii. Next base: position 108,240,829 of record NC_138373.1, on the reverse strand, counting down.
AGCTGAGAAAACAAAAAATACAAAAAAGATCTGACAATCAGGGAACAATCAGCACAGGCTGAAAAAGGATGCACTGTGGCACCTAGTACTGTGCCTAGCATATAGAGGTGTGTGATAAATGCTAAGTGAATGAACGGCTGGATAAATGTAGGAAGACGGGATTTAACAGGATCTTGTGGAATGGTAGGACACAGAATCCTGATGGAGCATTTGGAGAACAGTAAATAAACCTACCGGGCATGAGTGTAGGGTTTCTGAGCAGAAGCGATGTCCAGGTGGAAAAAGGCCTTCGATGTCAGACAGGAGTTCGATTTCCCACTCTGCTACTTCACACATGACTTTGAACAAGGTAATCAGTTCCCCGCATCTCATGGTTTTTCAATCTGTGAAATGAGGGTACCTGCCCCCATAGCAGCTGTGAGGATGGAACGTTAGAAAAACTGGAATGCTGGCCGGCTCAGTTGGTGGAGCACGCGGCTCTTGATCTCAAGGTTATGGGTTTGAGCCCCAGTTTCGGTGTAAAGATTACTTAAAAATAAAATCTTTAAAACACAGAGAGAAACTAACATGGTGCTTGGTTGGTTGACAATAAATGGTAACGATTATTACTACTATCCTTATGTTGTGAGAGCAAGTTAGATTTAAACTTAAAATGTCTGAGTGGGAGGCAGTGAGGTGAGGAAAGCGACACGTGCAAAGTCGGGTGAAGAAAAGGGAATTGGGATATTGAAAGGGCTGGAACAGGAGACCAACTCATCCTGAGCACTCAGCACTTTTCTTTTAAAATAATATGGTACCATCCCAGGTTTCTTCAGTCCCCAGACCTTATGTTTCTTAAAGTCTTTACAGCAAGATATACACCATGATATTAATAGTATATATGTCAATTTATGATTGTGGGTTTTATTTACCTTTTTATATTTATAATGTTTTCTAATTTTTTTATGATACATCTTTTTAATCTGTTTTATTTTTATAATTTTCATGTAAATATTTTTGAAACTAAAAAGATTTATAGTGATATCAACATTGAGAGCTGGGAACTCTTTGATGAGTCTTCTTTTTTTTTAAGGATTTATTTATTTTAGGGCCACCTGGGGGCTCAGTCGTTAAGCGTCTGCCTTCTGCTCCAGTCATGATCCCAGGATTGTGGGATTGAGCCCCACATCAGGCTCCCTGATCGGAGGGAAGCCTGCTTCTCCCTCTCCCACTCCCCTTGCTTGTGTTCCCTCTCTCGCTGTGTCTCTCTCTGTCAAATAAATAAATAAAATCTTTTTTAAAAAAAGGATTTATTTATTTTAGAGAGAGCACACGCACGCGTTGGGGAGAGGGGCAGAAGGAGAGGGAGAAAGAGAATCTCAAGGAGAATCCCAACGTGAGGCTTGATCTCAGGACGCTGAGATCACGACCTGAGCTGAAATCAAGAGTTGGACACTCAACAGACTGAGCCACCCAGCTGCCTCGTCGATGAGTCTTCTGATCATTAGTTGATATTTATTGAACAGTCCAAAAGGACTGAGCAAAATCATGCCACTAATGTCTGTCTCAAATGGCCAGTGACCCACAGGAAACCATTGCCAGAGACCAGATGGTTTCTCCACAAAGCTAATGTACCTTCTGGGGCAGGAATGAATGATATCCAGGGAAGCAAAGGGAGAGGAGAGGCCTGGGGCTTCGTTCCCAGGCTGCTGGAGCTCAGTTGAGAGAGTTTCTTTCACTATTGGGTAATTATTTGAACTGGGTTAAAATAAAAAGCCATTTATTTAAGACAAATTTTTATGGCGTTGTTTTAAGTTTCTCTCTGAGTTCATCATGTTACTTTGCATATAAAAGACAACAAGTATTTGTTGATGAGGCATTATGCAAAATGTAAGATAACTCTAATAGCAAACAGTGATTGTTACAGCTACAAGGCAGCCGTGCTCAATGCTCTACATATAATTATGTTCCCGCCTCACAATTGTTACAAGTGTATTGTACAAAATTGGAGGCAAATTATCAACAATAGTGACTTTTGCATTTAAATGTGTATATAGCTTAATTTGTACCTTAGCTTGTAACATGACAGAGAAACAACTGTTTGAAAAGTTTAAAAAATCCATCAAAATGGTGATTTAGAAGAATGTAGGTTTTTTAATTGTATGTGCAGAGACACAGCCCTACAGTGAAACTCCTATACACGCTGTGAATTGGAATGTTCGTGTTCTTACACTGCAGCTGTAATTTGGTCTAATTTGTCAAAAGGTTTCCCACCTACCCTGAATAATTGAATTTAACTAGTCAATATGCAGTTAACACTAGTAGCTTTTTGAGACATTATTTCAGCAAAAGATTTTTTTTTAACGTTACAGCCAGGGAAAAGAAAGACATAAAGGGAGAAAATGCACTACCCCCTCCTAGTCTAAGCTTTTGGATTGCCTCCTCCAGGATTTAATCACAGCAGTAAAAAGCTACCCTTCATTGAGCCCTTGCCTCAGACCAGGTACTGTGCAAAGTATTTTCTACACTTTTGTCTCTTCTAATCCCTCCCTTAATGATCCTTTGCCGATGAAGCATCCAGGGCTCAGAAGGAGTAAGTGACCCACCCAAGGTCACCCTGTTTACAAGTAGCTGAGCTAAGACCTAATCCTCGACCTGTTTGGCCCCAAAGCCCTTGCTCATGACAGCTCCACCCTGGCCTCCACTCACGGGGGCCCAGAGCCATCCCAGCAGATGAATGGCCCAATCGGGGACTGCATTGGGCCGCTTGGAGTGGTGCTGTGTATCTTTCAGACCATCGAGGAGATGTTGTGTGTCTTTTATTAATGTTCGTGTTGAGTAAAAACCATGCCTTAGAGAAAAAGACAAATGATTATAGCATGCACCTAATAATGTAGGACTTACTATGTGTCAAGCACTATCTAAATATAATAAGTGTTTCTTTTTGATCCTCAAACCCTACAAGTTCAATATTATTACTGCCAGTCCTAATTTACAGATGGTAACTTGAGACATAAAGAAATTAAGTAGATCGTCTAAGGTGACATGGCTGGCAGGTGGACAAGCTGAGATTCAGAAGCAGACAGGCCGGTGCTAAGGCCAGGGTCCCAATCACCACCTACACTGCCTCTCACAGAGACCATGCTCTGGGTGTCACATTTTCCACGGTCTCTGTGTAAAGCAGTGACTAAGGCTCTTAGAAGCAGCTTTGCCGTTTGAGGTTTTACAAAGTGTTTGGAGATGTAGCAATAAATTATTCAATTCAATAAATAGATATTCTGTTTGTATGTCCATGTACATTTTTGTACTAAATGCTCTGGACTTGTATTTTCTTCAGGAAGACCTAAAGGGGAAATAAAGAAGGAAGAAAACCTCATGGTGAGAAAAATGTTATGACCATAATAAAATGGCTTTTTAAATATGTATAGACTCCAAGACCTTTCTTTTAGTCAGATAACAGGCTACAGGAAGATTAACAAGGGTAAGATGATGCATTTGAATTGCAAAGAATTAATATTTAATTTGGTGTCCATGGTACATTTCAGGCACAGGACAAGGTGATTTTACAAAGCAAAAGAAGAAGATAGCTAAGTTCACATAACACCCGACTGCTATGAGCCACCTCTGGGGCCAAATTTACATGAGTTAATCAGTCAATTAATTCAATAATTCAACTGCCTATATTAACCCTTTTCCTAATATAATCTCATAACCTTTGGCCCTATCAAAACAGAACTCATGCAAATCAGTTAAGCCACTGCACATGGGCTACCTTAGGCAGAAGAAAAGAAAATCTCTCATCCAACAATGTTCCAGTGCAGAAGAGAAAGGCTGGAGGCTGAGAAAGAAGCCATTTAACTGAATGCCCCCTCTCTCCTGATTTAATGGTACTGCACTGAATTGACTAACAAGACCAAAATGAGAAAATCCATCCGATGTTTAAGAATTAGGTGTATTCATTGCCCTTCATACACCATTGGCTTGATTCACTTTGGAAAGCAATGCAGATCCAACCAATTCAAATATTTAGGTAGACTCTTCTCTCTGGGAGAGAAAGGGGCTTGTCATAGAGCCGAAATCATCCTGCAGTACAAGAAAGGGTGCACAGTGCAGAAAACTGGGACCCTGGAAACTAAAAAGAGGCCTTAAAATAATCCAAAGAGAGAACAGAGCTCTATATTATACCACATATGGCTGTAGAAATAGAAATAATTGTCATTTACTGTGTACTTACTATGTGTAAAGCACTTGGTAAACATTAGGGGCAGAGTAACATATCAGGACACACACAGTATTAGACTGGGGTCCAGTTCTGATACCTCCACCTTGTGGCCTTTTTGATGTTTACTTCCCTTGTTTAAAAAAGAGGTCGGCAATGCCTACCTGACTGAGTCACTGTAAGGATCAAATAAAATAATGCATATGTGACAGAGATTGCTGTAAGGCCTCCCAATTTTTACCTAGGTGCTGACTACCTGGAATAAATACTACATTTCTCAGACTCCCTTGCAATTAAGTGTGGTTATGTGACTACATGACAGCCAATGGGAAGCAGGCAGCAGTGTCCTGTGGTAATAGGCATTAACCATGCTTAAGAGGAAGGATGTAAGGGCATCCTTTGCCTCTTCTTTATCCCTTTCTACTGCAACCTAGAACACAAGGCTGCCTTCTTGGACCATGAGGTTATGGTTACACAGGGTCAAGCAGAAAGAGAGAAGGAGCCTGGGTCCCTGACACTGTGGAGTGTCATATCCTTGATCCATCCACTCAGACTTTTCCAGAAAGAGAAATAAGTTTCTATTTGTTTAATTCACTGTTATAGTTTGGTTTTCTATATAACCCTTGTTAAAATGTCACCTAAGCATGTATCTTACTGCAATGGTGGAGAATGAAACGAAGGAGAAGAAAGCATGTGTAGCAGAGCAAACAGAAAGGAAACCAGGCCCTTCTCAAATGTACCTTGAGGGTCCAAATTTAGAGACACACAGCCTCCTCTTTTTCTCTATATCTACTTTTACATGGTCTGTACTCCAGCCTTAAATTCTATCAACCCAATATTGTTACTCCCATAGAAAGTGAGCTCAGAAGAAGCATCTTCCCATCAGGGAGGTTTAAGATCACCAAAACGCAGCAAAAGCTCCCTGGGACTACCTGGACCAGGGAGGCTGCAGTAGTCTGGAGCCAGGCTAGGTTAGGGCTCCAGAGATAAGTTTCCTATCTAGAGATAAAGACTATAAGCCAGACAAAAGGAGTGGTCAAGATCTCAGAGAACTAACTCCCCTCACCCTCTGGCTCAGAGCAGGGATCTGTCTTTACAGCCCACCTGCCCACACTGAGCACGTTACTGTGTGCTACTCATGTCCATGTGTCCCCTGCCAGATTCATCCTCCTCACCAACCTACTTCACTCTTACCTGGACTGATATCAGTCACAGGTATATAATGGGAAAAAGTTGTATCCTCTCTCCCATCCCCCCCCCCCAATGGCACTTCTTCCACCCTCGGTGCTCCCATATGTGTGTAGGTCAGGAGAAGGATAGAGGGGTTTTGCCCTGAGGTCGACCTGGTCGACTCCTACCTGTCTTCAAGGGTCAACCCAGCATCACCATTTTTGCGAGACTTTGCCTAATCTTTCCAGGTGATTTTGTGCTTCATCTGCTGCTTCTCAGGTACCCTGTATATGACTCTCTAATAAGTCTCAACATCTTGTAATGTATTACGTGTGTGCACGTGTATGTCCATCTCCAACTAGACTGAAAGCTTTATAAGGGAAAGAATCAAGTCTTACTCATTTCTGTTTCCCCAAATTTTAGAAAAATGCTTGACATACAACAGGAGCGTAGGAAATATGTGATGAATAAATGAGTAAATGCCTGCCCTGCTATTATCTTTCGAATGTATTTGTAAGCTCCAGGATTACCTTGGGAAAGTACTTGTTCTTGGGCAGAAGACTTCATGGCCCTATATGTGGTTTACCTAATACTTTCCACTGCAATTTGAGTCATTTCCCTTTGTTGGATCCTCAGTGAAGACAGAGAACAAGCCAGGACCATCTATGCCTCACTGACCTGACTCAGGGTTCCAGGTTTTATTTCAGGCTGCAGAATGGTCATCTTGGAAATGCAGTAAGGATACCCATTTACTGGCAGCCAAAGCACTAGGGACAGGGCAAACAAAAGCAGAAGGAAAGGTGTCACCAAAAGAACCCAATAGGGGGTGGAGTAGCAGTTTTGCTACTAAAGTGTGGGTTTTTATTTATATTCCCTGGTAAACTGCTACAGAGTTTCAACTCCTGAGTGTCCTGGTAAGCCCAGAAAATGGGCACTCCTTCTGGGGCCAAAAGGTGAGAACTGGCCAGATTTGATGACTGAGCACAAGAATATGGAAAAAGAAAGTGGGAAAAGATTTTGTTTTTTCTTAGTTGGCATGGGGAAAGGAGCTATTGCTGTGGAGAAAATAAGGAGGAAAGAAAAATAGTGGTGCTGTCAGTAAGGGATAGAGACAGGGATCCCCCAATCATACTCCCTGCTAATACCAAGTGAGTAGGAGAGGACAACTGAGGAAAAGCCTCCTTGAAGGACAAGACATATGCGAGATTGGCTCCATGGAGAGCGATGGTTGCAAGAGAAAGGCACTGGGTCCCCCACATGGCCACAGAACATAAAGTTTCTTGACACCTTGGTTAATCCAAAGTGATGTGGTGATCATTCAAAAGTTTAGATAGGAAAGGGTTCTTTTTACCAATGCAGCCAAGAGTAATTTGTGGTATTGTTGTCCTTTGATAAAATCACCACTTCTATAACCGAGTCCAAAGAACTTGCAAAACCTCTCACAATCTGACCCTTGCCTATCTTTTGAGGATCAATACACAAGCCATTCTATCATGCAGTAAACGTTATGCGTCCAGCTGCATGTTCCCAATCCCTGCAATGTCCCACATTCCTGCCACCTACTAGACTCCCATGTCTAGAGGTCAGACATAGAGCTTCAGAACCCAACTCAAATGTCTCCTCCTCTGGAAAGCCTTTCATGATCTCCACAGACAGAAATGCATGTTCTCTCCAACATATAAGATACTATAGCATTTTCCTGATGCTGCACTTCTCTGTTTCCATCTCTGTCTTCTTCACTTGACTGTGAGCTCCTGCAGGGTAGGGAATCATGTATCTTTGCATCCCCAGCAATTAGGACTTGGATATCTTAGTCTCTAAACAAATTACCTGATAAATTTATTAATAATCAATTAATCAAAAAGTAGCCTGCTGTCTAGCTAAAGGGAGGTCTTCCAGGATCTGAGTGGATTCAAAGTCAAGCTCCCCCCAAAATAAATCAAATCCTGGATATCAAGAACACTCTACCCCAAATTTATGTATATGTTTTATACATATAGATATAAAATGAAATGTTAACAAATCTCTTAGAATATTTTTTGTAGGTAGGATCAGGATGCAAAAGTTTGAGGACTGTTAAACAAATTGTAGTACATTCATACAATGAGTACGAATATTATTCAGCAATGAAAAGGAAAAACCTATGTATACATTCAAATGAATCTCAAAACAATATGCCAACTAATTATTCCATTTACATGAAGTTGAAGAGTAGGTATTTAAAAAAGCATATCTACAGTGGTTGTCTTGGGCAGGAGGATTTGATTAAAAAGGGACACATGGAAACTTGCAAAGATAATAAAAATGTTTTGTATCTCAGTTTGAATGACAGTAACCTAGGTAAATATATTTATCAGGAGTCATTGAACTGATGATATACATACATTATTATATGTAAATTATTCTTCCATAAAGAAAAAAAGTGTGAGGATTACTATTTTATAAGAACGGTGTTCAAGAAGTAACGCTGTAAGTATTTTTCCTTGGGAGATGGAAAACCTTAGGTATGTTCTATTTGAGACATAGCCTCATAGGGGAGAATATATGGCATTATACCTAGCATAATGACAGTGCAAAATATAAACCCTTTCAAAAATGACAAACTGTCAGTCTTTTGAGGAACCAAAGAGGAAGAAGTGTCGTTCAAAAGACTTCATTAGAATTTCACTTTTGCTTGCCTGTCATAATAGATCTCAAATCAATTCTCTGATTATGAATTGCCTATTATAATATCGCCTATTATTTTGAGTCTCTTTTTTATGAGAGTGCAGAAAAATATTTTAACTTGAGGAGGCAATCAGAGAAATGTGATTGCAAGCAGCAGCGAACAAGCATTTTGTGAAGCCAAAGTGATTGGTAAGTGCTTTGAGATCTATGAATGAAGACCTGTGTGGCGTGTGCCCAGGTGCTCAATAAAAAATAAAATGGAGTGGGGGGTGGGGCGGGAGGGATGGGGTGACTGGGTGATAGACACTGGGGAGGGTATGTGCTCTGGTAAGCGCTGTGAATTGTGCAAGACTGTTGAATCTCAGATCTGTACCTCTG
>NC_138373.1:108205623-108231916 GCF_054177405.1 Leptonychotes weddellii | reverse complement strand
AAAAAAAAAAAAAACCTAGATCTTGTATCTGCTCATAGGACTCAAATTGATATTCCTCAGTTCTTTATTACTCAACACCCTCCCCAGTGCCCTGGAGAATATTGCAAATGCAGATGTGCACACACACACACACACACGTTTATCTTCCACCAGTGTGGGGAGCTTTGGAGTTATGTTCCAAACTCTCCCACGTATTACCTCTGTAATCTTGAGCAAGCTACTTAACCTCTCTGTTTTCTAAATTCTTCATCTGTAAAATGGGATAACAGAGTGTACCTCGAAATCGTGTATAAGTTGAGCATGATCGTCGGTCTGACACAAGAGCTAGGTCATAGTAAATCTCAGTCAGTGCCAGAAGTAAAGCAACAAGTACAGTGAAACTTAGAGATGGAAGCGACCTTAGACATTATCGATTCACAGACAAGGACACAAAGGCTTACAGAGGGAAATTGACTTCCTAAAATCACGCAGATGGCAGAATTGGTGCTAGAACACAGATGTCCTGACACCCCACCAATGCTGTTTCCAACACTCTGTTCTTTCTTCTTTTGTCCCTCAACTTTTACTATGCCACGTTTTAAGTAGGTAAAAAAAAAATTGAGTGCCCACGATGTGTCAGGCATTGGTCTCGTGATGAAGAACAGTGGTGGTGATTCTATGGTGTAAAAATTGTATGAGGCTCTAATAATCACCTGATGTTTGCCTCCCAGAAAAATGGGTTAATAAGTAGAGTAGTGAAAAATGCAAATATAAGTGTGTGAAAATGCTCTGTAAACTGTCAGGTACAACACAGAGGTGAGCTATAATTTCTGTTGAATAGAATATATATTTACATCTTTAATTTATCCTCTATTTGATATCCTCTGTTAGATATACTTTATGAGTTTAGTCTTCCAGGCTCAGATTTTCAGCTTTCTGTTTCTTAGGCTGGGCACACCTTATTTCAGGTTAACTTGCATTTAGTTTTGTGAAGTCATCCTTCCACATAAGCATGTTCTACCTCCCAACACAGCTTATATGAATCTTAAAGTAAGTGTCCCAATTGGCATTTTCCTGCTCAGCCTTGACAGCGTTTATATCAAGGTTCAGTACTCACAGGGCTCTCAGGAAACACAACTGCATAAAGATACATTCTTCCTCATTTAGTAAGAGTAAAGTCTCAAATCTTTAGCACTTTTTTCTTATAAGGAGTAAGCCCCATTCTGTGCTCCTTCATTGTTCTTATCTCCTATAATTCCCCCACAAAATGAAATTTTATTATGACTGGGACTCAGCAAACAAAGCTAACATGACTTGAATCCTTAAAACCCTAAAAGTAGTTCTCAATATAATAGAAGCTCAAATCCACTGGTGTGCCCAGCAGCTTTTGATCCCAAGAAAGATAAAAACCTGTGCCTGAATATCTCATTATTTTCTGCTCCCCTCAATCACACTGGGGTCCTTTTATCATTATTTTAATGATTCTTTGTATAAATGGCTAGGAGCCTTCATTCCTGAGTGCTCTTGAGAGCTGATCTGAATCATACCCACAGAGCATATTGTGTGAACTTGCAATTATTTCCTGTGAATGTTCTGTGAATGTGTTGAAACCAAGCATGAACACTTCCAACCAAACTGCCATTTTTTTCAGGACCTTTACAGCATCCCAAGTTCTGAAAACAAGAAGTGTTAATAGTAGATTCTAACACAGAAACTGCGGCTGCTCAATTTGCAAAGGGAAAGCTTTCAGTTCCCATGTTCATGATTTTAATGTTTTAACCGTAAACCATAAGCAGTACGTAATCGACCACCACCCTCCTCCATCCCCCAACAACCGTTACAACAGAAGACTCCACAACGGTGAGGACAAAAGGGACTCCCCATGTCTCCAGACACACGCATAATTAGGAAAATATGTGTGCAGCTCTTCTTGATGTATGGTTCGCCGCCCCGACAGAAAGTAAATTCCATCTCAGGGGGCTCCTGGGTGGTTCAGTCATTAAGTGTCTGTCTTTGGCTCAGGGCACGATCCCAGGGTCCTGGGATCGAGCCCCACACCGGGGTCCCTGCTCGGCGGGAAGCCTGCTTCTCCTTCTCCCACTCCCCCTGCTTGTGTTCCCTCTCTCACTGTGTCTCTCTCTGTCAAATAAATAAATAAAAAATCTTAAAAAAAAAAAATTCCATCACAGGAAGGAGAGAAATGTGATGTCGAGGAAGGCAGGAAGAGAAAAGGGAAAGCCTTCCCCTCCAAATCCCATTGGAAAAGGAGACCTCAAATTCCCATGACCTCATGTGTTCCCTCTGAAGTGGGACTCAGCACAGGAAGCATGAGAGAAACATCTAGACAGACAGATGGGGAAACACAAGAACTTTCGGTAGAATGTGAGACTGGCGTACTTCCTGGGAATAGTTCGGGAAGCCTGGGGAGCTGCAGGCAGGGCCTTCCTTAAGAACCATGTGAACAAAGGGCAGCCCTAGGAGATGGAGGAGGCTGAACAGAGGAGCCCTAGCAGTGCTCCCGGCTTCTCGAGGCCTGGGCAAAGGCATGCAAGAGATCCAGGTGCTCCCACCTGCTCTAAAGCAGGGGTTCAGAGATGGGAGAGGGCCTGTGGGGTTTGTAATCCTGACAAAATGGTCAAGCATTCAGGAGCTTCATGATCAGAGGCAAAACCACGACCTCAAGATTGGGTGCTAACCTTCCAACGGCGGGATAGGCCCACTTCCAACCCAAGTACAGGGAACCGATGGGATCAGCCACTGCAGTGAAGACCAGTGAGGAGCCAATGGACATTGCAGAGGTCTGAAACCCCATGTCTGCCCCACTAACATGAGGTCATACTTGCCTCGCATCTCGGTCTATCTGGGAGCCATGGCATCTTAGACGGGGGGCGGGGGACAAGTTTAAAGATAGTTTCCACATCTTTTCCTAACTACCACCACCCAGCTGCGTGTGGTCTGGTAAGGAAGACCACACCAGTTTTAGGAAACAAAGCAACTCCATTTGCTTTGCACATCTGTGTGAGGCATGCCAATTTATCACACCATCACACCACTCCTTGCAGTCCTAAACTCTCCTTTGCAGCCATCCAATTCTGAGTTACTCGATTTGTTTCATCTCATCAAGATGTACCTGAGGGGGCGCCTGGGTGGCTCAGTCAATTGAGCTTCTGCCTTTGGCTCAGGTCAGGATCCCAGGGTCCTGGGATTGAGCCCTACGTCCCTGCTCAGTAGGAAGTCTGTTTCTCCCTCTCCCTCTGCCTGCCACTTCCCCTGCTTCTGCTCTCTCTCTCCCTCTCTTTCTCTCTCTGTCAAATAAATAAATAAAATCTTAAAAAAAAAAAAAAAAGATGTACCTGAGAGATTTTTGAGAGCTGGAAAAAGATGCCCCAAGAATTCCCAGAACTGCCTGGGCAAAACCAATGGAGAGACATCCCCAGATTGCCACCCGCAGGGGGCTCCACAGACTTAAGAACACAATCAGAGGGAGGAGGAAGTATGTGCGCGTGCATAGTTTCACCTGTGGACACCAAAGAGTCTAACATTCATCTGCTGAAACATTTACAGTCAGCCGGGGTTGGGAGGTGCTCAAGGAGCACCTAAATGTTAAGGGAGGCTCTTAAATTTCCCCATCCTCTGATCCTAAATGAAACCCACATCCCTCCAAATCTGTGGAGCCTTGAATAGTGGCTGCAGACTGACCCAGTGGTAGGAGGTTACCATGAACGACCCCTACACACACACACACACACAGCATAATCATCTGTCACCCAGCCCCCTGCTCCCACGACCAGCATAGCACACCATCACCAAGGCATAGAGGCAAATCTGCCTCTTCATTCCACGTGCACAATCTCCTGCTTGAGATTCCACATTACCCTTTGGAGTTGATTTTCCTTCCTTCAACCTCATGCTTGATGTTCTATTAATCTCTTCAAGTCCCTTTTGGAAAAAGGAAGTGAATGAATAAATTCATTTTATTTTTATAAAAATAAAGATCTTTCAGATTAACCTGGGACGGGGGAAGAGGGCATGGCGTGTGCCTTTCTCCAGGCAGGACTCTGTGATTAGACCTCTCTGTTCCTGGGAGTGCGGTAGTCAAGGTTGACTCTGGCTCACAATTTGCTTTTCTCTCATCTGTCCAGGGCCTGCCACTGTTTCTGATTTAGTTGTCCAGGCCTGAGACTCCATTCTCCACAGTGATATCAGAGACCTTCGCCTTCTTAATTCACCTTGCTCTTATTACAGCAGCCGACTTACTTTCCTTCTGGATTCTTCTCTGGGCAGCATGCCCTCAGTTAGAGAACACAGACGGTTATACTCCAGCTTGGAACCTTGTAAAATGTCTCCTTTCTCCCATGTCTCAGGCAATAATTAGCACCTGGGAGATCTGCTATTAAAAAGGAAAGCATCCTCCCTCCAAATAATTTTCTTCCTCCTTGAGACCTGGTATTCATTGGATGAAAAGTCCAGGGCAGATTGAGTATATTTCCCACAGTTGTGCCCTTTATTTTTACTTCTAGAAAAAAAAATTTTTTTAATGCTCTATCAATATTTAATGATAGCAATTATCTTTAACTGGCAAAAGTGCCTTCCATTATATAAGGTAGAAGGACAACATTTGTATAGTCCTTGTATAAAGATTCTTTGTTCCATTATATCCACTAGGGGGAAAAAATGTAATAAATAATTTACTACCTGAAATTGTTGCCATGAATAACAATGTGGTCAGCAAGGACTTTCATCAACACACAAAATCCACCCTATGAGGATGCCACCATCTGAGATTGTGCACCCCCTCCACTCACGCTCACTCCAGATGTGTTTCCCCAGTATCTGCCTCCACTCTGATTCCACCACCTCTTGCTCAACTTGCAGCAATGTTGACAAATGAGACCCAAAATGCTGAGCCAGGCACAATGTTTTCTAAAGGGAAGCGTCAGCTATAAGCAGAGCCTTCAGCCTAAGATGTCACTGCTGACGGGGAGATGAAGCCTGGGCCTCAGTGCCATCCTCACGGGCTCTTGGAACTCTGACCACTGGCCTGACCTCCCCAAGGCTCTTCCCGAGGACTGACTGTGTGATTCCCACCAACACAGTTTAAAAAAAGAAACAGAAAAAAAAGCTGAGTTTTCATATGAAAAATAGACTGAGCATTTGTGTCTTCCTAAATACTTCTAGAACTCGAACTTAACAAAGAGGTTCATAAAAATTATTGATTAAAAAAAATTAGAAGCCTCCTTCTTAGCACCACAGCTGACTGGTTCACCCATCCAGGCCACAAGCGCACTGAGTCGCTCACTGCCTGGACCCTCACTATTTTGTTTCATGTGGCACTTTCTGCCACTGTTACTATGGCTCATTCTCTGGAAAATGCAGCTCCCTCCAGAAAAGAAGTAAAGAAGACCAGGATGCCTGGGTGGCTCAGTCGGTTAAGCATCTGCTTTCGGCTCAGGTCATGATCTCAGGGTTCTGGGATCAAGCCCCGCATCGGGCTCCCAGCTCAGCAGGGAGTCTGCTTCTCCCTCTCCTCTGCCCCTACTCCTGCTTGTGGTCTCTCTCTCTCTCTCTCAAATGAATAAATAAAATTGTAAAAAAATAAAATAAAATAAAGAAGACCAAAGGGTTATCATGTCTTATCCTTTGTCACCTCTTCCTGAGCATGGAAGAAAAGTTCTTTTTTTTTTTTTAAAGCACATTTTTAGAGCACATTTTGTTGCTCACCTCTGTAATTCATCAAATGAGGTGATTGATTCAGTGGGCAACAATCCGCTTAGCCAAAAGAGTGAAGCAAGCTTCAATCAAACACACCCAAGATCTGGTTGATAGGGAAAAGGTAGCAGGCCTTGATTCCGATGCCCCACTGTTTGATGTCCATAGGAAAAATATTGCTGGTGGTCTTGAAGGATTCTTACCAAAAATGGTTGCATGATAAAGAACACGAAGACGCAAAGAATCACGCGGGCTTCCAGGTCTTGGTGCACAATATAACCTATGAAAAAGAATAGAATCACAGGGCCAGCGAGGTGGAGCAGAAGCCTGTCCAGCACTTCTCTGCCCTGCAGGAAAGGAGACAAATGCCAAACGCAGCTCAAATGTGGAGCGGCAAACAAAGAAGTTTCCATAAATGCATCTCATTTTACTGAGAGAGCTGGAAACAGTTTGTAGTCCAAATGGAAACTAGTCTGTCTGACAATGAAACCTTGCTCTGTGTAATGTTGATTCTTAAACTAAACCTTACCTTCATTAAAGATGAAAGTTTGGAATTTGGTAATGCTTACCCAATTGTCTTCCCCAGCTCCATGTTTTTTTCATTTTTCCATGATTCCCTATGAATAAATTGCTTCTGATTAAATGCACTCCTATGGGCGCCTGGGTGGCTCAGTCGTTAAGTGTCTGCCTTCGGCTCAGGTCATGATCCCAGGGTCCTGGGATCGAGTCCCACATCGGGCTCCCTGCTCTGCGGGAAGCCTGCTTCTCCCTCTCCCACTCCCCCTGCTTGTGTTCCTGTTCTCGCTGTCTCTCTCTGTCATATAAATAAATAAAATCTTTTAAAAAAAAAATGCACTCCTAAAGATTTTCAAGTTACGGTTTAAGTTTATAACTCAACCTGCCACCTTGAAAAAAAATTAACAGCTAAATTGAGGTTTACAAAAAAAGTCAAGGAGGCGAGAGGATTGGAAGAAAGGGAAGAGACTGGAAACAATCAATTTGTCTAAAAGTAGGGAAATGTTAATCTAGGCAATGGAATATTTATGGAGTCATTAAAATCATTTTCACAAAAAACTATTTCATGTCACAGATAAATATTCATGATCTAATAGTAAGTGCAAAAAAGTAGGAAATAACACATTATAAGACAAATTTCCTCAAAATAAAACAACTTAGCCTGGGTAAAAATACCCCAAAATGTTAATTTTTTTTTAACCTGATGATATGATACAGCAATTTTTATCTCCTTTGTATTTTGCAGTACTTTCTACAATTCATTCATGTAACTTTCATATTCAGAAAAAAATGGCATTTTTAAAAGAATGTCTCAATCACAAGACGGTTGATGAACGTTTAAGCATATAGACAGACAAGTCAGAGAATCGAAGAGGCCAAGGTTGGCAGTGACCTTCCAAGTACCAGCTGGGGTAGCACCATCGCTAATACTAGAGACAAGACAGGAGCTTTCACTGACTGATGCTAATAAGAACTGAGATTATAACTTACTCTTCACTTTTTTGGTTCATTTTCTACATTGTTGCTAAAAAGTTCATTTTAGGTCCAGATTATCTAAATTGATTAAGTGAGTAAAATTTATAACCTGTAATTATTTCCTAACCTGGCCATGTTTTATGACTGTCTGCGATGGTTAAAATAGACTTCACAAGCATAGAAGTTTAGTCTTGTAACAAGACAATTTGACAGCAAGATAATCTCTACCTCTCTATATTATATGGCAGAAAAATCCAGTGAAGCAGTCTATCCCTTGTGGTGGGCACAGAGATTGTAATCAATTTCAATCTTCTCAAAAATCTTCATCTCAGTTGATTATTCAGCTATCCAAAGCCCTTCATTTGGTTTATTAGATCACAAATCCAATTTAATAGCACCTAGAAACTAAGCAATTTCAGATCCAAGTAGATTGTTTACTGGTTTTCCTTTGACCAAGATGATTCCCTTTTTAAAGGAGACTCTTGCTTCTGATTTTATATTTTCTTTCTCAAAGAGGGAACTTATCAATATACTCTATATTATCTATATATTCTATATTCTATATACAATTTACCTGTTGGCAATAGTGGTATCCAGGTGTACTAGACAGCAGCCTTCTACCTGAGGTATTCAAGGGGCTAGAGGCGCTCAAGGTTACATAGGGCAGGGGAGTTTGGGTTATATAGTAAGTCAGTGAGGTTGAGGAGGGTTAAGAATGCTTCTACTGGACTTTTCAGAGCTATTTAGTATCTCTGCATGAAACTTGTCCCCCACACCCTACCCTTCTCCAGACCACCAACCTCTCTCCGAAGTCTGACATTTGCAGACCTCGAGATTCCTCTTCAATCTTTATCTGTGCTTTCCCCCAATGCCTAGTGGGACTCATTCCCCACACAGAAATTTATTGAGCACCTCCAACTTAACAGACACTGTTAAGTCTTAACAGACACCTAGGTTCTGGTGATAAGACACTGAACAAGACAGACCCAGTTCCTATTCTCACAAAACTTCCATTCAACAGGGAGAGATAGATGAATAAATACATAAACCTAGTTGTGGCTAGTGTAAGATCAGTGAAGAAAATAAAATAGTGTGATGGAACAGAAAAGGATGGGGGTGAGTACTTATATTGAGTGAAGAAGGAGGAGGAGGGATTGAAGTTTAAACCTCATGCAGAGAAGGATCTGCCATCAAGAGAGCAAAGGAGGAGCACATCAATAAAAAACTGCAAGTTCAAATGGTCTGAGGCAGAGCAAGTATGGTTTGTGAGAGGACCAAGTAGGGAGCCAGCCTGGCTAGAATCTAGGGAGAGGAGTGCCAGATGACATTAGAGAGGTAGATTGAGGCCAAAACATGCAAGATCCAAGAAGAGAGTTCAGATTTTATTTTAAATATGGATGGGAAAGTACCAAAGACTGCAGTGTTACTGCCTAAAGAAGCTACTATCTGATCTACCAGACTTGAGGAAGGATGATCCTGATCTGCATCATTTTACTTCAAGCCAACCCCAGCCAAGGGATTCCCTATCAAACACAGCTCCAGGACATTTCCCTAGGAACATAAATCAGAGACAGGTGAGTTAATCTTTCTACACTCGTTTGGCTTTCCCTTTGCCTTTTGGAGATATCACAAATTTTAATTGTGGTTAGGGAAGAACCCAACCAAGGTCCACATACCCAACTGCCTATTCAACCTGTCCATGGGTACCTCAAACTCAAGCACAACGCACTCCCACCTGTCCTTCTCTAAAACCCCACTCACTTTTAGTGTCCCCTACCCAAGGAATAGCACCCTTATCTCTCCAGTTTCATAAGCCAGGTATTTGGGACTTATCTAACACTTTGCACTCCCTCACCCCAATAACTCAGTCCTCACTGCGGCCTCCTAAAAGTCTCTCGATTCCATCTGCTTCTCTCCAGCCCCCACCGAGAACTGATTCAAACCACCATCATGGAGCAGCATCTCTGGACTAGTCTCTCACAGTACTTTTGTCCTCTTGTAATACACTGCAGTCTGAATGATCTTAAAGATGCTTAAAGCCCTGCAGTAGTTTCTCATTATGCTTAAGACAACCAATACCCAGCCTACAAGGCTCTGAGTGGCCAGGCCCTTGTCATTTTCTTTAGACTCATTTGTGTATCTGTGCTCCAGCCATCCTGGCCCCTTATCAATTCCTCAAATGCACCAGGCTTCCTTTAATTTCAGGGTCTCTGCCCATGTTCTTCTACCCCATATCTTTCCTTCATCTGGTTAATGCCTACTCATTTTTTAGATCTCAATACAAACATCACTTCCTTAGGAAAGCCTTCTTGGGTTTCCTATTTTGTGGCTTCATTGTATCTGTACCTTTCCTTTATATCATTTATCAAAATTTGTAAATGTACATTAAACTGAATGATTGGATCGTTGGATGAGTCTTCCCTACCGGTCTATGAGCTCCATGAGGTTACCATTACCTTCAGCATCTAATACAGAGCTGAGCACCTAATAGACACTCAACAAAGTTTTGTTAACTGGATGAATGCATTGTAATACCCATGACTGTTCAATGCCATTCACATGCAATGCATAGCACAAGCAAGATGTGGTTAATGTAAAGTGACAAAATGTGGCTGTACCCTCAAGAAAATTTAAAGATTTTTTTATTTATGTTTCTCAATTTCCAGCCCCTCTCCAGAGAATGGCGGTGGGGGTTGAAGAGGAGCTGAAAGTTCCAAGCTTCTAATCATGGCTTGGTCTTTCTGGTGACCAGCCCCTCTCCAGGAGCCCACCCAGAGACACTTCATTAGAACTAAAGATGCTCCTATCACCCATGAAATTCTAAGGAATTTTAGGAGCTCTGTGCCAGGACCTGGGGGCAGAGACCAATATATATTTTTTTTCTATTATTTCACAACCTCCTTTTTGCTGTGTCTTCACATGGTAGAAAGAGAGATCAAGCTCTCTGGCATTTCTTCTTATGAGGACATAATCTTACCATATTTGGGCCCCACTCTATGACCTCATTTAACCTTAATTACCTCCTTATAGGCCTTATCTCCAAACACAGTCCCATTAGGGAGTTAGGGTTTCCACATATGAATGTGGCTGGGAGAGACACAATTCAGTCCATATCACTGTGTGATCTTGATCAACCTTGACCACTCTGGTCTTCATCCAGATCAAGGTTTGGCAATCACAACCCTCAGGCCAAAAATCCAGTTGGCCTTTTCTTTTTGTATATAAAGTTACTGGAACACAGCCATGCCCAATTCTCTACATATTATCTATGGCTGCTTTTGCGTTACAACAGCAGAGTTGAGTAGCTGCAGTGGTGATCTCATGGCTGGCAAAGCCTAATATATTGACTATCTGTCCCTATTCAGAGAAGGTTTGCTGGCTCCTGATCTCGGGGAGCCCTTGGGGCTCTTCCAGCTCTAACATTCTAGGATCCCATTCATGCCTTCAGCCCCAAACATCTTTTAGTTCAAGTCTTCAAGTTCTGCAAAAGATATTAGTGACCTAATGACTGTTAAAGGAAGTATTAAATGCTTACACTGACAGAGGTGTGTTCATTAAGCTCACATTGTAACTAACCCTCTGCACTAAGTGAGCTTAAGTAGACATGGAACAAAGTCTTTGCATGTAGTAAATGCATTTTATATCTCTATAGCCAAATACATTCTGGTTAAATCATTGTTTTAGGGGCCCTGTTGAGTGCCTAATGTAGCAAGAAAAAAACAGGGAGAGTAGAAGTGCTTCTGCCTCATTGCTTCCCCCTCTTTGCATTGGCAAAGCCCCTCTCATCTGCACCACACAATTTAGCACAGAGATGTGTACCACTTTGAATTGCCTACTAGTTGTGTCATTTACATTACCTTTGTGCCCCAAGCTGGACAGTTAGTATCGTGGGGTCAGGGATCATGCTTTCTGAATCAAAAAAGCATAGAATTAAAGAGCTGGAAAAGACATTAGCAATCACAATCCAACCTTGTTGCTTCACAGATGAATAAACCGAGACCCAGACCAAACAAATGTCTTACTTCTCTTTAATTGTCATGGTACATATCAAGCACTTTACTCAGAATTTGTTTGACAAGAACTTGAAAAATGATCAGAGGAGGTAATTAGGAAAGGAAGGAGGAAAAGGAAGTGTCCTGGGTCCTGACTTGATGGGCTTTGGCTGAAGTGTTCTAGAAAACAATCTAAAGTCTACCTTGTCATGTGTCTCTAACACAGCATTTGCTATCACATATTCTATGGAGAACCAATCCCAAGAGATACTCCAAGAAAACGTGGTCCTATAGTCAAACAAGTTTGGAAAAGCCTCATACTGTGTTCCCCTCATGTAGAACCACATGCATATCAGCAAGGCAAGGCCCTGAGGCACTGCAGCTAAGCAGTCTAGATGCATAAACATTTGGCAACCAAACACCTTTTTTTCATGGACATCTATCACATTCCAAGAAAAAATAATGAAATATGGGTTTCTCAGAAATCACTTTGGAAAAAATACTTTTTATCTGGCACTAAGCAAATTCTACTTAAAAGTATTTTCCAAAACAATTTTGCACATTTATCCAAGCATTTCTTCCATTGTGTAACACAAATATGAGGGAAAGAAAAGCTCTGTCTCTTTGTAAAACTACCCTACATCGAGCCCCCACCCCTCCCATCACAGTGAGTTACCTGTCTCTTGAATGCAGCAGGTGCAAATTTTAGATTTCCCAGGAATCGATCCTTGCTCAGGGCTTTCTCTTTGACAGTGGCAGGTGAAGGAAGTGGAAAGGAAGGGGTCATGAAACCAGGAATGACCAGAAGCTATTGAAAACAGATTTCCCTAGAGAATTCCTCCTCTCTGATTTTAGTGGTATTTGTAGAAGAGAAAGAATTATGCAAGTAACTTCTGGTGTGTTAGAGTTCTTAGATCTCTTTTTAAATGACTGAGCCACCCAGGCGTCCCCTTAGATCTTTTTAAAATAGTAAACCTTAGAGCTAATTTCTAATTGAATTTGATACAGCATCAGCGATAAACTTACTGGTCTGGCACAAGTATCAGGAATAAATGATTTAGAAAAACCAATCAGTTTTTAAATTTTAACTGACCATTTTAACCCTTTGAGACTGGTGCTTTTAATTTTGTCTACTTACCATCTATCATCATTTAGCAATCCAGTGTCCAAAGAATCTAAGTAAAATCATTCCTCTGGCTTATGTTATAAATGGACATCTATTTCCTGTGATCCCTCAGGAGATCTACATTCTCTCAAGTATGACCTCCCTGCTAGCCTGGACTGGACCTCCCACCTGTCATCATCTAACAACCCAGCATACACTGAATCTAAACCAAGTCACTCTGTACATCTCCTCTTCAGTCCCTGCCTTCCATCCTCTCATTCTATGATCCTTTCAAAGTGATTCTCTTCTCTCAGAAAATGAAAATTCCAAATCTACTTAATACCTCAAATCAGGCCCATGCCAGTATTTACCAAAGCTAAACATATACTCTTCCTATGACAATTGTATCCTTGGCTAAATACCTAAGAGAAATGAAAACATATGTCTATCAAAAGACATGTAAACTAATCCTCATAACCATAATAGCCAAAAGCTGGAAACAACTCAAATGCCCATCAACAGATAAAAAGAGAAATAAATTATGGTATGACCATACAACAGGACACTAAACAGCAGTCTTTAAAAACATAATACCAATGCATGCAACAGCATGGATTATGTTCAGTGAGCAAAAGACTATGCACTGTATGATTGCAATCCAATAAAGTTCAATTAATAATGATAGGAATCAGAATAAAGATTACTTCTGGTAGGGGTAGGCAAAAGGAGAACTAGGAGTTGACTGGGAAAAAAGCAAAAAGGAATTTTGTGCAGTATTAGGAATGTTTCATTTCCTGATTAGAGTGATGGTCATGTGGGTGTGTACATATGTGTACATATCTTTCAGTCTGTATACGTAAACTAGTGTGCTTCACACACTTTATTGTAGGTATCTTACAGCTAAAAAAAAAAAAAAAGTAAAAAGGAGGGAGGGGAACCTCACCAATATCAGTGATACTAACAGATGAACGGTTTGCACATGAATTCTGGCATTCTGCTTAGCTGCTGTTTCCAGCTAGTCTTTTTATCAAATATCTAACAGAAGGTTGACTTTGATGGTGAGGTTTTGTTGGTTGGTTAGTTTACTTGTCTTTATCATTCAATTTGTCTCACAGTTTCTCACGACAATCATCTTCAGTTTCCTCCAAGGAACTAGTGCACATTCATGGCATTTTCAAAATACTTATATTTTTCCTCATATATTCTTCAAAATCTGTACTCTGAACCATGGACTCAAAAATCTGTTGACATGTCAAAGAATATTTGCACTGGGAGAGAGGTTAGAAATTCGTGATCAGCTTCATTTTACAGATTAAGAACATGAAACCTAGAGAAGTCCAAGGATTTGCTCAAGGTTAAATGGTTAATTAGTGGCAGAAGTGGGTATAGAAATCAGCTCTCCTGAGTTCTACTCTGCTGTTTCTACTCTTATATCATTATAACAATATAAACATGTCATAAAATTAGTTCATCTTCTCAGAAACAGAAGGAAATACCCAAGAAAGACAAAGTCACACAAATTCGGGGCTTATTTAAACCAGTGGACAATTGCCCACTATCTAATGGCAGGTGAACTCTTTCAAGTCAGGCACACTGAATAGACTTTTACTCCCACATATTAAATAGGAATGAAACATTGATGTTCTTCCAAATGGAAAGTAATTTTCTCCTTCTCAGAATGCCCACAATTATATCTTTCCAATTAAATATAGAATGCACTCAATTGGCACCCTGCTAAAAAGCAATTGATTTAATGGAGGCAAGAAAATATCAGTATAATCATGGATGTCAAATGATAAAAGTGACAAATTAATAGAATATGTTTTTGAGAGAAGAGAAGGTCTATTTAGGAACCACATATAATCTGGTCTTCAGGCTTGGTCACAATACTAACAAAGCAGGTTGGTGTTTAAAACACTCCCCAGAGAATTCCACTGCTAGCCAAGATTGGGTAGGAGGAACTAGATTTATCTTCCCAGTTAACAAAAACAAAACTAAACTAAACTAAAACAAGTAGATGAAATAATGGTTTTCAAGCACAGTACATGAGCAACAAACACCAGTGATCCTTAAAAGACAGAAAACAAATGAATTGAACCCTACTATTATTCCAGCTTACTGCTTTGAAATAGTTTCCATGACACAGTGCAAGGAGGAGGAATCCTGACAGGGCCCATCAGGCAACCTGAGACAAGGAGACAGAGCTGGGAGTGTGAGGAGACCAAGAGAGCTAGAGTTCACAGAACAGGACATTGGAAAGAAGAGAGAAACACTGAGACATAACTCCAGGTATCTGAAAGTGTCTCCCCCACTTTGTAATGATCAGTACATATGTGTGAAGAAACTACCTGGGAGGCCAGGGAAAGACCATCTGAAAGAATTAAAGATAATAGTGCCCAGTATTCCCACCAACCAGACTGGAAAACCTCAGGATTCATGGGGCAGTGGGTAGAGGACACAGAAGTGATTTGCATCAACAATAGGAGATAATTAGCCCTCAACTAAATGTTGCTCTGGACCTCAAAATAAATCTTAAAAGCAAAACCAAGGGCACCTGGGTGGCTCAGTCGTTAAGCGTCTGCCTTCGGCTCAGGTCATGATCCCAGAGTCCTGGGATCGAGTCCCACATCAGGCTCCCTGTTCGGCGGGAAGCCTGCTTCTCCCTCTCCCACTCCCCCTGCTTGTGTTCCTGCTCTCGCTATCTCTCTCTGTCAAATAAATAAATGAAATCTTAAAAAAAAAAAAAAAAAAAGCAAAACCAAAAAAATTCCAATGATTTCAAGTAACTTAACTGTGTCCATGAACAAAGCTCAAGAATATGAACAGGAATACAAAAATATCCAGCATGTAACAAGGTAAAAATCACCATGTCTTCTATTCAATCAGAAAATTACCAGACATGCAAAGAACCAAGAAAAAAATAAATAAGGAGAAAAATCAAGTCAGAATTGACGCAGATGTTAGAATTAGCAGAAAAGACATCCAAACAGTTATTATAACTGTATTCCATGTTAAATAAAGATATGGAAATATAAAAAACCCAAATTGAACTTCTGCATGAATACAGACATTGCAGAAAAAAGATTTAGTGAGCTTAAAAACAATGAAATAGAAACTGTCCAAAATGAAACATAAAGAGAAAGGTGAATTTTTTTAAGTGAGTACATCAGTGAACTATGAGAAAGCTTCAAGTGGAGTCCTTCAGTGGGGGACAAGGTACAGAAAAAATATTTGAAGAAATAATGGACAAATTTTTCCAAATCTGTCGAAAATACCAACTCACAGATCCAAAAAATTCAGTGAATCCTGAATATAGAAAACATGAAAAAAACTATATCAAGATACATTATGATCAAGTTGCTCAAAACTGATAATAAAGAGAAAAATCTTAAAATCAGGCAGAGAAAAAAGACATAACATAGAGGGGAACAAAAATAAAGATGACAGCAGATTTCCCTTCAGAAATGTTATAAGCAAGAAGTCAGTGGAGCAACATCTGAAATATTGAGAGAAGAGGGACGACTGGTTGGCTCAGTCGGTTAAGCATCCGACTCTTGATTTCAGCTCAGGTCTTGATCTCGGGGTCTTGAGATCGAGTCCCAAGTCCAGCTCCTCATTGGGCATGGAGCCTGTTTAGGATTCTCTTTCTCCCTCTCTCTCTGCCCCTCCCCCCCCATGTGCTCAATAAATATATAAATAAATAAATAATAAATAAAATACAGAGAGAAGAAAACTGTCAACCTAGATTCTATATCCAATAAGAATATATTTTTTAATCAAAATCAAAATAAACTGGATTTCATTAAAAAAATTAAAGCTTCTTTTCTTCAAAAGATACTGTAAAGAGAATGAAAGACAAGCCACAGATCAGAAAGAAATTTGCAAAAGCAGATATTGGATAAAAAGACTTGTATCCAGAATATATAAAGAACCCTCAAAACTCAACTATAAGAACATAAACACCCAATTTCTAAAAATGGGCAAAATATTTGAAGAGACACTTCACTAAACAAGATATACAGATGTCAAATAAACACATGAAAATAGGGGCACCTGGGTAGCTCAGTTGGTTCAGTGTCTGCCTTGGCTCAGATCATGATCCCAGGGTCCTGAGATCAAGCCCCACATCAGGCTCCCTGCTCATCAGGGAGCCTGTTTCTCCCTCTGCCTGCCATTCCCCCTGCTTGTGCTCTCTCTCTCTCTCTGTCAAATAAATAAATAAAATCTTTATTTAAAAAAAAAGCAAAAGAAAACATCATTATAACATAATGTAACATAATAACATCATTATATTACCTATTGTATGGCTAAAATTTTAAAGGCAGACTATATCAAGTATTCATAAGGATATGGAGGAACTGGAACTCTCTTACACTGCTACTGGGAATGTAAAATGGTACAACCACTTAAGAAAACAGTTTGACAATTTCTTAAAATTTAAATGTATATGTACCATATGATCCCACCATTCTAGCTCTGTGTACTTACCCAAGAGAAATGAAAGTGCACAGTGTACATGGATGTCCTTAGAAGTTTTATTTGTAATTGCCAAAGACTAGAAACAAGCCAAATTTCCATAAGCAGCTGAATAGATAAGCAAACTGTGGTACATCCATACAATGAAATACTATTCAGCAATAAAAAAGAATGAACTATTGATAAACTCTACAATATGAACAAATCACAAAATAATTACACTGAATGAAAAAATCCAGGACCCCCCCCAAAAAAAACCCACAATGCCCACTGCATGATTCCATTTATGTAGAATTCTAGAAAACACAAAATAATCTATACCGACAGAAAGCAGATCATTGACTTCCTAGAGCAGGAGGGCAAGAAGGTTTGGTTGGGAAAGGTTACAAAGCAGCACAGGGACATTTTAAAGGAGGTGGATATGTTCATGATCTTGACTGCAGTGATGGTTTATTGGTATCATATTATACACTTTTAAAGAATGTAGTTTATTATATATCAATTATATCTAAATAAAGCTTTTTATAATTAATTAATTAATTAAAGACACTTCGCATGATGTCACCCTCCATTTCCCAAATCCTGCAGTTGAGATCCACTATTTTGAATAAACATATTTGGTGTAAATGCAGGTCAGAAACATTAAGATATATTTTTTTTACTGCTATCTGATTAAACACATCAAAACTAATATCTATTGACACAAGGCACTGAGAGAGAGAGAACCTGTAATCACCTAACTGATTTCTAATGAGCTCCTTTCATTTGGAGCAGGACAATTAACTAAATTTACTGGAGACTTACTGAGTTCACAACTTAATCTATTTCTTTTCTGGCAGAGAACTGGAATGGTGCCCATATGGTCTAACATCCTACTATAACTTTCTCTCCCACAGGACTCCTTTCACATTCATAGTTTCTCTGGGTAAGAGAATGTTAACTCACCAACCAGGAAACCACCTCACACCACAGGACCACAGAAACCATCTGAGATTAGAGATACATCATCGTCTGTGTCTGAGCCGGACTCACCAGGCCTGGCAACCCATGCCTGTTGTATGCACACAAGGCAGATGGCCATATGCCAGAGAAAGTAAAAAAAAAAAAAAAAAAAAAAATCTCTAAATTATCAGCTTTGAGACTAAAAAGATGAATGATGACAAAACTGCTGACATTTCACCTAAAATCATTATCTCCAGTGAAAAAGAAATTAATATCTTGTAGTACATATATCTTTTTGCAGCTCAATGTTTCCTCTCCTTTCTCCCAAAGCATCTAAGATGAAAGTTCCTTCATTTATACATTTTGCTAGAGTTTGACTACTTAGCACTTTTCAGGAAAGCAATCCATGAAAACAATTGAAATAATTTTTCTGAGTTCAAATCTCTACAAAATTAACTGCTTTCCTACTTAAGGAAGTAATTGCTAGTAATTTTAAATTTACCAGTGAGGTTTCCAAATTCCGAAAGTTTTACTTGGTCAGTCATAGTTTGGAACTGAGAACTTACTGACCATGAAAACAATGCTCTTATTTATTGATTCATTCAACAAACTTTTAGAGAGCTGCCTATAATATTGAAGCTCTTGGGGATTCAGAAGGTACAGGACATTGTTCCTGTACCCAAAGAGTTTTTATTTTAGTGGAGAAGATACAGATATGAAAAATAAAGAAGTAAATAAAATAATAAATAAGTATATATATTCACATATACATATATATGTAATATAAATTAGTATGTGGTTAGTACTATGAATACCATTTAGATCAGTGTTTCTTAAAATTTGGTCTATGGGCCACTAGCACCCCAATTCCACAGGACTTGTTTAAAATGCACATCCTTGAGCCCTTCTCTAGCTCTCCTGAACCTAGATCTCTGGGAATTATTTGTATGAACATTAAAGTTTCAGGTCAATTGTATAAGTGGTATGTGCAATGTACTGCAGAAATTTTAAAAAGGAAAAATCTCTTTCAGCTGCTATGGTCAGTGAAAAGTTTAGAAATTCAGAACTGATAAATAGGATTTCATTATATGGAAACTGAAACTCAAAGCATTCTATGCAGGGATTCTGACTTCCAGAAGGACAGAGTAAGGAACTCCAAAAATCCACTCCTCCCATAAAAGCAATGAAAATACTAGCAAAAATTGTCAAAATCTTTTTTTTTCAGAACTCTAGAAATTAGCCCAAGGCTTATAACAATCCAAGGAGTATTTATTCCAAAAAAGAATCTGCACAAGAAACAGGGAGCTCTGTGGTGTTTTAAATTGTCCTATTCCCATCCCCTTCTCCCAAGCTGTACAAGTAATCTTGAAAACCAAGAGCTTTGAATCACAATAACCATAAAACCTGGCAACCTAGCAACTACTGAAGGGGGTAGAATGGATTTAGGCTTCCCTAAAGCTTCATCCCACTATTTGATCTATCTGGCAGTTCCCAGAAAACCCTCACTTCCAAGGCCTACCTATATTTAATCTGACTCAGAGTTCATTCAGTGTAAACAACTTTTTCCCCTTGGGGTATTGGCCAAAAACAGTCAGCAACATTTGTTTAATATTACAACAATACAACTAAGTCAGCAGTAACAGTTGGAACAAATGAGAAGATGATCAAAAAACTTAAAAGGAAAAGCTGGGGAATGAGATATTCATAGGAGAGACTGAAAAGGTGTGACCTATTTCTGTTATCTTGAAGGCCATATGCAAGGTTGTGCATTTTTCTCACTTCTGGCCAACCATGAAGCTCTAGGCATGCAGGAAATGAAGGCTAAGGTAGTGTTGTAAGCTATCTGCCATAGAACTGAAGACATTCCCCAACACACACCCATACACAGAACCCCTCAGCAAAGACTGAGACATTTATTAGTGGAAGACATTTAAGGAAATCTCTGTCCAATCATTAGCTGACCACTGAGCAGACACTTCAGTGGCTACACACAACAAAGAATGCAGACTTTACAGAATTAGTTCAGGAAAGACACTAAACAAACAAACAGCAGCAACAACAACAAACAACAAGCCCGAGTGAGGGTGAGCAGAGAATGGAATCTGACTTCCAGAATTCCCAAATTATATTATTTTACATGTTCCAATTTTAACAAATATTATGAGACATGCAAAGAAACAGACTCATGTTTGCTCATGCAAAGTAAGGGTCGTGCAGGATGGGGGTAAAAAGCAGTCAGTACCAGTTTTCCCTGAGAAAACTGGATGTTGATCTTACTAAACAGGACTTTAAATTAGCTATTGCATAGAAGTTCAAAGAACTAAAGGAACCTAAGTCTGAAGAACTAAAGAAAAGCAAGAGAATGATGTCTCACTAAATAGAGAATAACAATAAAGAGATAGAAATTATTAAAAGAACCAAATAGAAATTCTTGAGTTGAAAAGTATAACTAAAATGAAAAAATTCACTAGAGGGGCTTAACAACATATCTGAGTCAACAGAAGAAAGAACCAGTGACCTTAAATATAGCTCAGTTGAAATTATCCAGTCTGAGGGACAAAAATTAAAAAGAATAAAGAAAAATGAACAGAGCCTCAGAGATTTGTGGGATACCATCAAACATATCAGTATTCATATAATACAATTCGTAGAAGGGGACAAAGGAGCAGAAAGAATATTTGAAGAAATAATGGCTGAAAACTTTCCAAATTTCATGAGAAAATATCAATCATATCCAAGAAACTCAACAAACTACAAGCAGGACAAATCAGAAACATTCATACCTAGAGACATCATAATCCAACTCTTGAGAGACAAAGTAATTCATGCAGGACAAGACACAGGAAGGGGTTTAGATCAGATATGCACAGAGTTCTAGGAGCAATAGAAGAAGATACAGTTTAAAAAGTTGGCTGGGATCAGACTACCAAAATAGTCCTGGCTTGAAGTGATAAAGGTCTGAATTAAAACTGCAGCATTGAAAATGAAAAGGAAGGAGTAAGGTAAAACATTATAAAAGCCAAATCAATAGAACTGGAGACTGATGCCATGGTTAAGGTGTATGGAAAACATTCAGAAATGACCCCAAGTGTTCATGTCTCAGTCATTTCAAGATGGCAGCTCCACTGGCAAAAGTAGGGAAATCAGGAATTGTTGGTTATAAAAGGAAGGAAAATTACAAAGAGTCTAATTTAAGATATGTGGAGCTTGAAGCCCTGAACATACAAGTAGAAACCACCAGTAAAGTTTCAGAAATGTGGGACTAAGAAAGACGGGAAAGGCTGCAGTCCTGGTTTACTCCTCTTGTCCTGGCACCCCATCCAATCTAGCCTCTGTCCCAGACAACAGTGCCCCAGTTTGGACAATATATTTTATGGACACCCTATCACTGAGGGAGAAAGAAAAAAGATTAGGGAAAAGCTCACAGGACAGAACATTGGGCAATGCCCATGGATGGATGAGAGGAGGAGGAGTAAAAGCCAGCTGTGGAGACAAGAAAACACAATCAGAGGAATAGGAAAGTGTATTCAGAAAAGGGAAGGAGGAGCACTACTGGGGAAAGAAGGTCAGCTTTGATGTGATCTTCAGAGACCCCAGGAGAGCAGGTTCCATCAACTGATGAACTAATAAATATCCAGGGTTTTGGTTTTGGTTTGTTGTTGTTGTTGTTGTTGTTTTAACACTGTAATTCAAGAAAGTAACAAGTTAAAAAGTAGATTGTTTTTTAATGCTAAACATGTTTGCTGGCTGCTAGGAGCTAGCAGAGATGAAGTGATAGAAGATAAAAGTAAAAGCCAAGATAATGAAAAGAGCAAAGTCTCATAGGAGGTGAGGACAGAAGGGAGGGAAATAGTAGAGACAGGAATTATAACATCATAGAAATGGTTAACCTTGAAAAGTCAAGGAACTTTTCTTACGAACGGATGAAGGCAGAAAATGTTGGAAGCAATGATAGGTCGTGGTCACTGATGAAAAGAACAGAAAATGAAGGGGTTATCACTCCCTGAGGACAAGGATGTTCCTCCTTTATCTAGTAGAGCAGTGCCTGCCCACTTGGATTCAAATCCCAGCTCTGCCACCAGTTCTGTCATTTCAAGCAAGTTATTTGACTCCTCTGTGCTTCCATTTCCTCAACCATAAAATAAGATAATATCATTGTTGTGAGGTTGAATGTACACAAGCAAAGGGGCTTCCGATAGTAATGCTTACTGAGTGCTTACTAATAAGCATTCAATTGTTATTATTTGCATGGTATTGTCTATAGCCATCCTGCCTCACATGATCCTTGGAGCTCTCTAAATGTCCCATGAATGAATGAAGTCAAAATCAAGGTAATCTACTGGGAGCTAGGACGTGGAGATGTTACTGAAGAATAAAGGTCAAGAAGATGAGAATTCGAGAATTCTACAGAAAGCAAAATCAAAGTTAACAAATGAGGTCCAGGTTAATGCGGAGCCTCCTAAACAGAGCAAGCTAAATGATTAATTCTTCAATATTCCCACATGATGAAATGCCTTTATTATTCCCTTGGCTCCCCAATAAATGTTGGATGAATAAATACATGTATAAATACAAACTACAAAGTAAAACATGACTAACATGAACAACGACTGTTGGCATTCATGATAGTCTCTCTGAGTCTTTTGTTTGCTAACTCACTCTGTTAGATAGCTGCATTAAGAGTCCCAATTTTTCACACCTCCCTGTAACCACACATATTGACTCTGGACTTAGCCATGAGATTTGTTTTGGCCAATGGGAAGGCAAAAAATTTGAGCTTCAAAAAAGAAACACTTGCACATTAACTGCCACTTACATGATAACAAGCCTGAACTAGCCTGCTGGAGGGATGTGAGAAACACGCCGGAGGACAGACGAACTGTCCCTGTCAAAGTCATCCTAGATCCACCAGCTACCAGCCTACCCATGAGCTGACCACATAGATGCAGGCCAAACCTAGTCAAAATCAGCAGAACCACCCAGCTGACCCTTTAACTCGTAAGATATAACAAATGGTTTTTGTTTTAAACCACAAAGTTTTGGGGTACTAAGCAGCAATAGCTAACTGCTACATTTCCAAACCCCAAATCCCCACATGGCCACATTAGACTGGCAGCTGCATTGTACCACTTTGGGGGGTTGGGGCACCATTTACATTGGAATCCACGTTGTGCAGTGCAGAGCCCATATGGCCATATGCAGTAGCACTGGGAGAGAACCAAAATAAGTAAACCTTCTCTCTCCTGCTTGCCCTTCACCTCTAATTACGTAGGGAGAAATGGGGAATAAAGTTAAAAGCAGTTGGAGCTACCAAGACAAACTGCATATTGCAAAAGGAACCATTTCGCTTGGCGGAACATTTCCAAACAAGTTTCAGCTCCTAAGCATTTTAAACACAATAGAAAACAATATAAATAATGTATGTGTGTGTGTGTGTATACATGTACACAGAGAGAGAGAGAGAGAGATACAGATAATGCATTTATATCTACATGGCTCTTAATGAATCATTGCAAGGGACATTTTGAATGTTAAAATGGTGTGAATTTCCACACTCCTTCTATCAGGCTTTCTAGGCACCAGTCCCATCAATCTCTAAACCCTGACACCAGGCAGTTCATTGTTTTTCAAATTTACGACATTTTTCAGTTCATTGTTTTTAAACTGTCACCCTCAGTGGGTAGCTGGCACAACTCATTGCTACTCTCAGCTCCCACTGAGCTCATCACCCTAGGAGTGATGTGCTAGCAAAATTTTCACTTGACTGATCTCCAGGATGGTAAATTCTCTCTGTGTGCTTCCTCTAGTGACATCATTACTTTTGTCCTCCACCCTTACCCCAACAGAAATAATTAAGGTTGTGATTGTCCATCCCAAACACAGATAATGAAAATTAAGGAAATTGAAAATAGAACCAGTCATTCTACCCAACCTCTTGGTGTGATGGAAGACTAACTTTCTCCCAGACATCCCAATAGTTTTATGTAATTCTGCCGCAGAAATATCCCTAACATTGCAGCATCTATCTGGGCTCTTGAAGGACTATTCTGTATCTGATCCTCAATTTAAGCAGGCTTATTTTGATCTGCTGAATTTTCTCATTTGTTTTCTGAAATGCATGACTTAAAGGCTTAATTCTCATCTCAGGAAATGGTCTGATTTCTCCCAGGGTTCTAAAAGTAATTACATGAGGTTAGTAAACATGGAAGTCAGTTCCTCCTCCCTGTCCTTGATTTGGCACTAGTGTCATGTCAGGGTAGAGTATGTGTCTGGATGGAAGAATTAGAAACTAAGTCTAGCTGACTCTGTCCCTAACCAGGGGTGTGGCCCTATGCAAGTCATAGTCATATCTGATCCTCACATCCCTCGGATACAAAATATGAAGATTTGGATGACTTCCAAGTCTCCTTTTAGCACTGAAATCTTTTTTTTTTTTAAAGATTTTTATTTATTTATTTGAGAGAGAGAGACTGAGAGAGAGAGCACATGAGAGGGGGGAGGGTCGGGAGGGTCAGAGGGAGAAGCAGACTCCCTGCCGAGCAGGGAGCCCGATGCGGGACTCGATCCAGGGACTCCAGGATCATGACCTGAGCCGAAGGTAGTCGCTTAACCAACTGAGCCACCCAGGCGCCCAGCACTGAAATCTTTTTATGGTAGCTGCAGATTTTTGTGATATTTTCTTTTCCTATAGTAGAGAGTATATGCTTATTTCAACTTTTATGGCATTTCCAATCAGAATATTTCCTTATCAAAATCATATGCCTGTATAAAATTTTCATGAGTATATTTTTATTTCTCCATTCCATCTTGGGGTTGGAAGGATTTGAAAATTAAGTGAGTAATTCAATCATTCAACAAACATTTATTGAGCACTTACTATGTTCCAGACCCTAGGCTTGGGGCTTGAGAAAATACAATGAAAATGATTATAATACCAATGTTCCTAATTATTTCTCTACAAAAACATTGAATGAGAGACCTGGTCTCAGCCTCAACCCAAGTACACTTCTAGTCTAAGAAAATGTTTAACTCAACAGATAACTGTTATACCAGACCCAAGAAGAAGCTAAAACCTTTTGTTAACACGGTATTGTTAATAAATACCCTCCAGTGGTGGTGGGTATTGAGGAGGGCACATTCTGCATGGAGCACTGGGTGTTATGCACAAACAATGAATCATGGAACACTTCATCTAAAACTAATGATGTAATGTATGGGGATTAACATAAGAATAAAAAAAATAAATTAAAAAAAAAAATTCCACTGAAGGGGGTGCCTGGGTGGCTCAGTTGGTTAAGCATCTGCCTTCGGCTCAGGTCATGATCCCAGGGTCCTGGGATCGAGTCCTGCATCGGGCTCCCTGCTCAGCGGGGAGTCGGCTTCTCCCTCTCCCTCTCCCCCTGCTGTGTTCCCTCTCTAGCTGTCTCTCTCTCTGTCAAATAAATAAATAAAATCTTTAAAAAAATAAATAAAAATAAATAAATAAATACCCTCCAGGTCATTCTGAAGAGTTAATATGGAAGTGATTTGAGCTCTGAGAACTACTTAAATTAAATTGTCTAGCACAGTGTCTGGCATAGTAGAGAAGTACTATTACAATTTTTATCTTCCCATCATTCCTTCCTTTCTTCCCATCTTCTTTTCCCTAGGATTAATCTGATTTCTCTCTCACTCTTCCTACCCCAGCTGTACTCAAAGGATGCACCCTTGATGGCAGCAGGATTACCAAGCCTCTTCTCTATCCCCACTTTTAACACTAGCAAAAACAACTGCCTTCTTTGGCTCTACTCCAGCCACATTCCTAACCCTCTGCTCAGTAATTGCTTGTAACAAAATGACCCGGGAAATAGTGATAGGAAAACTGGTATTATCCAGTGTGCTGTATATTAAGAAACTTACAGAGTCTGATATTAACCAATAAGCCCAATAACTCACATTGACAGAAAAATTCCTCATCTCCCTGACACATCTCTTCAAGATAAAATCTGTTATATGACCACAGAACAGATTTTCCCATTTTTTGTTGCTCCAACTGACATATTCAGAATGCATCTATAATCTCTATCATCCCTCCTCCCTAGGAACTAAGTCTGTTAGAAAGAAAACCTTAGGTAACTTGCATTTTCAGGTGTAATGAAGACTCATTAGTGATGGTGCATAAGTCATTTGAAAAGATAATTTGCAACACAGAAAACAAAAATAATTCAAATAGCTTTAAAACACAGTACTTGGGCCATATTCACTTACTCAATGAGATATAATTCTAAGAACAAAAAACAACATTTTATTTAGTAACTAATTGCTAGTAGTAATATTAGTATTATTACTTTTAACCATTTATATATAGTATGACAATGCTATAAAAAAGTATGCTGTTATTAAGAATTAAGATGTTCACTGTAAGAGAAAAGAGGCAAATGTGTAATTTCTGTTTAGGTAAAAACCTTAAAAAGTTAAATTTGAGATGGAAATTTCAGAATGAACTCATGTGGGTTTTTTAGCACACAGTTCCTAGCTTTTGCCTACCAAAAAGGCTTGGAAGCAATAACAGCCCAGTAATGAGCATCCCTACTGACCAGATTTGAGACTAAATATTGCA
>NC_138373.1:108136244-108205123 GCF_054177405.1 Leptonychotes weddellii | reverse complement strand
GTTATACGAAAACAATGGATCGTGGATCACTACATCAAAAACTAATGATGTATTGTATGGTGACTAACATAACATAATAAAATTTAAAAAAAAAAGTCTTCAGCCAGAAAAAAGAAGCAAATACAGTAATATGTTAATAATTGTTTAAGATGAATATATGGAGCTTAATTATAATAATTTTGAACCTGTATGTGTTTGAATTTTTTTCATAATAAAAAGCTGAAAGATAAAGTTTCTTCAAATATGATGAAAAACAAAGTGCCTTGCCTCCTGGAGACCCATGACAACTACGATTATTTTTACTGTAGGGAAAAGAACGTTGTTTTCAGAATCTCTCTGCAAACATCGGAAGTCTCCATTTTGTGGTGAATATTTTGGTATTCCCTGTTGTTGTTTTTCCCAAATGGGGTAATCTATTTCTTCTGAAATAGTATGATAATGCTATAAAAAAGTATGCTGTTATTAGTAATCAAGATGTTCACTGTAAGAGAAAAGAGGCCAATGTGTAATTTTTGCCTCATGTGGGTTTTTTAGCACACTTTTCCTAGCTACTGCCTACCAAAAAGGCTTGGAAGCAATAACAGCCCAGTAATGAGCTTCTTCTTCTTCCTCCAAGACGTGCATTCATTCCTTCATTTAACAAATAACTATTGGGTGACCTCAATGTGCTGGAACCTGTGCTAGACACAGGAGATATTGTGGAAGCAATAAAGATAATTTCTCGACTCTATCTGAAGTAACACTTTCTGTGCCAGACAAGAAAAGAGGAAATTGCAGTGCACAAGAAGCATCCAAAGAAGGGGGACTGGAGGATACCTACAAAAGAGACCTAAGGAGACACTGCACGCTGAGACCTGAGAGGCCAGAAGGACTGAGCCAGGGGTCAGGAGACCAAGAGTCTGTCTGACGGAGCCAGGACATTGGTCTTCAGCCTCAGACTGGAACTTATACCGCGGCTATCCTGCTTCACAGGCCTTTGGATTCAGACTGAAAATACACCACTGGCACTCCTGGACCTCCAGCTTGCTCCCTGTAGATCATCTCAGCCTCCATGATCATGTGAGCCGATTCCTTATAAGAAGTTATTATTATATATAATAATATACTATATTTTCTGTTTCTCTTCTGTTTCTCTGGAGAACCCTGACTAATATAAAACTAAAAAAGGCTTACTAGGGCTAGCACACACAAAGTATATGTTTGGGAATGAGAAAGGTGGAGGGAAAGAGATGAAGGTGGAGAATTAAACAGGAGTTCATCCAGCGAACACTTTATCCTAAAGGTCATGAGAAGCCCTGGGAGGATTTTAAGCATGATCAGATTTGCATTTTAAAAAGAACATGTTGGTAGTTGTATGAAGAGTAGATTGGACGGGGCAAGATGGGGATCAGAGAGACCGTTAGGAGGTTGTTGCTAATATCCCAACCCACAGGCTCTCTCCATAGCACCCTCATCAAGGCATTTTGAAGCTTCTTTATGGTCTTTGTTCCTTCCACCCTGAAGTATAGGTATTTATGCAGATGTTTTCTCTCTCCTAGAACAAGCTCCTTAAGGTGGGAACCAAGACTCACCTTTATTTACTTCACCTGGCCTAATTATAATAGCACTTACCACTTAGAATGTGCCAAGCATGCTACATACATAATGTCTAATTCTCACAATAACTGTTCAGGAGAGCTATTATCCCCCATCTACCAATGAGGAAATTGAAATTCAGAAATAAGAGTATCTGCCCAGGCCCACACAGCAGGAAAACAGTGGAGCCCGGATTCCCCACTCCAGATCTCCCGCCCTTTGCACTGTACCGTGCTCTCCCGGGGCCCCTCATGCATGATCGATAAACACACGTACAGCTGAGTTGCAAGATGTCTGAGTCTGCTCTTAATAAACTACAGATTTTTCTTTTGATGTGTGCTTGCCTACAGATGAGTGAAAAGAGAAGTTATCCGTATTTCAGTGTCTAATTTCTGGAGTCCTCTATAGCAGGGGTCTTCTTATTCTCACAGTGAATGCGAAGGTGCTTCTCAGGGTTTTTCTGTATAACAGGCTAAGTACTGAGCTGACTTGACCAGTGATGTTGGAAGAAGAAGAGGAGGAGGGTGCTAGAGCCAAAGAGGAGAGCCGAGGCCGGCCATGAGCCTCAACCACAGGCTCTGGCGAAATTGGAGGAAACATTAAAGGCTGGCATCACTCCCCACTTAATCTATAATGTGAATGAGCCGCAACCCCAGTGGTTTTGAGAAAGAGGAATCAGCAGAATTTTGCAGCTTTAATAGAATGGAGCAGCAACTAAATTTTTCAGGGAAGCCTTTACTTCATTACCTCAGCAGGTGTACCCTCACCTTGCAGCTGCTCTTTGCAGAAAGACCTTTATGTGTTTTCACATAAGTGAAATTAACATTTTTGCCTCCTTGGTATGAACTCATGGTAGATGAATGCTTTCATAGATTGCAAGTAGCCTTTCCATGTCACATTTCTATAACGGTGTTAGGGAACAAAACTAATTGTCATTTATATTGGAGGCAATTCTATTCACAGCAAGATAAATTGGATTTCTAAACTGTGATTTCCATTGTGTTCCTTCTATGGATCATGAAAGTGATCCTGATGTGCACAGCAGTCAGGCTACTTACTTATACAGTGAGGTCCAGCTTTATGCTGAATCCATCATCCTTCTCTTCCCAAGGGAGGACAGAAGCACAACAGAAGCATAATTGTAAGACCACCATCTAATGGAAGGGGTTAATGAAGAGACATGACTCTAAATATCAGTATGAGCATTCAAAGACTCAGAAAATAATCCATTCCCTAAGAGGATTAGACATCACTGTGAATTATCCAATTTTTCACTGTAGAGTTTTATGTGTATGTGAGGCACGCACTCTCTCTCTCCCTCTCTCTCTCGTAGTGCTTTTTGGATATATACACACATATAACTATTTCAGAATGTAAACCACCATCAACAAACATGATCTTGTCTCACCATTTGTAAATTTAGATCCCACTACTCTTAACTTTTAGTATACTGGGCAGCGTCTATAAAATCTATAAAAAAAGATTTGCTAAGTGAATTAATAGACTAAAAATATCATGAAAAACAAGATGGAAAGTGTGAATGTTTACACTGTTGTAATTAAAAGGCAAAGTCCAGGCAGTAAAGCTTAAGACCATGGACTCTCAAGCGGGTTGTCCTGGGTTCAAATTGTGCCTCACCACTGTCCTTATCTGGACAGATGACTTACCCTTACTGTGCTTCAGTCTTCTCACCTGGAAATGGAGATCACAATAGGAATCCATTGCAGATTGTCATGATGGTTAGAGTTAACAACAGACTTAGAAAATTCCTGGCACACAATAAACACCAGTGGCACCATTTATTATTATTATTATTATTAAGCATCTTTTTTAAACAAATATGGTGAACTAATCATAGGTCTATCTCTTATCAGATTTCCTTAGACTCTCTAGCCAGCAGGATTGTGTTGTCTCATTCACATTACTAAGTATCTCTGAAAGTAAGAAAACTGCATTCCAGGGCACCTGGGTGGCTCAGTCAGTTTAAGGAACTGACCCTTGACTTTGGCTCAGGTCATCATCTCAGGGTCATGAGATTGAGTCCCACATTGGACTCCATGCTGAGCGTGATGCCTGCTTAAGAGTCTCTCTCTCCCAAAAAAAAAAAAAAGAAAGAAAAAAGGAAACTGCATTCCTTTTAAAACACACACACACACACACATACACATTCTATAGTTCAAACAATTTTCCCCATGGTTATTTTTTATTGGTGGAATTTTTCTATATTTATAGTAAATCTGGTCTGTTTAGCTGGTACCAGGGCCTGTTCCTTTGTGTCCAGAGTCAAATACTTATTGGATCTTTTTTTTTTTAAAGATTTTTTTTTTTTTTTTTTTATTTGACAGAGAGAGACACAGCGAGAGAGGGAACACAGGCAGGGGGAGTGGGAGGGGGAGAAGCAGGCTTCCCGCCGAGCAGGGAGCCCGATGCGGGGCTCGACCCCAGGACCCTGGGATCATGACCCGAGCCGAAGGCAGACGCCCAACGACTGAGCCACCCAGGTGCCCCAAATACTTATTGGATCTTGGAAAATATCACCACCTGCCACATCCCCACTGTGAGGACACGAGATAAAATTCTTCTGTTTTTTGCATGAGTCATTTATGTATATTGGAAATCATACTTATGAATTACTTGTTAAATGCTAAAGGAAAAAGAGACAATAGACCCTAGTCTGTTTCAGAAAGAGGTAAAATAGAAAAAAGAATGAAAAAAGTACCGTTTTCCTAGTTCAGCTGGATTAAGGAACATCCCTAATTACACAAGATGTGGTTTTCATAAGCAACAAGTCAAAGAAACCATACCCATATTTTGTGTCAATCCAAAGCTACCAAATTATTTGTCCTAAAATGTAAATTTTTCTAACTAAATTGATTTTCTTGGATCCAGAGAGCATCATTCATCCAGGTAGTATCTAGCAAATACAGAGTGTGCAATAAGTACTTATTGACCTAAATAAATTTTAATAAGCAATAGTACAGCACTAGGCTTATGGGAGGCACTCAAGTTTTTGTTGTTTTTTTTTTTAATGAATGAGCCAGAGGAAGGTAGATGGAAAATGGTTCCAGGCAATCTGTCTTCCAGCTTGTAATCGAGATTAAGAAAGGGGCTCGTGGGTGGCTCAGTTGGTTAAGCGTCTGACTCTGTTTTGGCTCAGGTCATGATCTCAGGGCCATGAGATCGAACCCTGCATTGGGCTCCATGCTCAGTGCAGAGTTATTGAACACTACATCAAAAACTAATTATGTACTGCATGGTGACTAACATAAAAAAAAAAAAAAAAAAGACTCTCCCTCTCCCGCTGCCCCTCCGGTGCCCCCCGCCCCTCAGTCTCTCTCTTTCTCTTTCTCTCCAAAATAAATAAATAAATCTTTTTTTAAAAAAGATTAAGAAAGAAATAAAATAAGGGTGCCTGGTGGCTTAGTCAGTTAAGTGTCCAACTCTTGATCTCAGCTCAGGTCCTGATCTCGGGGTCATGAGTTGAACTCTGTATTGGGCTCCACGCTGGGCATGGAGCCTACTTTAAAAAAAAGAAAAGAAAAGAAAAGGGGCGCCTGGGTGGCTCAGTCATTAAGTGTCTGCCTTCGGCTCAGGTCATGATCCCAGGGTCCTGGGATCAAGCCCTGCATGGGGCTCCCTGCTCCGCGGGAAGCCTGCTTCTCCTTCTCCCACTGCCCCTGCTTGTGTTCCCTCTCTCACTGTGTCTCTCTCTGTCAAATAAATAAATAAATAATCTTAAAAAAAAAGAAAAGAAAGAAAGAAATCCATATGGAGGGCAAAATGGATACTATCTCAAAGTAATACCCATGCATACATATCTAATATATGCATTCACATACACAACCTGAAGCAATCTTAATAATTGTCATTCAAAAATAACAGGAACTTTATAGAAGAAAGATCAGTGACTTACATAGATAATGACACTATTAAGCAAATTGCCTTGGATCTAACCCACCATTTATAATATCCTTAAAAGTACTGGAGGCAGAAATTTTCCCCAATGTATGTAGTTTTGTAAAAATTTATGTAGTTTTGGCTTTTAAATCTGAAAAACAGAAAGAAAGTTTCTGAAATACCTACTGAGATCCAAACTCCCTGTATCTCCACTCACCAAATTTAAAGCGAGGGCAACCATTGTGTCAGCAATATTTCTCATCACTGGACCTGAGAGCTGAGCTCAGTCCTCTACTAACTTTATTAGTCCTAAGATCTTTCAAGACATTTGAAAGCCCCTCAAAATCTCTTCTTCTCAGGCCCTGCTCAGTCCAACCATGATGGCAGATAGGTTCCAGATTAGTTATGTCAAAGACGGAAAGGAAGGGGGGATTACCTCTTTCTACCCAGACTACTGCACCGATCCTAAGGAAGATGATGAGTATAAAGGGGTAATCTGTATTATAAGCAAGGGTGCTCTTGTCCACCACAGAAATATGCATGAAATTTCCACCAAATTTGTTTCATATCATTTCTCAACACTGAATATTAAGCTTCACTGGAAATTTTTCATTTAGGATAGTATATTTGGATATTAAAAATGGCCCAAAGAGAAGCTAAATACATATTCTGCAATAACCCCAAGTAAGGTCAGTTCCACTGAGGCATATCGTAAAATAAAATAAAGCAAAACATTTAAAAGTCATTGGAAAAAAAGTTAATAATTCAGAGGAGATCATATGTACCTTCACGGAGGGGGTATAGATGTTATGCCGAGATTCGTCAAGTTGTCAAGGAAAATAAATCAAGCCCAAAGGGAAGAAATTCTTGTCTCCTAAGGCTGACTGAAGTGAAGGTAACTAACCCAGCCTGCCTCTTGCCAAAAATGTTTTCCCCACAGCAATTAATAATTCTGGGTGGAATATTAACATTGCACTTACAGGTTCACC
This sequence comes from Leptonychotes weddellii, assembly GCF_054177405.1. Classification (NCBI taxonomy): domain Eukaryota; kingdom Metazoa; phylum Chordata; class Mammalia; order Carnivora; family Phocidae; genus Leptonychotes; species Leptonychotes weddellii. Next base: position 108,198,662 of record NC_138373.1, on the reverse strand, counting down.
AAGACAATAAAGAATCCTCAAAGCCAAAAAATCAAGAAAAAGAGGAAACACAGGGAAGCAGAGCCCCAAAACTGACATTTACTCCAAGGGCATTTGCCAAACCCCAACATCCCTGAATTTCATTTTCTGGCCTTAAAGTCATACAGCACCATCTAAAGTGAGATGTCTAACAGGAGATCCCCTCCCTCCATAGAGCTGGAACCACAAAAGGCTAATACTCAGTGTCAGGTTGCACTAGAAATCAGACAGTCCCAGGCCAAGGAGGCAGCAAGAAAATTGTCCTAAAAGTTGTCACTAGAGGGAGGGGAACAAAATCTTCCTTGAGAATTCTCAACATAAGCTTATTGTCTCCCAAGTTTGTAGCCCAAATTCATGATAACTTGGTGGACTGAAAAACCTTAAATAGATACTCTGGGATAAAATGGTCCCACGTTGGTAGTGCCCCAGATACCCAGCAGAAACAAATGCAAATCCTCTCCAAAAAAGCCCACCTTCAACATGGGCCTCAAAAACTCCCATGAAGAGAGTACTAAGAAATAGGAATTTAGAGTTGAAAATCCCAAACCACAGAAGGCTTTAAGGCACCATGAATGAGAGCCAGCAGAAACAACAGACTATATAAACTAACCTATAAACTTCAAATATTAGAATAAACATCCAAGTATGTTTATTTTGTTTGAGAAATAAAGAGGGGATTGAACATGTTACTAAGGAAAAAGACTTTGAAAAAAATTTTAAATAAAACCCTTAGAAATGAAAAAATATATTAATTGAATTTCAAAATGCAATGAACTAATTTACTGTATTATTAGACCCACTGAAAAGAGAATTCATGCAATGGACTATAATGTTGAAGAAATTACCCAGAATGTAGAAAAGAGAGACAAAGAGATTGAAAATACAAAATAAATGTTAAAAAAAGCAGAAAGGGTATAGTGAGATAGGACAGGAGACCTAAGTCAGTGAAGAAAGTAAGGCAAGAAAAAGAGATAAAATGAATAAGTACTGGAAAGGAAGAAACAGAACTTTATTTGCCTATGATATATCGATATAGAAACCACTCCAAAAATATACTGATAGATTTTTTTAATTAATAATAAATCTTAACATGGGCCTGGATGTAAAATCAACTGCCCTTCTAAACCAACAGCAAATAGTTAAAAAGTGTACTTTTTTAAATGATACCACTTATGGCATTTTTAAAGACATGAAGAACCTAAGAATAAATATAGTAAAGATCTTCATGAGAAAAAAATTATAAACTTTATTACTAGACATTAATTATAAATAAATAAAGACATATATCATGTTAATATATAACAAGAATTATTATTATAAAGATGTCAGTTCTTCCTAACTTAATATATAGATTCAAGTCAATTTCAATTAAAAAAAAAAAAAACTCCACACAAAGTCTTATGAGTCTTGACAAGCTAATTCTAAAATATATATGGGAGAGAAAGGGGCCAATAAAGGCTAAGATATGCTTAAAGAAGAAGAACTAGGTGGGAGAAGTTGTTTAATAAGACATATATAAAGTTATATTAACTAATATATAATGACATTTGCATTGAAATAGACAAATATACCCCAGACCAGGAGAACCCAGAAATAGCCCCATGTATTTGGAATGTGATTTACGACAGAGCTGCCATTACAGAGCAGAGGAAGAAAGCTGTGCTTCCAATGGATTATACTGGACAATTTTATACATATCTTATCCATATCCATAAATTATCCATATTAAAAAGGGGGCAAGGAATCTCACTGCACACACCAAATTCAGTTCTATACGGATTAAAAATTTAAATGTAAAAGACAAAACCATAGGAGGTTTAGGTGACAATCTAGAAAACTTAGGATAGGGACAGATTTCTTAAGCAAAGCATAACACACACACACGCATGCGTGCACATATCCAACCATAAAGTAAAAGATGGGTAAATTTGACTACATTAAAATTAAGGACTTCTGTTCACCCGAAGACACCATTAAGGGAGTAGAAAGGCAAGGCACAGAGTAGGAAACTGACAGTGACAAAATGCTCACATCCAGAGTATGTAAAGAACTATTGCAAATGAGTAAGAAAAATAATCCAACAGAAAAATGGGCAAAGATGTGAACAGGGATTCAATAAGCAGATACCACTTTCCTTAGTAATTAGGAAAATGCACATTAAAACCATAATAAGATATGACTTCACTCATGCCAGATTTGCAAAAGTTTAAAAATCACATTATCAGGGCACCTGAGTGGTTCAGTCAGTTAAGCATCTGCCTTCAGCTCGGGTCGTGATCTCAGGGTCCTGGGATGGAGCCCCACCTCCAGCTGCTGGCTCAGCAGGGAGTCTGCTTGTCCCTCTGCCTCTGCACTGTCCCCTAACCCCGGTCCTGCTCTCACACTCTCAATCTCTATAATAAATAAATAAAATCTTTAGAAAAAAATCACATTATCAAGTGTTGGCAAGGGTGTGGAATAACAGAAACAGTTACATCTGCTGGTAAGAGTGTAAACTGGGGAAAATCACCTTGGCATTATCTAGTGAGGCTGAAGGTATACATCAACTCGATTGATACATCAACTAGAGAAACTTGTGCCCATGGGAATCAAGTAACATGAGGGAGAAGGTTCAGAGCACCACTGTTTGCCCAGGGGGGAGAATCACAACCAACTAAAATGTCCATCAACAAGTGAAAGGATAAGTAAATCACACTATTTCACAGAATGGAATTCTTTGACACTATGAATTATAGCCACATGCGACAAAGTAGAATGAATCTTAGAAACATGTTGAATGAAAGAAGTCACCAAAGAATACTTATAATATGATTCCATTTACATAAGGGTCAAAAACATGTAAACTAAATAATATATTGTTTGTGGACACACATGTATGTAGTAAAACCATAAAGAAAAACAAGGAAATAATAAATCAAGATTCAGGACTGTGGTTATACTGCAAGTGGAGAGAAGGACACACAGGGACTTCAAAGGTAATGAGAAAATACAGGTTCTTTCACTGGGTCATGAATTCCTGGGAATTTATTGTATTGTCATTCTTTAGAGTTTAAAGGTATTTCATATTAACTCTTTTGTATTTCTGTAATATTTAATTTACAAAAAAAGACAAATGACAGAAAAAAATATTTATCACATGTGTAGAACAAAGGATTAAAAGTATACAATAAAATGATCTCCCAGCAATTACTAAGAGAAAAAGAAACACAATAGGAAATGAGCAAAGGATATGAACATGCAGATCACATATTAAGAAATACAAATGGCCAATAAATACATGAGGAGACATTCAACTTCACTAACCATAATAATGCAAATGAAACAGAACTATATTTCATCCATCAGATTGAAAGGATTTTTTTTAATATGATAATATCAGGATTAGTAAGGGTATGGAGAATGAACTGACAAAGTCTTGTGGAGGACGATTTGATGTTATCTGTCAAAATTTTAAATGTAAATATCTTTCCGCCCAACAATTCCATATCTAGCAATCTACCTGATAGAAATGCACATACATTTGGCCAAGTTGTATATAAAATGTTCCTTGTAGCATTATTTGTAAGAATGGAAAATTAGAAGCAATTTCAATGCCCATCAATAAAGAAATAGCTGAATTAGAACACAACGGCATTTTATCATTTTGAAATGTTTTCAACAGCAAGTAGTAAATAAATAGGGGTTCATTTTGATCACATAACAAAAGTCTAGATAAAACCAGTGCCCATGTTGGTTCAGCTGCTCCCCATGGTCATCAAGGACCCAGGGCCTTTTCATCCCTCTGCTCTGCCGTCCATGTATGTTCTTCGGATTATTGTTCTCAGCTCATCACTCTCCTCCTCTGCAATAGAAACTTGCAGTGGGCTAGAATGGGCTAATGTTGGACTTGGCCTTGCAACTTGCATTAGCCAATTGAACGTAGGCAGAAGTAACTATGTCTGCTAGTTCTAAGCCAAGGTCTTAAGAGATTTTTATGTTTCTACTCACTCTCCTGCATTCCTGCGATCTATCCTGATAAGAACTTCCCTAGAGAGCTGCTGACACAGAAGAATGAGAAAATACATAGAACAGACCTGACCCAAACACACTGGAGCCAAGCCCAGCCAATCTCAGGTGAGCCAGCAGAGCCAGAGATAGCTCACACACCTATGAGCAAGAAAATAAATGTTTATTGTTGTCATCCTCCGAGATGGTAAGGTTTTTGTTAGACAGCAGAATTGACTGATAAAACTTTGTGCGTTGAATTTCTATCCTTATGCCTTTGGCCCTGTGGTCTCATGATGGTTTCAAGTTCCAGAAATCACAATTGTGTTCAAAGGCAGAAAGCTGGAGATGTGAGGAGAGCAGTCAGGGTGGAGAAAAACCTCCTTGTGACATTTTTGGTTTTTCATCAATGAATAAAGATATTTCCCAGAACCTTCTCTGCCAACTCTCCCCTATGTATCATAAACCAGATAAACATGGTCACTCTAGCTATTAGTGAGGACGGGAAGTAAATTCCTGCTAAGATAACCATGACTGGCTGGAGAAAGAGCCTACCTTCCCTGAGATCAAGGGATATCTGCCCCCACCCCGGACAAAAGTCAGGTGTTGCTGGCAAAGTGTGTTTAACGGTGATGTCTACCAATCACATTATAGGATACTGGGCAAAGGTCACACAGAATAAAGTAGATGTATGTGTCGTGACATGAAAAAATCTCAAAGACCTATCATTCAAAAAGAATAGCAAATTGCAAAACAATACATATAATATTCCCACTTATGTAAAAAAATAAGAAATATGTGTTTGGGGTACATTCATATGTATGTAAATACACAGAAAAGGGTCTGGAAAATACATATCAAACTTTCACAGCAGTCACTATTGAGAAGGAGGGAGGAGGGTGTGTTCAAAGGATTTTATTTACTCTATGCACTTACTTCTGTACTGTTTGAATTTCTAACAACACACGTTAATTTATGGATTACTTCTTTTAAAATTTACTTTTCATCAAAAAACTCAAAGCTGTATAAGTGAGAGACTGAATGCTGAAAGAGAATATGAGTTAAAAGAAGGTCTTTTTTGGTAATTCAAAGGGTAAAAAAGATTTTCCTCTATAGTCCAACCATTTTCCGCTCCTAAGAAGAAAACAAAGTCACTCACAGGAGATGCTTTGTTTGCCCATTGCATGTCTTTAAAACACAAATCTCCCCCCTTGCATGTCTTTAAAACACAAATCTCCCCGTATCTCTCTAGTTAACAGCAGTTTCATTAAGAATGTTAGGCCAAAGAGAAATATTTTTCTATAAGGACCTAGAATGGTCAAATATAACCACAGTAGGAGAAATTCCTTAGACTAGTTTTTTTAAAAAACTGTACAATGTTTCAAAGTCCATTTGGATGTGGAAAGACAAACTTCAACTGAACTATGTGTTTAAATATATTTTTGTTTGTATTTTAATTTTCTTTAAATAAATGCATTATCAAATTTGGAAGGAAAAAAAAAAGAGAATGTTAGGCCACCCAGCACGAACCTCCATGCCTCCCAGCCTTTCCTTACTGGCCAACTTGGAGACCAACTTATTGACCTTTAGAATTGTTTGCTGCAAAATGCATTCTCCTACACTCACCCTTGCCAGGACCTAGGGGAGACCTAGACATTTTTGTATCAATTCAACCTGCTTAAAATGCAATTATTCTTCACTTTGAAAGCCATGTGTATAAAATTGAAGACATTACAAAATCCAAATACAAAGATCATTGAAAAAGTAGATTATATCTTAAGTTCAAAAATTGTTTTATATCAAGTATTCTAAGCACTCTCTTTAATGTAAGAAAGATTTCTGAATGAACCAAATGAGAAAGAGCAAGGCACTTGTTTCTCTTATAAAAGTTTTTCTATTCATTCTTATGGAAGCTTCTTTATCTTATAAAAAATAAAAAATCTTACAAACTTGAAATTATAAAGTAGTTTTCAATTCCATTTATTAAGAATTGAACTAAGAACAAAACTGGGGAGCTGAGTTCTAAAAAAATGAGTAAGTTGTACTTCTTCCCTACAAAGAGCTTATAATTTGGTAAAAGATACGGAAGCAAAACTAGATGAATTCAATCAAATGAGCAACCAGCTTTAAAAGTGTAGAAATGTAATGAGACAAAAAAAAATCATATTTCCCAGAACTCCTCTCAGGGAAAATAATACACAAGGTTGGAGAAAATACTTGGCTGAGCTGCTCTGGGGAGAGTAAGGGGGTGGGGGGGAAGAAAGGCCATGAGCACCAAGAGAGGCTACTTGGGTAGCAACCAGTGGTTGCTAAGCACCCCCTAACCTGCGCTGTGGATTTGCTCAGTGGTGTGTGCAATGGGGAAGCATTGGCCCTGGGGGTCCTGCTGAGCTCAGCCTCTCCTCCAAACAAGTGTGGACAAAGCATAAGGAGAGATCGATGTCGTGGTTTAGGTTTTGAAACCATCGGAAGCACTTTTCTCTTAGTCATTGTGGCAAAGAAATTGCAAACAGTCTCATGTTAATGCCAGAGACACACTGAGGTCTATTTTGTAGACAAGATGCTTTTTTAAAGCATTAAGTTAAATTTGTGAACTTCCACTATACTGTCTCTTGCCTGAGGGGCCGGCACTTCCCTGCTGGGCTCCAGACCTGCGTCTAACCTCTGCAGAGTTCATCTTACCTTCCCCCAGCAAGCTACCCTCTTAATCTTAGCAAGTAAAACACCATCAACCACTTTACCCACTCCAGAGACATGGAACCGGCCCTCAAGCCCCCCAGCTTCCCCTCCCCTACAGGAAGTCACTGACCAGTCCTACCTATGGAGCATCTCCCAAACGCAACCCTATAAACTCCATGCTCCGTGTCACTGCCTTACCTCCAATCCTCACCATTGCGCCCTGCCTGTCCGCAGACGCTCTCTATGCCTTATCTCTCTTCCAGCCTCATCAGTCTCTAGCTGTCCGTCTTTCTACTGCTGCCAAATGATCTTTCCAAAATGGTCATTTGATTATGTTAGATTAAAATTCTTCAGGGCTGTCGCCCACCAACACAAAGTCCGAACTTTTCTAATACGGTGTACAAAGTGTGGGATGGTCCATCACAGCCAGCTTTCCCTGTCTCATCCCCTGTCACTCCCCATACAAATCCTGTCGTGGCCACATTAAATGACTTGTGGATGCCGCACATGACCTTCTCTGAGCCTGACTCTACGGTAGCACCAGAGACACAACAGTGAACAGGAGGACATGGACTCAACCTTCAGGCAACTCCAAGCATCCTTGCAGGTGCCTGAAGGTAACACATGCTCTCCAGTCTCTGTACCTGCCCCGAGTCCTGGCTTGTCAGAGGCATGACATTGCTGACCCAGCTGATGGCTAGCTGCATGACCTTGAGGGAATTACTTCACCTCTCTGGGCCTCATTCCTTCATCTATAACATGAGAGGGTAGCTCAAATGACTTCCAAAATTTCTCCAAAAGTTATAAATAATTTCAACTTTCAAAGTTAGGTAAGAGAGAGTCCTCAGACATGTCCCAAAAAGTAGTGGTGTTTAAACTACTGTAAGCAGCACTTTTAACACGTCGAAATTGCCAGGTTTTCTTCGGTCATCACAAAAGAAAGGACCCATGTTCCAAGTAAGATATGCCCTCTACCGACCCTTAAGCTCAGACACCCTGCTGCAGTGTACCTTTATTTCACTAAAGTACTTTGTAAATTAGAAAGCGCAAAAAAACACTTCTGTCATCCTATTAACTGTGAGATATGCTATTTTTCCATGAAGTCGTTATATAAACTCAGTCCCTGAATTTCAAGGGAAAAAAAGGTGACCTCACCTCTAAAAGGCGGTTTCTCTCACATCTAACAACAACAACAACAAAAGCAGGCCTTTGGCATTTTTTTTCTCCTGGACACTCAGAACCCAAATTTATACCATTGAATTACAAATAAATCTCCTGGAACAGGATCAGACGGTGCTAGTGCTATCTTCAGCCCAAAACAAAGCTAGCTTTGATGTATTTTTTTTAATTAATTTTTTTTTTGATGTAGTGTTCCATGATTCATTGTTTGCGTATAACACCCAGTGCTCCATGCAGAATGTGCCCTCCTCAATACCCACCACCAGGCTAACCCATCCCCCCACCCCCTTCCCTCTAGAACCCTCAGTTTGTTTTTCAGAGTCCATCATCTCTCATGGTTCGTCTCCCCTCCGATTTCCCCCCCTTCATTCTTCCCGTCCCACTATCTTCTTCTTTTTTTTTTTAATATATAATGTATTACTTGTTTCAGAGGTACAGTTCTGTGATCTATCAGTCTTACACAATTCACAGCACTCACCATAGCACATACCCTCCCCAATGTCTATTGCTTTGATGTATTTTTAACCTAGGTTCATAAATTAACTTTCAGAGAAAAATCTTTATTTTGAGGTAGAACAAATTGTGAAACTCACATATAATTAACCAAATCATGAACAGTTTTTATTTTGATTCTTTCACTGTACTTTTAAAAGAAAAATGTTCTTATCAGAGCACATTCAAAGTATATTATTATTGTTCTGCTGTCATTGTCCTGGTTTTGGTATTGAATTAGGATTGTATAGAATGTTATTTATACATCTGAGGGAAGTTGGATGATGGGTACATGTGACTCTCTGTACTATTTTTCCAGCTTTCTATGAGTTTATAATTATTTTGAAATAAAAGTCAGGGTTCACCTCATGAGTTAATGAATCTAGTCAGTGATCCCCAATGTGCTACCATCACAAAAAGAGAGACAACTCAGTATCACGCACCTCCTGATAGAAACAGCACCATCTTTGAAGGAGTCTTGCCAAAAGGCAAAGGTGAATGTGATCAAACCTCCATCCATCAACTAACTTACAGGAAATACACAGAGCAGAGGAGTTGGGTAAGAGACATCACACAGGTACAATCAGCAAGATCCAGACTACGGGAACCTCTACAGAACAAATTATCTCATTTCTTCAACAAATAAATTACAAAGAGAGACACAGAGACAGAAAGAGACACAGAGGGCTATGTGAGAATCTGTAGATAAAAAGGGGCTTAAATACATATCAACAAATTTCAATGTGTGGACCTTATTTTGATCCTGATTTGAACAAACCATAAGACAAACAAAAAAAATAAAATAGCCTTTAAGAGATCATTGGAAATGTTAACACTCACTGGATACCTTGTATTAAAGAATTATTCACTTTAAATAAATAAATAATTAAAAGTCCAGAGAGAGAGATAAAGAATACTTGTCTTGAAGTATGTTATTGGCATTTCCTCAAATGTTGAAGTGTTTTTGTATGGAGGGTGCAGTCCCCGATTGCTTTACTTAGACACAACAATGAACTAAAGTACAGGGGTACCAGGTCACCAGGAGGAAAAGAAAATAGAGAAGGTTAAGAATTAGACACTGATTTAAATTTGTCATTTTCAAGTAAGAGTCCATGGCTCTTCACTTGAAATATTAAACGCTGCTTGGCAAAGTTAAATGCTAGATTGGTTTCTTTCGTCAGGCCAGAAAGGGGGTGGGTTCCAGATGCAGAAGTGAAGAATGTCCCACTAGAAAACACTCTGTTCCATTAGCCTGAGATATGGCTGAGGGGACACTTCGATTACTGCTCTTGTTCTTAAGCGTTTATTGTCTGGACAAATTACCCTCCCACCTAAGTTTCCAGCGGTCCTTCTCAGCAAAAAGGTGAGTGTTTGTTAAGGAAGTGCTGACTAAATTTTATTTTAGAAGTCTCGGTATTTTAAGTGTGCTTTCCCTTTGCTCAAGAACTTTTCAGCAAAACTTCATTGACATCTACCTTTTCCAGAAATACTTCTCTATATTATATTCGATGCCCTCTGGGCATCGGAGGGTAGAGTTCAAAGTTTAATAAACCTAGTCCTCAGGAAAGAGCTGAGATTTTATAAACACACCAAGCCTTCCCAAGGGTATACTGAATTGGGGCGATTGCCCTAATCCTTCCATTTAAGGGAGCTGTTCAGCTGTAATAAAGAACCGAAGCTCCCTAGGGATGGCAGCCAGAGAGAGAGAGAGAGAGAGAGAGAGAGAGAGAGAGAGAGAGAAGAACGTGGCTTCTATGGTTGGTTTTTTTTAAATCTCTGAGGAAAAGCTATACATATATATATGGGATTATATGGAGTTTGCCTATAAACCCAGCTATCAGTCTCTGCTACCCATGCATCCATTCTAAAGTAACCTCCCTCTGGTCTATTTTTCCTTTAATCAGCTCCTGTGTGGAATTCAAACTGCAGCAGCTTCTCTGCACCCAGGAGTGACTTGCATTCCCTGCCAGCCAAAGCCTGGCATCCCTGGACCATGACCTGTCCTGCTGCCTCTGCACAGCTTCACCAGGTGGGTGAATGGGGCGGCCACATTTCCTTTTGCTGCCCACCCCTTTATGCCCTCACATCACCCCTTAAACCAGGTTCAATGAGTCTATTACATTTTGCTGAAAGGATTGTTGGCAACAATGCAGACAATCAGCAATTACATATTAAATATGCAGTTCTTAAAAGAACCTTAGCAACCACTCCACTTAATTTTCATTCATTCAAGAAATATGTAATGATCATTTATAATATGCCAGATACTCTACTAAGCCTGGGTGTTGTATTGGTCAAGGTGAAACTGCAGATAACAGAAACCATATCAGCAGTTTAAGCAGAGAGTGATTTAAAACAGAATTTAGATGCTCTATATAAAAACAAACGTTGGAAAGTCAGGAGGAGAAGCCTCCATGCTGAGCAAGGCAGCGACGGAAGTTTGCTGCTCAGATCTCTCTGCAAGAAAGAACCTGCTCAGAGAAGTCTAGCTAGCCAACATCCTCCAGGGGCCACTTTCAAGGTCTACCGCAGCATCCAGACGGGGCCATACATTCCTCAGGCTGCTCCCAGCCTCTGACTGAGCTCAGCAGGGGTTCTAGATCATGGTATTCCTACCCAAAGCTTGGTTCCTCTGATGAGCAGTCTTTGCTCGGGGACGCCCCATCAGCCTGGCCAAGACTTCCTCAAAGCTATGCTGCAGTCTAAAATTTTTCCTACCCTTTCCTCCCTCCTTCCCTCTAGATCTCAGAATGTCATCATGGTCTAGAGCTCTCCCTGCCCACTCCTACGGCCTCGCCCCTGCTTCTTCACAGACATTTCCCCCAGTCAATCTCTTGCATGTCTAATTCCATCCTGACATGTGCTTCCCAGCCAATGTGGATTAACTCACTAAGCCTTCAAGAACAGGTCCCAGAAAAACGCAACAAAACTGGTCCACCAAAGAAGCCACAGCTGCCACAATCAGGAAATAGGGAATTGTGTAGCCACCATTTCAATGGCTGGATTTGAGGAGCATAGTGCCTCTGGTGCAGTCTGAGCCACCACATTCTGCTTCTCCACACGACAAAGTTTGAGAAAAGACACTGAGGTCTCTACCTTAGCTGCCATGAAGGAAGGGGGGAAAAAAAAAAAACACCATGTTTTCTAAGAAAAAGTAACAGAAACGGCAGAAGTGTGGCCTCTTCTTCATAGTGTTCATATTGGGCATCTCAGGTCACATGGAACTTGATGGCCCCTGGTCATTGTTCAGTATCTATGATGGTCCTCTAGCTGCCAGAAGGTGTTTCTCTAAGGGAATAATTATCTGGAGGATGGCAGAGCTCTGCTCAAAAGCCTAAGGGCTTTTTTCTATAGGGACCTACCACAGACCCTTCCAGAACCTTTGAATGAGTTGGGTCATATGTTTGTCTTCTTATTATTGATTTTAGGATTTCTGTGTACATTATAGAAATTAAGCCTCTATCAATCACATAAAATTGCAATTATCTTCTTCCAGGTCGTGGCTTATTTTTTCATGTTATTTCCTGTGCCTTTTAATGAACAGAAGTTATTTTTAATGTAGTTGAACTTATTGGTCTTTTCCATTATGATACATGCTCTTCATATCTTTTCTTAAAAGCTTTCCAACCCTGAGGGCATGAAGATATTCTCCAATATTTTCTTCTAAAAGTTTTAAACTTTCACCTTAAATATGTAAGTCCTCAATCCTTTTAGAATTGCTTTTTGTGTGTGGTATGAGTAGTAACCCACTTTTTTCTCTTAAAGAGAGCCAATTTTCTTAGCGCTTACCATTGAGTATTCCATTCTTCACCACTGATCCGAAATATGTCATTTCTACTGTATCCTTCCCTATGTACATGGGTCTGTTTCTGGAGTCTCTTTTCTGCTGTATTGACCTGTTTGTCTGCCCATGCCCAGTGCCACAGCATCTAAATACTGTATATGGCACAAGAAGTTTTACAGTAGGGTCAGTTCCCCTTCTCCTTGTCAGGTATGTATTGGCCATTCTGGGCTCTTTGCTTCTCAACTTAAATTTTAGAGTAAATTTCTCAAGGCTCACAAAAGCTTTCTTAAGGTTTTTCACCTGAATTGTATTGAAATTGTTGATCAGTTTAGGAACAAGTTACATCTTAATGATATTGAGTCTTTCTGTTCTTGAAAATATTATGACTTTGGGTGCCTGGGGGGCTCAGTTGGTTAAGCATCTGTGTTCAGCTCAGGTCATGATCCCAGGCTCCTAGGATCAAGCCCTGTGTGGGGCTCCCTGCTCGGCAGGGAGTCTGCTTTTCTGTCTCCCTCAGACTCTACCTTCCCATGCTCTCTCTCTCTCAAATAAATAAATAAAATATTTTTTAAAGATTTTTTTTTTGACACAGAGGGAACACAAACAGGGGGAGTGGGAGAGGAAGAAGCAGACTTCCTGCTGAGCAGGGAGCCCGAGGTGGGGCTCAATCCCAGGACCCTGGATCATGACTGAGCCACAGGCAGATGCTTAACGACTGAGCCACCCTGGCGCCCCAATAAATAAAATGTTTTTTAAAAAAGAAAATGATATGACTTCATTTTTATGTCTTTAATAAACTTTTATGATTTTATGACCACAAATGTCCCACATATCTTCAATGAGATATATATCTAGGTACCTTTTACTTTCTTAACTTTATTTTGTTATTATAAACGGTAGACGTTAAAACTTGTTTTTTAAATGTTTGCTGCTGATGCACAGATATGCATTTGATTTTTGTATAATTTTATATCCCACAACTTTGTGATTCTGTTATTAATGCTAATGACTGGTATATAGATTCTTGGGGGTTGAACAATCATATAAGTTGAAAATAAATACAATTGTCCTACAACCTTCCAGATTTTTATATTTCTCATTTCTTTTTCTTGGCCTGTTGTACTGGGTAAGATGTCTAATACATTGAATAGAAGTGGTGATGGCCTACCCTCTTCTCTTCTAAACAGAATGCTTTTACCAATTCCTCATTCAATGTTGCGCTGTTATTCCCTTCTTGTCCCAGCCCAGACCCACCCCTTCATACTCTGCTCTGTGATGCCAAGGCGGGGAACCTGCGTACCACATTTCTCAGACAGCAGCTTCTTGTTAGACTCCACCAGCAAGAGGTACTCATGGGAGATTGCAAGGCAGATGGAGAGAAGCAACTCCCTGTTTTCTAGGTCTTCCTGACCTTCCTCTTACAGCAGCTCCTTGGATCTTTTGATACCCAAGCGCCCAGGGTGCTCCCTTGATGGGCAAAGCCCTACCTCTGCGGCACCATCTCAACAAACACCAGCTGTATGGGCCTCCACGGGCCAGAAGATGGCTTCCCTCAAAGGTATTAAGAGATACAAGCCTCATAAAATGACTTGAAACTATTCCCTCTTTTTCTCTCCTGGAATAGTCTGGACGCCATTAGTCTTTGACTTGAATGTTCAATAGAACTTGCCAAGGAAGTCATCTGATGTGATGTTTCCTTTAAGTGAAGATATCCAACTACTTATTTAATTTTTTGAATCCTTATTATAAGATAATTTAGGTTTTCTATCTATGCATAAGACTGTTGGGAATTTGTATTTTTCAAAAATGTGTCCATTTTTGTTTTGTTTTTTTAAGATTTTTTTTTTAATTTATTTATTTCTTAGAGCGTGAGCGGGAGAGAAACAGCATGAGAGGGGAGAGGGTCAGAGGGAGAAGCAGGCTCCCCACTGAGCCAGGAGCCCGATGTGGGACTCGATCCCAGGACCCTGGGATCATGACCTGAGCTGAAGGCAGTCGCTTAACTAACTGAGCCACCCAGGCGCCCCAAAAATGTGTCCATTTTTGGCATGTATATGCCTGACATATACATAGGCAAAATGTTCTTCATTATATTCTTAAATTTTCTTTTTAATCTCCACGTCGTCTGTGGTGATGCTCTCTTTTTGTATTCCAAGTAATTTCTACTTGTGCCTTCTTTCCCTTTTTAATCACTCTTCCCAGAGGTTGGTCGCTCTTATTATCTTTACAAAAACACAACTTTTGTCTCTTTTGATAACTTTCTATGGTATCTTTGTTTTCTGTTTCATTAATATATGCTATCTTTCTCTTTTTCCTACTACTTTTTGAAGGAGTTCATTTTCCTACTGTTTTTCTAATGTCTTAAGTTGAATGTTCTGTTCTTTAATTTTCAGCCTTTCTTTTTCTAATACATGAATATATGAGTATATTTTCCTCAAGTATATTAGCTTCATCTTACAAACTATTTGCTTTATATTATTTAGTGTGTGTTTTTTTAAATATAATTTCTTCTTTAATCCATAAAATTTTTAGAAATATGTTTTAAATTTTTTTAATATTGTGGGTACAGTGTTGTTTGTTTGTCCATTGGATCAAGATTGCAAAGAGTGGGGGCACCTGGGTAGCTCAGTCAGTTTAAGTGTCTGTCTTTGGCTCAGGTCCCGATCCCAGGGTCCTGGGATCGAACCCCACATTGGGCTCCCTGCTCATCAGGGAGCATGCTTCTCCCTCTCCTGCTCTCCCGTTTGTGCTCTATCTCTCAAATAAATAAATAAAATCTTAAAAAAAAAAAAAAAAAGATGCTAACTGCGTTATTGAAATCTTCTGTATCCCTTCTGAGTTTTTTTTTATCTGCTTAATTTATTAATTATTGATATAGGTTAAAATCTCCCACTCAATCATCAGATGTATCTGGCAGCCCCACTTCTTTTTTTTTTTTTTACATCTTTGTCGATTTTTGCTTGTTTTATCTGTTTTAGAGTGTGTTCTTAGTGTATACCAGATTCGAATTTCATATCTCCATGGTGAATTGAACCTTTATCATTTGGTGGCAACCCTCTTCATCTCTAATAAGATTTTTTCTCTTACAGCCTCTCTTGTCTTACTTAATATTACTTCATCATCTTTTCCTGATCCTGTGGACTTGATGATGGTTATCATGTCCCTGGCTGGCTATGTCCCAGCCTCTTTGTTCAAGAGGCCCAAATTACTCCAACACCTTTTTGTCCTTGCTACCCCATGATAGCTTCTGAATTATTTGTGGATGGGTTCTCCTTGCAGACAGCCTTCAAATGATCATCTTTGCCACAACAATAACAACATGGCAGATTTCCTCCTCAAAGCGTCCATTCAATGGTCCTATAAGCAGTTTTATTATAGATGTACCATTACTCCTTTATCTCTGTTGGCCAAATTATCATTGTCTGAAAGCTAGATTGATGAGATTGTATCTGCCCTGAGCAATGAGTTTCTAAAAAGAATCCTATACTAATGGTCAGTTTTCATCAAATAAAGCAGGCAAATAACCACTTCAAAATGTCCTAAGTTGGAATAGTATCCTTTCTTCAACTCATTTATCAAGCTCATTATCAACATGAATCTACCAACCTTACTTGAATAAGATGGCTGCCATACCGATTAAATGAATGTGTTAGAAAATCTTTTTTCCAAAATCTGTTTTGGACATCAAAGTGCTTCTTTTTAATCATTTATCTGTTCATGATGACATGCTGTGGATGTGGAAAGTAGCAGAGATGACACAATAAAGTAGAAGGGGAAAGAATGGGTTTTTTAAAAGATTGATTTATTTGTTTGAGAGAGAGCATGAGCCGGGGAGGGGCAGAGGGGTGGGGGGGAGAGAGAATCTCAAGCAGACTCCCTGCTGAACAGAGAACCTGAAGGTTTGATCTCACGACCCTGAGATCATGACCTGAGCCAAAACCAACCATCAGATGCTCAACCAACTGAGCCACTTGGGTGCCCCAGGAAAGTGTGTTTTGAAACTCTCAGTTCTGTTATTTGGCAGCTATGTGACCTTGGACATGTCAATTAATCTCCCTTGTGCCAGATTTTTTCATCTATAAAATGGGAATAAAAAGATCTACCACAAATTGTTGGTGTGAGAACTAAATTAAGTATAAAAAAACAGGCACTCAATAAGTAAATGTTCTCTTCATATTTCCTCCCAATCTAGGAGAAAGATCCTTCCTGAAAGCCATGAAACAGTTGAGCTGATGTCTGCGAAAGGAAAATCCAGAACTTTTTTTTTTAAAGATCAATCTCCCAACGATGGATCAGCTCTACCCTTTGCCTGTCTTTACTGAATGGAGTCTAGGCTCTGCCTAAGCAGAACAAAACTGAGTTAAATCCAACAAAGTCTTACCATGTCCATAGGACTGAACTATAAAAACTGAAATTTGTATCCCCAGTTTTAAGTAAATTTAAAAAAAAAAAACCCTTTACTGGTATTCCTTACTATTAAATAAGCTCCATACATGCCTTTTTGAATTGCTAAAGCTAAAAAATTAAAAACCGTTATATAGCCTGAAATCTTGGAGGTTTTTTAAGCTAGAATTCCGAAGATATCAGAGAGCAGCACCTGCTGGCCAACTGTGATACTGCAGCTCACTGGGTCATTAAAGTGAAATGGATGGTGTGGCCAGTGAAAACTCCCCGGTCCTAGAAGCAGTCCTATATGCATATGGAGGGAGCAATCCTCCCTCCCACCTCTCAGTCACCACCCCCCCCCCCACTCACCAGCCCCTGCCAATTTGCCTCCTAAACGACTCTCAGGGTCTTCCACATTTCATCCCCATGTTCACCACCCCCATATAGGCCACCATTTTTTATTGCCTGAATTCTAAGAACAGCCTCCCCAGCCACTTCCCAGATTCAGTCTTTTCTTCATATAACAGCCAGGTGATCCTTCTGATACAGCACCATCGTGATCATCTCACCCGCTGCGAAGGAGTTTCTTATTAAAGAGGTCAATCTTTTATTACAGAATTAACAGATTCTTCTCTCCACCATGGTGTCCTTCTTCCCTCCCAGCATCATCTCTCTACACATCCTTCCTCCACTCCTCGCTCTAGCCACACTGAATGTCACTCAGTTTCTTTGTCACACACCCTGCACTATATTGTTCTTACCTCCATATCCTCACCCTGCTGTTCCCATTGCCCGGAACCTCCTCTCCATCCACTCACCAAATTTACCCTTCAAGGTCACCTTAGCTGTCATTTCCCTGAGAACATTTTTCTGACCTCTCTAGAATAGATTTGGTCCTCTTGCTCTAAATTTGTACAGGATGTGTTATTCTCTTAATCAAACCTGTGGTTTAACTGTCTATCACCCCCTCTGGACTCTAAGCTTTGTGAGGATAAGAACACATGACTGATTTGTTCATCTTTGTAACTTCACATGGCACAGTGCCTCCATAGGAACGTAATAAATAATTGTTAAAGTATTGAATTGAGATCTAGTATATTTTCATATGTTAAAAAAAAAAGAAGAAGATAGCAGGAGGGGAAGAATGAAGGGGGGGATATCAGAGGGGGAGACAAACCATGAGAGATGATGGACTCTGAGAACAAACTGAGGGTTCTAGAGGGGAGGGGGGTGGGGGGATGGGTTCGCCTGGTGATGGGTATTAAAGAGGGCACGTTCTGCATGGAGCACTGGGTGTTATATGCAAACAATGAATCATGGAACACTACGTCAAAAACTAATGATGTAATGTATGGTGATTAACATAACATAATAATAAAAAAAAGAAATCTACTGTATTTTCAACTGAACCATTTGAAATTGCCTTTTTAAGGTCAAAACTGTCAAATATTGGCAATTACATATGTTCAACCTACAACTGCTGCCAGTTTGGAAGGAGAGAGGAGATTTAACAAATGAAATACGTTACCAAATAATCAATAAATGTCTTTTTAAAAATATAAACTTAATTTTCACTGAAATCCATTATCCTGGCCACATACACAATTAGAAACCCATGAATTCAGGAAGTGGTCTTCAAAAGGAAAACCAAAGACCTGTGCTAGCTCTTAAAAACACAGTAGACTACCAAAACCTTGGTGAGTATTTTGGTTAATAAGTAACTTCCCAACCTCATCATGCCAAAGTACTGATAATAACCTGGCCATGCGTATATGGGAGTTATATCTAGAACATTTCCATTCTGCCAAATATCACCGCAGCTGTTACTTTATCCATCATTCAACACTTCCCCTAAGTAGACATCACCACCCGTTGTGTCCAGCCCCAGGACTGCTGCCTTCATTTGAACAAGCAATTCCAAAGAAGCAAGCTGCTAGTTAAATAAATACATCTGTGCTTCCCCTGGAATCCACTCATACTTTCAAATAAACACATTCAGTGGGATAGAGCAAGAGAGCGGGCTCCAGCACAAAAGGAAATCTGTCGAGCAGATTTTGCTTCTGTGCAGTTGACTATTCCTTAAAAGCTTTGTGTAAGACTAACATAAGGCAGGGGGTCTGGGCAGAGGGGTAATTTTCTTTAGCCTGTTTATTGCTTTCTCTACTTTTATATGCAGAGATAGCCTGGTTCAATTTCCAGGTGCAATGGATTCTTCACAAACATTCAGTGATCTGGATACTTTTATGCATTACACAACCCGTATTAAAGATTCCATACAAAATTATTTGTTCTTGCCAAAATACACTAACTTTCTACTTCTGTTTATTACTGTTCTGGCTGAAAATGGTCTTTCTTACTTAACCTCTGTTTCTTGTGTCTTACTGGTTCCAAAATAATTATGTTTCGTGGCATAACTTCTCCCATTTTCTTCTCAGTCAGACATGATTTGAGGTAGAGAATTTAGAAAAATCTATTTACCTGTGGTTTTATTTTATTTGAGGATGACATTTTTAAATGCAATTTTAAATTTAGTAATTTTATTTTTCCTTACTTTAAAAAACTTTTTTCTTGAGACAAGAAAATGGAAAATTTAAAATCAACATCCCACTGAATGTGAAACTAAAGATCCCCAAATATCTTGACTCTCTTCTTACAGTTATCTTTACTGATGTGAGTAGATGGTCTATGAGATGGGAGAAATTCATCTTGTTTTCGATGTACTGATGTGATATTTCTATTGAAGACTTAAAAACTATAATAGGTACTTTAGAAATAGGCATGGCTCATGCCATTAATCATAATGTGCAGTTGAAGAATATGGTAGATTTTGATATAAATAATGATTTACTCAACTACTATAATGCAACTTCAGAGTAGTGGGGAGAGAAGGTGATTTGAGTCAGAAAATCTGGGTCCAAGTCCATAACTCTGTGTTTACCTGCTGCTTGGCTTTGGGCAAATCTCTTAAACTCTTTAACTACATGTCCCTCCTCATGGTAGTGTAAGGATTGGGGTGATAAGTGATGCTGTGAGGAGAGGGGATGTAATAAATGTCACATTCTTCATTTTCCTAAATCAAATTAAATCTGACCCTCTCCCTACCATGGACACTGTTGTGACCTGCCCAACATCCATCCCGGTGTTCTCCCTTCCTGAACTGATTTCTCCCAGATGTCCACCCTTCTCTATCCCAGCCCCTGCCCAGGTGAGTGAATCCGAAGTGGTCCTAATGGAACATCTTGCCCATAAATGGACTGGGAATGGTCAAGGAGTGCAATTCTGGCTTAAGACATAGAGGAAGTTGGGAAGCTTCTGTAAAACATCTCCTCCATATTCAAAAGAAACACAGAAAGATACAATCTCTTCTCCATTGGATATAGGCATGTCTAGATGTGCAACCAAGGTAGCAACTGCCAACCATGAGGTAAAATAGCCAGAAGACATGACCAATGAGCTGAAGATGGCAGAGAAAAAAGAGAAGAAGAATCGGGATCATTCTTGATCCATAGAGCTAATAAACTTAGCTACCCTGCTTTAGCACTTCATGTTGTCTACAATAACAAAGTTCCTTATTATTTTGCCAGCTGAATCCAAGTTTTTGTTGTCAGTAGCTAAGAGCATCCTAACTGTCACATACTCCAGTATTAGAAGTTTGACCAGAAGTCCAAAACTAGCTATTTTTAAGAATTCTCTACCTGTTGGGTCAGATAAGAACCCTTGGGTCTTACAAGGCGTCGTAGAACAGGAATTTATGGTGGTTGTCACTGCTGTTAATTCCTTCCACAGTCCCTTGAGATCCATTCAAAAATGGCTAACTCTACTGAGCTTCCCTCCCTCTGTAATAAGTTTGGCCAAAAGGATAATCACTGAGGTTCCCAAGGCCTCAGTCCAAAAAAGGAACCTAAATAGCCATCCCCAGGTGTGTTGGGCAAAATTTTGACTCTCATGATCTTCAGGCCGTGGTGTTAAACCTGTGTATGTTGCATTACATGGTAAGAGGAACTTTACAGATGGAGTTAAAGTAACAGACTTTAAAATAAGGAGATTATCCTGGATTACTGAGTGGGCCCAAATAACCTCATAATCCTTTAAGAGTGGAAGAGGAAGGCAGAAATGTTCATCAAAGAGATGAGGCAGAAGGCAGGAGAGATTCAAAGTGTGAGAGGGACTCAACCTGCCATTGCTGGCTTTGAAGATGGAAGTAGGAAACCATGAGCTAAGGAATACAGGCAACCTCTAAAAGCTAACAACCCTCAGCTGACAGCCAGGAGAAAAGTGGGGACTTCAGTCCTACAACCACAAGGAAATGAATTCTGCCAACAACCTGAATGACAAGGAAACAGATTCTCCCCTGGAGACCCCAGAAAGGAAAGCAGCCCTACCAACACCTTGATTTTAGCTTTCTGAGGCAGGTGAACCCACCAACTTCTGGCATAGATAATAAATTTGTATTGTTTTAAGTCACTAAGTTGTGATCATAGAACACTAATATACCACATGAAGTTCTGCCACATCCAGCTCCAAAAGCCTCAGGTCTCCCTCACCCTCAGAATCCCCAACCCTCCCCTGCTTTTCACACTTTGGGAAGATCAAACTACACCTATGGTGAGCAAGCCATTCTCCTCCTTTATTCTTAAGCCATAAAACCCCCAGCTACCACTACAGTCACAAACAGTCATGTGCCCACACACGCGCAAGTGCACAGATACACACACTCCCTCATTCTCTCTCTGTCTCTCTGTCTCTCTCTCTCTCTCACCTTCCACACCCAAAATGCAATGACAGGATGGTCTTCCCTCTGCCAGACAAATCTCTTCCCTCCATAACACATCCAAAATTAAAACTATTAACTCTTCACCTGTAAACTAAAAGAGAAACAGAAACATAACCAAAAAAAAAAAAAAAAAAAATCAGCTACATTTTTCTGAATTAACCATGGAAATATCATTCTTCACATTCTGCGAATATTGACATTAAAGGTCCGATTACATTTTGCTTCTTCATAAGGAAACCAGATAATACTGTCAGGAAATCCCTTCTGTGCAAATAACAATTTATCTCTCTTCAGATTCAGAGAAATAGTTAGAGCCAGTAAGAATGTTAGCTTTAACTGTGAATAAACAAGATAAATTCTTACATCCAAGATAGTTTTCACTGTTTTTCGTCTATCCCTTCCTGCTCAAAAACCAACAAAAAAATCCATATAAACAACACAACCCTGACTGTCTTCGAGTATTTTCTGATGTTATTCACCACACTTTCACAAGTGCGATGGGCGTTATGTTAGCCTGCTAACAGACCACATTCAAATTAAGTTGGCCCATTGGTTGCTTTTTTAGTGACCTTTACTGTTTTCACATTTTTCTGCATGTGACTGAGCCAATCATCTTTCTGATAGTAAAAACTCTAGTCACCAGTTGATTTTTGCTCGTGTACATGTGTGGGCATATGTATATATTATATATATATATATGTATATGTATATATATATAATGGTCATTATATATAATATTGCTTGAGTGTCCATATTAATGTTAATATATGTACATGCAATGTACTTATATTTTTATTTGTGAGTAAATATTATCTACATATAGCATATACTTTTTTTAGGTATTACTTGTGTTTCCCCAAGCCTGGTCTACATGGTACAAATGAGATTACATTAACAGTGAGCAGGAGTTCTCTGATTTTTTTCCTTCACAGACTATCGTGGCCCACCTAGCTCACCTTATCTTCAGGAGCCAAGGGGGCTGTCCTGTGTGTGCTCAGGAGCTCAGCCCTCTCAAGGACCGTGTAGTAATAGCTGCTACTGAGACTTCCAGGGACTACATGGAACTATATGCCCGACTCCCTATGTGACAACAGAAGCAGAGAGAGATTTGAAAATGCTACTCTGCTGGCTTTGAAGATGGAGGAAGAGACCACAAACCAAGAAATGAAGTTGGTCTCTAGAAGTGAGACAAGACAAGGAAACGCATTCTCCCCTAGCACCTCCAGAAGGAACAGAGACCTATTAACACCTTGATTTTAGTCCAATGAAAGCCATCTGGAACTTCTAACCTTCAGAACAATATGACAATAAATTTGTGTTATTTTAAACCACTAAATTTATTATCATTTGTTAGAGTAGCAATAGGAAACTAATATGCCTTATAACCCAAATTAGTCCCCGCATTCTCAGTATCTTCCCCCTGGACCTCCCCCTGCAAAACTTCAGTTTAGAGACACAGATCACACATATTGCATCTGCTTACATACTGACACAATGCTTTGCCTGCAAGCATTAGAAAACTCAACTCAAAACAGCTTAAACAATGAGGGAAAGATATTATCTTACATAACAAGAAGTCTTAAGGTAAAGTAGCTTCAGTGTCAATTAATTTAACTCACACTGATGTCATCAAAGACCCAAGTTCTTCCCATGTTATTTCTTTGACATCCCTGATGTGTTAGCTTTGTTGCCAAACTAGCTCCTTTCCTGGATACAGGACAGTTGCAATTCCAAACACGACAATATCCAGCAGAAACTAAATCTTTCCCATTAACCCTCTAGAAGATTTTTCTTCATATCTCATTGGCTAAAATTTGGTTACATAACCCTTAAACCAATCACTGGCAAGGAATACTACCACAATTGGTGTGGTCAGGATTTACCCCTCAACATATGAAGGAGGGAAGAACTCAAGAAAAATTGGGCTGTTGGGGCAAATAAGATGGGGATAGTGGGTATTGTCTAGGCATCGATAGTGTTTACCAGATATAAGGTATCTCATTCAGTTCTCACAACCATGTGGGGCCCACATCTATAGATGGAAAAGCCAATACGCTGAGAGATTAAGGGACTTGCCTAAGGCCACACAGCTCACATGCGTAGAACTGGGATATGATTCCAGGTGGGTCTGAGCTCAGAGCTTCAGAACTGCTGTATAGCACTACTTGATTTCCATTCTGTGGGAGGGTGTGGTCTGGGCACTAAAATAAACACCTCTTCATCTGAGACTTTCAGTCTAAGAGTGCAAGGAGAGTTGTATGGAAAATAATGTCTCATTTGAAGTTGGATTCAACTCAACATTATGAGAACAACATTACCACATGGATTCAGGGGCTCACACAAGGGACATGCCTGTCATTAGGGCAACCACAACCTGAAGAAGTTATATTGCTGTCTGAGAGGCCTCCCTTGAATTTAGAAGTCCATCATAGCAGTTAATGACATAGGTACCAATGGAATTGTCTTCAAAATAAAACACGTTCATGTATGTTGCACTATGGAGTCAAGTTGGTAGTGTCCTCTCTTTTTTTCTAGCCAAAGGGAGGTGGGCAAAGCTGGGCCTGGCTGGACACGACATCCTGGAGACTTCCATGAGCTAGAAGACAGTAGAGGTTAGGGTTAAGCACAGAGACCATGGAACTTAACAAGAGTCCAAACCCTGGCTGTTCCACTAGGTGAATGACCCTGGGTGAGTCACCTAGCCTTCTTGTGCCCCATCTGTAAAATGGGGATGGCACCAACAAGGACAGTACAGGCATATGGGCCCTGTCAGCTAGCTGAAATACATGGCATGGCTTCTCCACCAAGCATGTGTCAAGGTCATAGGAGAAAATAGAGGAATTCCAGTACCAAACAGAATCAGGAAGGTAAGGTCCAGGTAAGGAGGCACCACAGGGATAATCAGAGGAAGGCCACATCTCAGGAAGTTAGGATTGTGCCTGAAAGCTTGGTTCATAGTGGCAGGACTGTCATAATCATTTCCAAATCTGCTGGCCCTTCTGTAGTTACACTGAGCAGTCATTATAAATAACCCCTGTAGAGGTAGCAGGACCAAAAGACGTTATCTCCTGATAGCAATTTCGTATGTAGTAGAGTTGCAAATATACTTGCCCTATCCTCATAAATCCTCCCAAACATGAAGCTTCATTATTTTCTTATTA
Organism: Leptonychotes weddellii; assembly: GCF_054177405.1. Lineage (NCBI taxonomy): Eukaryota > Metazoa > Chordata > Mammalia > Carnivora > Phocidae > Leptonychotes > Leptonychotes weddellii. The sequence continues at coordinate 108,174,205 of NC_138373.1, read as the reverse complement.
ATTAAGCTCTCTCTTACAAGTTCCCTGCTCCCTTTGCAAGCAGAAAGAGGAAACTAGAAATTTTAGTTCAATCCTGTCATCTCAGGCCAATCCCAAAATCTGAAGAGTCCTTAGATGACTCAATGTCTTTGGGATAAATGTTCAGTCTTTCAGATGTCTTTGCTTCTTCTCTTCACCCAAAATGACACTCAAGGAAGGGAGGAGGTCTTTGGTTCCTCATGGTGTTCCCTGCTGCAAAATGCCTAGACTGGCCTTATTCCTGGACTGGTAACCTTTGAGGAGCAGCCAGCATCAGGAAGGGTGCTAGTGTTTCCTGCAGAAGCCTGTGACTGGGCTGAGCTGAATCAGCCTCTTGCAGCTCCACAATGGCCTGGTGGTTCTCCCTGGCTGACTCGCTTGAGCTCTGATCCATCCTTCCTCTGGTCGCTCTATGTGGCCCAAAAGGGTCACCTTCCTCTTGCCATGACAAATCCCAAGGCAGGCCCTATAGCTCTCATTCAGTTCCCTTCCCTAACCTCCTTGGGGTGCTGGGAGGCACAAGGACATTTCTAGGTCTCCTCCACACCATATAAATTGGTGCAGGATTTGATTGGGGGAAGAGAAGAATCCAGTCACCTTCCAGAGTTCCATACCTACACTGAAACAAACCCCCTCTCCTTAAAGATCTTATCCAACCTACCCACCCCCCCACCCCAGTGTCTCTGGAGCCTCTCCTTCTTCTCACATCCCCCCCCCACCCCCAGAAGAGGTATATTTTCACTTACTTCCCTTTCCTCTCTTGCTGGGACTTGCCCACAGTCTACCACTTTCTCCTCCTGCTGCTGGATTCCAGGCTCATGGCTAAGTCTTGCTGGATTCTAGGCTCATGGCTAAGTCTCCTGAGTTCCAGGAGAGAAAAAGATCATCTTACTAATAACATGAGCTAAATGTGAAGCTTTGTCATAAATATGAAGCTCATTACTCTGAGAAGAAAAGATCTCAACCAAATTTTGAGGTGTCCTTGTATAAAGTCAACACAGATGGCATTTGAATTTGTACATAATTGGGATGCATAAGTATATCTATAGCAACAAGGTGTGCAAAACTCGTGATTCCCCAGACTTTGACCACAGGAGAACAGGATGTGACTGTTATGCTAATGAGCTCATTAATATCATGAATACAATTAACAAATGAGGTTGATTATCACTGGCAAGCATTCATTACAAAGAGATGAGATGCTGTGCTCCAACCACACAAGTAACTATTTTGCTGTGTTTGTCTGGAAGCTCTCTTTTCATCTCTGCTCATTTATTACCACTAAATGGATAAATGCCTGAGAATGTGGGCTCAGCTCATTACTTATATATATTACCTTGATTATAATTTGACCTCATGCACATTTCAGTTAGAAGAACCCTACAAAATATCACTTCTATTTATAACACAGCCTCATCTGCCAACTCTACAGAGAAATAACATCCTAATTGGAAAGAATAAAAGGTTACCTTTGCATGTAAACTGCACATTCATTTAGTCATCGATTTTATTTCTTTCTAATTATCAGTGGCTGTGCATCTCCTGGTAGCTTGGATATAGTTGTTTTCCCTCCTGATAACTCCTGAGAAACAGAAACCCTAATAATCAGATCAGTAGATTGGAAAGCTGTGGTTTTAATGTGCAGCTTATTGGAACATCAAAAATTAAGAAATATTCAGGAATCTAACTTTGACATCCCTAAGACAGTGGTTCGAAGGCCAAAGGCCTATTTTTACATGACACTGTCTGTGTCATAGGATGCGCATCCTCTGTGTGGTTTAAAGTCAAATAATACTCTTGCCAGCACACCTAAAATTAAATATACATCTTGTCGCCGGCAGCTTTTCTCGATACCATCCACAAGAAGTGAAGTCATGGTTCCCAGCTGTGGGTTTTAAACTCTTTGGAGGAAAGGATGAAGCTGATCCCACTGGGAACCATCCCGCTCACCAGTCCTCAGCACCAATGACGACACCCATAGCCACCTTGTTTTCTCCCCCGGCCCATCCCATCTTGCCTCTTGTTCCCTGAGCCACCCCCTGTATGAGTCTGCTCCGGCTGCCATAACAAAACACCATTGACCAGGTGGTCTAAACAACAGACATTGATTTTCTCCCAATTCTGGAAGCTGGAAGTCCAAGATCAGAGTGCCAGCATGGCTGGATTTTAGTGAGAGTTCTCTTCTTAAGTTGTAGATGGTGGCCTTCTCACTGTGTCCTCACGTGGTGGAAAGAGGGCTCTGGTGTCTCCTCCTCTTCTTACAAGGGCACCAGTTCCCACCCTTACCACTTCATTCAACCTGAATCACCTCCTTAAAAGCACTATCTCCAGTGCAGTCAAATGGGGTATTAGGGCTTCAACATATAAATTGGGGGCTCACAGTTCAGGGCATACTCCCCCTGGCCCTGGCATACTGATGTGCTTATTTGACATAACACGCTATCATTTCTCCAAGAAAAGGGTTGAGAAAGATGTGTGGGGAGATTGATTGGTGGGTGGCAAGGCTCCTCAAATTCACCAGACTATGTCCTTTGTTGCTATTTGGTCCCTGAAATAGCTTCTCCAGATGTCCTCTTGCAGAGACCAAAGCAGAAATTCCGCAGGGAGGTGGTAAGGGTTGATGGGGTATGGAAGGAGTTGTTGAGCCACAGAGTTGGCTATGATCATCTGAGCAAAGAGTGGCTCTGATTGTGGAAAGCTGGACACGGGGCTGGCCTGCAGAGTGGACTATCACGTGCAGCGTAAGAGCTGAAAAGTACTGGACATACCCGTTAAAAATACCTGCCCTGTTGGCCAGCTGGCTGAGACTGAAACTTTTTCATTAGAGATGTATTCCACTGAGTTAAGGAGAAGAGGGTCAATGTAGTTGTCAGCTAATAGAAAATGGAAGGAGAAGAAGAGGCCATTTCTTAACAATTTTTCTTAGATTATAAGAGCCTCAAGGGAAAGAACAACCTTTTGGTCAGCTTTGAATCTCCACTGCACCTACCATGGAGACTTGCACGAAAGTGGGTGCTCGGTAAGTATGCCCTGATTAACTGACTACTGCCCAAACACTGGATTCCTTTCACTTCCGCATGCCAAATGCTGAGCACAAACCATTCTCTTTATGGCCATCAACATCACCGAGTGCATTTTTCACTGCCTAAGCCCAGCTGAAGTATGGATGCCACTCGAGGGCAAGCAATAAAACAGCCCAGTTATGTACTAATATGCACCTCGTCCTAGGCTTCTCCCCACTTTGTGAAGGTGTTAAATAGAATACACACTAGTTTCTGGAAATTATATGGGCCATAGTAAAATCACAACCGATGTGCAATTCACCTTGCAGATACATTTATTCTTTAGCATTCTGATCATTGATTCATTTACTGTATTTTCTGTTGTTGTAATATCAAACAGCTAAATTTCCTGCCTTCTTCGGCTCACAGTATTAGAAGTATTTCTGTTTCAGAATTGCATCTCTTAACTAGAGGAGCTGTCACTAAAAGAATGGACAAGTTACCAGGGTCAGAAAAAGGTCTTGCCCCAGATGCACAGGCTTGGAGTGTCACCTGATGGAGAGATGGGGCAGCAGGGGACAGATGCCAGGCCACAGTCAAGGGGAAGGGGTGCCTGGTGATTTGTACCCCACACAGGCCTGACCAGTGGGCTTTTCTCTAAATACCAATGTATCTGCTTCTTGACCCAACCACAGCGTATCTGGTTGTAAGAAAGAAACAGAATCCCCCTCAAATTAGCTCAAGAAAAAGGATTCTGTTCAAAAGATATATCTCTTGTGGAACTGATGGGAAAGCAGGGCAAAAATAAAAACAAAACTAGAGCTTATCTGAGATCCTCCACAGCATGAATTACCAGACCTTCACACCAGCGTCATAGTTAATGTATTTGGACTCTTAATTCCCTTTATCTCTGTGACTTATCCCTTGCTACACAAAATGTGACCCTGAAACTAACAACATTGCATCCCCGGGGAACTTGTTAGAATGCAGAGTCTCGGGCCCCACCCCAGGCCTATTGATTCAAGATCTTAACAAGATTTTCAGATGAGGACAGAGAAGGGGGTTGTGGAGGGGTGGAGAGAAAAAGAGAGGGGACAATACAACAGCCTGGCTGCTTGGCAGTGGACTGGCCATCCCTGAAGCAAGAGGCCACCCCTGATTGAATTCTGGTGGGAGTGGATAAACCAAAGGCCATGGGCATAGAGAGAAGTATGGCAGACAAATTGGCTTCACTGCACATTTGAAAGGTGTTTCTCAGTTTTTGAGCCCGAGTCCATTTTGAATGTTTAGCTCCCCAAAGAGCCCATGTGGTGGGCTGATTGTTACCATCTTTACACACATCTCCTGAAATTAGGCATCCTTATTTCTCAGGTGACAAGAAATGTCAAGTGTTACATCAGTCATTAGCAGAGTGAATGCTTGGCCCTTTATAAGCACTTTTGTCACACCAGAAAAATGAATTCAATGCACATATAAAACTAAAAAGAAAACAGAGCTCCTTATAATTCTTACCAGTTCAGTGATCCAGTAATGAGCTCCCAAAACCTCTTTTCTTCTCTAGAATCTGAATCCCTCCAAAGCAGTATCTTCATGGATACTTTCATCACGGGTGGTAGTTTCCATACCTGGAGGTACAAAACAGAGCTGTATGTCATTTTCTCCTCAGGGTTTAAACCTAACTTGAGGAGGCAAGCCTATAGGTAGCTAATTAATAGACTTTTTTTTACAATCATGTGTACCTGGCATTTTTTTTTATTAAATTTCCAAGCCGATTAAATATGAGACCAAAAAAATTAACAAGCATTGTGTTCTGTCTTGCAGAGCAGAAAACTGGCTTGGGAGCCACCGCCCCCCCCGCCCCCGCCAGGCAAGCCCCCGGGTTGGGAGACATGCCAAAAAAGAGAGGAAGGCTGTGGGCACAGGGGTCAGAAGTAGGATAGGCACAATTATTCTCTCTCTCTCCCTCTCTCTCCTTTCCTCTCTCCCTCATACAAACACCAATCTTTCTGTGCTCTAGTTTTCAGCACACAAAAATGTATTTCTTACCTACTAACCGCCAGAAATACAGAAACCCCTCCCAAATCAGTCTCAAGATTTCTACTCTGGAAATTTACTGGGTCTTGCCAATCAACACACATTCCATGGGTCCTGCTCCCAGGTGCCAGCCGACCTGAACCCTGCCCTGAGCTCCTGGGGCTCCTGGCCTGAGGACACTTCCTTATTAAAAGAGCCATTGGCAATTCACCTTTGCTAAGAATATTCAGATGCAACCACAGGGTAAAGAGAGATTAGGACCTAACAGAGGACCTAACAGAGGCTCTCTCTCCTTGGTGTCATTTTATAAATGCATAAACATAAGGAAACAGAGGGAAAGAGAACCTCAAAGAAAATTTATTAAAGCAGGTGCTGAGAACAGCATCTTCAGGTAGATGCTTTTCAGACCATGTGGGGTTTTTTTTAAAGATTTATTTATTTATTTTAGAGAGAGAGAGCACGAGCAGGGGCAAGGACAGAGGGAGAGGGAGAGAAAGAGAGAGAGGCAGACTCCCTGCTGAGTGTGGAGCCCAATGCAGGGCTCGACCGCAGAACCCCGAAATCGTGACTCAAGTCGAAATCAATAGTCAGATGCTTAACCGACCAAGCCACCTAGGGGCCCCAGACCATGAGGTTCTAATGGGTGTTTCCATCATGTGCCAAGAGGTGGCACCTGATCCCCAATGGGCTAATCATGAAGTCTCATCCCTCAGTCACGGGAACTGGTCCAGGGGCTAGAGATTGAGTTCAATCATGATGCCCAATGATTCAATCAATCATTGCCTATGTAATCAAGCCTCAATAAAAACAGCAAAGCTTGGTCAAAAGTGGCTCTGGAGACCTCTGACTTTGAAGCTGTTATCTGAAATGAGGGCAGTCTTACAGGGAACTGTGCTTTAACCTCAAGTTGAGCTAGCTTCAGGTATGTGGGGAGTAGACAGACAAGTTAGGAAATTACTTCAGTGGTGCAAGCAAGAAATTATGAAGATAGAAATAAAGAGAAGTGGACGGGTTCAAGAGATAAAAAGTACAATTAGTAGGACTTAGTGATGGACATTGTCACTTACAATCCAAAAAATGCAACATTTTAAAAACAATGAGTTACCAGTCTTATTATCAGTAGACAATTTTTAAAATATAAATTATAATGACATATGGTTTTTTAAATCATAATAACCAAATAATACTTTTATGTATCCCTACAGATTAGAGATAAGGAAAAGCAAACAACTCTAATCGAAACACACTATTTCACATTAATTACATCAGTCAGAGACTAATACAAATAACTTCAGGGAAAGTAAGCTATAAACCATACTAGTCATTAACATTATAATTTCATGTCATCTATCATAGGACTTGTCACTATCCCATGGTCCTCAGAAGTGTGCTTAATTGACTGAGTTGAAAATAGTTGTAACTTTCTACTTCCCTTCTTCTATAATTGAGATTTAAATCATTGCCATAGTTACACTTTTCATCGATGAGCTCACCCAAAGGAAAAAACTTTAGGAGAAGTATCATTAAAGAGTGAGCATAAGAGCCACGGTAGAATGCAGAACACACTGCACAATACCACCTACAAATAAAACTTCCAATAGCAGCTCAAGAGTCTGCCTTGTATGGTGAAGTTTCAAAAAACGAGGGCATAAGGTCCTTACTTTAAACTGCACAGGTCCTTAGACCACCTAACCAGTGACAATCCTGCAAAAATGAAAGAGCCTGCTGAGCACTGGTTGCCTTGGTCCTCAGCAGCAACTTGGCATCATGTAGATCAAGCATCTTAATAATGCATTAAGCTTTCATACTCCATCGAGGTGTTCATGCTCTATCCTGGTGGTATGAAATAACCTAACACTGTTTCTATTCCCACCTTAACTAGAAGGACATGAGCCACCAAATCTGACTGAGGTTTATCCAGCATACAGTACAATCCAGACTTTCCAAGGACGGTCCTGGCACCTAAAATATTTGCCCCATTGTCACACTATGTATCTTAATTCGGGGTTCACAACACAGAGCTAGTGGAGTTATGTCTTTGTGATCTGAGCTTCCCTGGCCTACCAGCCTGCAGGTAAAACAAGGATTGTAAACACAGGATAGTATTTCTTTGCCTCATGCATACCCACAACTTTGGGAATTCACAACTCAAAATCACCCCTAAATTATTCTTGGGAATCTTAAAGTGTCCAGCACACGTATTCCCAAGTAAAATGGACTATACTACAGTAGCTTCCTAATCAGACTCCCCGCATTCTCCCTTGCTCCTCATGTAGCTACCAAAGAAATCTTTTCAAAGTACAATTCTGATGTCATCCCTCTGCTTTATTTCTTCAATAGCTTTAGTTGCTCTTAGGATAAAGACCAAGATCTTGGCCTACAAGGCCCCTGATGGCCAGACCTCATTCTATCTCTGCAGTCAAATCTTGCACCATACTCCTTCTCATCATGTCAGCCCACACCAGTCTCCTTTCAAATTCTCAAATATACCATGCAAACTGCTACCCCAGGGCCTTTGCACATGCTTCCCCATCTGCCTAATATGGTCTCTGCCAATTACCTCCCACTCTTACCCCAAAATTAATTCTTACTCTTCCTGAAGACCTCAATTCTTACTGTTCCTGAAGACCTCAATTCTTGTGTGTGTGTGTGTGTGTGTGTGTGTGTGCATGCTCAGAGAGGCCTCCATTATTCTCCATAACTAGGTCAATTCCCCCGACTATATACTCTCACTTCACCATGCAGCTCTCCTCTAGAGCCCTTACATATACAAATTGTTATTATATTTTCATTTGTCTATATCCCCCAGTGAATTTTAAGCTCGCCATTTTATTTCATCATCTATCATGGAAGCTGATATATAGCTTAATAAATATTTGTTGGATAAATGAGTGTATTGGTTAGGGCAAGACTACACTGCTAAAACAAAAAGATTCAATAATAATTTAAAGATTGAAAAAATAGCTTATTTTTCACCTAAAAATTAGTGGTGAACATTCCATGTCAGTGGGTAGCTCTGCTCCACAGTCATTCAGAGACCCAGGGTGTTGTTTTCATCTGCATACTGCGGTTGAGTTGATGGGTTCTAGCCAGTAGGAAGGAAAAAGAAAGCTTAGAGATGCATACCTAGGTGTCTAAAGTCCCAGAGCTGTAAGTGGCACACATCACTTCTCTTCCACATGGCAACACCTAACTGCAAGGAAAGCTGATAAATGTAGGGTATTTTGGCAGCCATGTGCCCAACTACAATTCTGTTATTATAGCAAAAGAGGAGAACAGAATTTATAGACAGTTAAGGGTCCCTACCACATAGTGAGTGAATGAATAAATGAGTGAATGAGTGGGTGCTTTACAATCTTCCCAGCTTCGACATAGCAAGCAAAATGCACCCCTCACTTCCGCTGGATTTCTGCCAACACCATCAAAGGCCACAATGAGATATTCAATGCCCAGCAGCCAGGGTCGGGTGTCTTCTTATGTGGCCAGCACTGCTGTCACCAGGGCTACAGAACCCGTTGAACACAAGCAAGACCAACTGAAGCTTCTCCTCTCCTTTTCCTCACTCTTGTTATTGTGATCCCCCCCACCCCCAGAATTCAAGCTTGGCTCTATAGTGGCTAAGCTGGAAGGCAAATCAAGTGATGATACTTAACTGTACTCAAAGCTAATCCAGCCCTCTAACCCTAGACCATTGTGCTGGCACCAGGTTCCTGAGCAAGAGTCCTTCTGTTCAGGTTAAGTTCTTTCTCAGCCGGCTCATTGGTCCTTTATGCAAAGACTCCCGGGGAAATTACCCCACAGACATTCTCTCCTGACTACTAAGGCATGATTGAACTAAAGGATTTCACAGAGACAGTTCTCAAATGAAGACCTCAACCATACAGGGTAAAGAAAATATCTTCAAATTGATTCACTTATAAAACATTATAAGATGATCTAAACTCACAGAGTTGTCAACAAACCAGAAAAGGGTATACATAGTGTCCCCTTTACTACTACTGCATACCAGACACTCCAAAGCTTAATGGCATAAAACAGCCATTTGATAATGTTCACAGATTTCGTGGGTCAGGGATTTGAACAGAGCACAGCAGAGAAGGCTTGTCTTTGCTCTCTCATAGTTGAGTATTCAACCAGGAGGCATGCTCAACAGCTGAGGGGTGAAATCATCTGGCAGGATTTATACTCACACATTTGGTGATTGATGCTAGTAGTCAGCTGGACTCTCAGCTGGGCTGTTGGTTGGAACACCTACACATGCCACTTGGGGTAGTCTCTCCACGTGGGCTAATTGAGCTTCTTTATAGTGCCAAGAACAAATGTCCCAATAGAGTAAAGCAGAAATACATGGCATTTTTATGATCTGGCTTAGGAAGCCACATAGCATTATTTCCACCATACTCTATGTGTCAAAGCAGTCAACAAGGTCCACCAGGGTGCCAGAAGAGTGGACACAGAACCCACCACTTAATGGAGAAGAATGTCACAATCATAATGTAAGAGCATGTGCCATGAGAGAGATCTTCACTGCCGTCTTTGGGAAATAAAACCTGCAACATATGCCTAGTTGCCTCTGATAAAAAGCATTTTTTAAGAAATAAATTAATTAGCAATATTTTTGAGACAGTAAGGATTTCTACATTTTGCTATAATGACTGGAAAGGCAGAGTAATACAGTTAGTGCAGACAAAAATATTTTACTTCTATTTTTTAAGTTTTTATGTATTTATTTGAGAGGGGGAGAAAGAGAGAGAGAACAAGTGGGAGGAGGAGCAGAGGCAGAGGCAGAGGGAGAAGCAGGCTCCCCGCTGAGCAGGGAGCAAGACTGGGGCTCCATCCCAGGACCCTGAGATCATGATCTGAGCCGAACGCAGTCGCTTAACCGACTGAGCCACCCAGGCGTCCCAAAAATTATTTCTATTACAATAAAACCAGAGCTAATTGCCTCAAAGTCTTTGAAGATCAACTGGCCAAACAGGGGGATTGTCACATATGTTTACACAGCACGTGTACCATCTACGTGATGAATGACTTAGGAATTAATTTTACACTCTTACGGGCATGACAAACTATAGGGGAAAGAAAAGATACCCTCTGCAGCTTATATGTCTTTTGCTGTCTTTATTTCTGTCCCTGAGTAACCCAAATGCCCTGAGGCCTCACCAGCCTGCAAAGTCACAGCAACAACAGTGCCCCCATCTTTGCCATTTTATGGTCTCCACTTACATTCACAGGGTTGTGCAACCATGGCCACCTTCCCAGCCTCAAAGTCTCACCCATTCTGAGAATCTCCAAGTATTGTCACACTCAGAAAGAAGTCTCTTCACTCTCTTCTCCTCCAAATGTTCACCATCAAAGAGTTGCTTGAGAGAGTTGTCTGGACCACCACCAACCCCCCAACCCCCAACTGCTAGTGTCCTGCATAAGAACATCACACTTGGGACCACAGTCTCACCTGACACTCTGGCACCACCCTGAGCCCTCAAGCGGCCAAGCTGCACCCTGAGGGCATGGCCTCTTCACCAATGCTGACACACAGACACCAAGGCTCATAACATCCCTCATTGAAGTGACCCCTCCTCTTCTGCTGTCTCCCTCCACTGCTGCCAGAAATAGCTTTACTCTCGGAGTCAGACCAACAGACATAGATGGGAATGCCTGTGTCCACAGCAATCCCAATGCACAGACCCTTATGGAGCCAGAGCAGGGCTGGATTCTCTGCAGAGATGTGAAGAATGGACTATAAGAGAGAAGGTGGGGGAGGGAAATGTGGCAAAAAATATATATACACATACATAGGTTATGGTCATTAAAATGACTCCTACTAACCATAAGGTAGTGGGAATGAGCGGTAGAAACTAGATTTGAGAGAAATTTCTGACTGGAACCAAGAAGATGTGGTTGATTGGAAATTAGGTGGCAGGGAGGAGTCAGGGTGACTCTAGGACATTCAAATTAGGAGGATTCAAGAAGAGCACAAGAGATAAGAAAATCGGTTTGGACACATAAAGCTCAGGTTCCTATAGGACATCCAGGTGGAGATGGTTAGAGGGTGGACTGGACCATGGGCAAGAGGTCTGGGCTGAAGTTACAAGGAGTCAAAAGTTAGTAGAAGCCAGAGCAGGTTCATGCATGAGGAAAGTAAGAAGGAAGGTGTGAAGAGGGGAAGATGAGGATGGGCTACACTAGGAGGCTGAGGGGAATGGCTTTCCAAGATGAAGCACTTGATGTTAATCCCACACGCCATGTTGTCTTCAGGTATAATTCATTTCTGGGCACATTCCATTCCTCATTAACATTTCTTTTTTTCTTGAATTGTTTTTTTATTATTTCTGTTTTTATTAGGCTGGTACAAACGCCAAGTACTTCTCCCGATAAATGGCCTCTTTCATCTGTTCTATCACCCAAATGAATTCAAGCACTTATAATTAGCAAGGTTTACATAACAAGTATAATTTCTTGATAATAAAGTCAGGCCATTATCGTTGATTTTTCTTAATGGAAGCATTTTGTTTTTGAAATAAGCAGCAGGCATTAACCAAAGATATCTGGATAGCAATAATATTCAACTCTGATCATAACCTGTTTGCTACTCTCTTGAAACTAATCATAATTCTGGAACAAAATAAAAACATTAGGAGATTAATAAAAGCCACTTTATCAGACAAGGCTCATTCTTCTTTAGTGCTATATTTATCACACAAGGGGAAATTACTTTATTACATGGGTAGCAATGCATTTATGACAAGGCACTTGAAAAATAAATCTGATGCTCATTTTGAAATTCCATTTCTAAGTAGTCATAAGCCATGCAGCCATCAGAAATCTTTTTTTTTTTTAAACTACCACATGCTTTTAAGTGCTTTGTTCTTAAATAAAAGGACTTGGCAGGTGTATGTATTATGGTTTAGACTACTGATATATGGTGTATGTTAAATCATAAATGAAATTCAATGAGATGGCCATTCCAAATCTAAATAGTTAGGCAAAAGAAAAGGTTCTTTTTAAATTATCCAGTAATTTCACATAGGCAGATAATTCCAAGGAAGGGGGAGAAATGCCACTTTCGCATTTAGAAGGGCAGTGGCAAATCATTGGCCTTGTTAACCTAAGTGTCACTGGCTTACCCCACCAGTCAGTTCAGAACTCCAGGGCTCTGCAAAGTATCCGCTCCCCACCCCAACCCCAACCCAAACGAGTATTTCCGGAAGGACCTGGATGGGGCGGAGATTGCCCATCAAAATCCAATCTCCCATTTCAAGATATAAAATTGTAACTGGGAAGCAGCTGCCCAGCTAGGGAAAACCGTTTCCCTCTCCTTTGGCAGTTAGGTAGTGTTGAAAGATAAACTAGGGCATATTTTTGAAACTTTCAAGTTTATTTGAGCAAAAATGGATTCCAACAGGGCAGCAGGGAAGTCTCTTGAGTCCCTGAATCACCACATGGAGAACCATCCACTGACCCCCGGACTGCTATGTGAACAAATTATAAACTCCCACTACGTCTGAACAAAATGTATATATGTTGCAGCAGGTTATCCTCTCTAAGATACCAGAGGATGACTCATCTGTGTTTATAAACAAGGAAAATCAGCTAGGCAATCAGCTCCTGTGTACCAAAGGCTTTTGTTCTTTTCTTTTCTGCTCTACTGGCCCTACCTGAGGCATCCCAGTGTAAGCCAGACAGCACTCCACCTGCTTAGCTTCACCACCCACACAGCCTCGGTCGAGCACACCTGCCTCTTCTGATGGGATCACCAGACGTGGCGGCCACAGCTGCCCCCAGCACTTCCTGTGTATATTCTGGGCCCTGCATATGCTCTGGCTCCATACTACCACCCTCCCTGAACCCTGCTACCCCTTCAGCTGGAGTCCTTGAAGTATGGAACTTCTCCAAGCTTTGTGGCGAAGTAGATGAGAGTATCCCTCCCCATTTTGGGAGTAAAGTTATTTGGCTTCAAGCAACTGAAAGAAAGAGAAAACCCAATTAATGGTGGTATAAGCAATAAAAAGCATTTACTTATCTCACTTGACAAGAAGCCTAGAGGTATAGAGTTCTAGATTTGGTGCAGCATTTCCACAATACCATCAAACATCTAATTTCTTTCCATCTAAACTTTGCCATTCTTGGCTGTCAGCTTTTCATTCTTAGGCATGTCACCCCTGATCACAAGATAACTGCCACGGATCCAAGCAGCACCTCACACAACATCAACTGAGCAAAAGGTTGAAGAGTTTTCCTCAGAAGCCCATCTGCAAATTGCTCCTTGCAAAGCATCGAACAGAACTCCTCACATATTGGGTCACGTTGGTTCTGAGGAACACTGGGGAAGGAAAACTCTGTCCAAAGCAATGAGTTTGCCATCAATAACTAAAATCAATCATGATTTTAGCCCCCATAGCTGACACACCCCCCAAAAAAAGACTGTTGAAAAAAGGGGGTGGAGGGACACCTCATAACTGGCTGCCAGATTCCAATACCACAGTACTGCCTTCTCCTCACAGAAAATGTAGTCCAAGGCTCCTCTGTCTTTTATGATCCAGACATAAGTCCACGGGGGACTGGCCAGAGACAAGACTAAGTGGCTGGAGCCCCTGGGTGGCTCAGTTGGTTAAGCATCTGACTCTTGATTTGGGCTCAGGTCATGATCTCTGTGCTTAAGATTCTCTCTCTCCCTTTCCCTCTGCCACTGGACTCCCCCTCCCATCTTTCCCCCCTCCCTATCTCTCCCTAAAAAAAAAAAAAAAAGACGAACTGGCAGACATCTGCCCTCTATATCACACACACACAAACTTGCTATGATTATGGTTTTGGTTTTGATCACGATCACGGGTCAACCTTTATCAAGCTTGCCTCTCCCTCTTAATATAAGAGCTCATCTAGTGGTAATCAAAAAGGCTTCCTTGCAGCAATGCCCAAGCAGTTTGAGAGATGAGCTCACCATACACATGCATATTATATCCCTCAAGCCACAGATTACCAGCCCAATCCTCCCACTTTTCATTCGCCTTGGCAGAGCTGATCTGATCAGACATCAAATCAACAAGCACATGATTTTTCATATAGACAACCCTGGTCAGAATGTATTAGAAAAAAGTCTTATCCTAGAACTACATATTCCAAAAAGAAAATATGGCTGGTGTTCAAGTCACATTAACAACAAACACTAAAAAAAAAAAAAAAAAACCACTAATAATGACAACAAATCAATATTAACTGCATTTAATTGTGAGAAAAATAAAAAATTGCCATAGGGAGCACACTACTTGTCAGGAATGGTATGTGTTCATAATTCTAAGAGAAAAATTCATCCACAACTTCAAAGAGTAACTTTTCCAAGGGGAAATGGAAATTAATCAAAGAAAAGGAAATGCAACAGAATTAAATGAATTTTTTTAGGCTCTTAATATTTTCCTTCTCCCTATTTAAATGATTCCCAAAATGATGGGCTCTGGTTGATAAAAGATTCCAGAACAATCTGAGATGAGGCTTTCTGATCGTCTATACTCCATACTTAGGGCAGTTCACAGGCCTTTGTGATAAGACAGGCTGTGCCGCTGACACCAGGTTTCTGATAGAGTGAAATTATTAAAACACATTATCTACCAAGGTGGTAACAGGTAAGATGTCTCCGGGGCTTCAGTTTAGGCCGGTGATTTCTAATCTCCATAAATTTATCTGGAACTGACTGTAAACTAGTTAAATGGTTGGCTGGTGACAAAAAGATGAGGAAAATAATGAATGCATATAAAGCAGCTCAAAAGATTTAGAGGGATTTGTATATGCTCTGTAATTAGGTTGGCGCTCAGGAAATTAAAATTCTTATTGGCCTCCTCCTTCCCTGCCTCCCTCGCCCCAAGCCTTCGCTTCTCGTCCCCAATAAAAGAGCTCTGGAAGCAAATGGGAATGGCAGTTTGAGGTCAAAGACACAAAAAGAGAAAGGAATATGGTTGGGGTGGGGGGAGGATGAAAAGAAAAGGTAAGTGGGTGAGGGCTCTCCCCGTTCCCCTCATCGGGCAACGGACTCTCACACAACCGGAAACTGAACCGTCTGGTAGGTTCAAGGACAGAAATAGTTCCAGAGAATTTATTACCTCACGTTTCTGTCACTACAGCTTGCACACTGGAGTATCACCATCTGTTTACGTTCTTCCTTTAGACCAGGGGTAGGCAACGCACCTGTCTTTGGGCCAGCCTTAAGAATGATTTTTACTTTTTTTAACAGTTACGTTTTAAACGGTTATTTAAAAGCCTACATCATGCTCTCAATTTTGCCTCTTGAAAGAATCTCAAAAAGTCTAAATCTAAAGTGTTTACTCCAGCCCTTTAAGGAAAAGTTTCCAATCTTTGCTGTAGATGAGACCTCTGGGGGCACCACTGCTCCTTACATTCGTATTTCTTGGATCAAGGCCTGGTGGTTGAATGGATCAAAGAAAGTCCCCTTTTTATTTTTTTAAGATTTTATTTATTTATTTGTTAGAGAGAGAGCGCACACACACAAGCAGGGGGAGCGGCAGGTAGAGGGAGAGGGAGAAGCAGGCTCACCCCCGAGCAAGAAGCCCAATGTGGGGCCTGATCCCAGGACCCTGGGATCATGACCCGAGCTGAAGGCAGACGCCTAACAGGCTGAGCCACCCAGGCGCCCCAGATTAAAGAAAGTTCTAAGAGAGGATTCTGAAACAAGGTGTAGACATTTTTTTTCATTTGCAATTGAAAAGCTGAGGCCTCGAGATGTTAATTCCTGGCCCACAGTCCAACAGCTATTTAGTGGCAGAGCTAAAAGTAGAATCCCCACTGCAAGGAGCCACCCGGATGCGATGAGGCCTGCAGAAAGCACTCTACCACCTTTCCAAGGCTCGCTTTCCAGCAAACTGATCACAGCTGCTGAGGGTGGACCTCAGTGAAGAGAGACAAATACATTTAATAGGAAGTTCCCCCCAAAAAACCAATCTTATTCCTAAAGAGAGGGTTAGTTTGAGACTCAACCCCGGGGAAGTGACAAAGCTGACACTGACCCAAACAATTAATCTGTCTACATAGGCCTGTTGGGAAGACACTGAAAAACGTGTTTCCTGTGAGGTTCAAAACTGATCTGTAATGTACTTAATGATAAACTGCAAGAGGACACACTGACAAAATAAAAATAAATTTATTCCACTATGTATGCTCAGAATTACACCAGAGGGAAAATAATTTGTTTGGTAGATTTTATGCCCATTTTTAATGTCTCAAGTGATAAAAGAGTTTCTGACTCTTTCCTGGGGAGGCTACTCCCTAAACTAATACCTTCTGTTGTCATTCATGTTTGCCAAGGCAATATCTCTAGGTCTAATGGGTTTATTCGCCACTCAACACAGATGCTGAGTCAAAACCATTCTTGTAATACCCAAACTATATTATAATTTTTGCTGTATTTCCAAAAGCTTGGGGATATAAAATCTTGATACGTATATTTTTAAAAATACTGATGCTTTCTTTGGAATTTGGGAGCAAGGAGTCAATGAATTGGGTAAAACTAAACTTTGACCTGCCATCTGGGCGGTTGTAATTAGCCTAATGCTACTGCGTAGGTGAATTGCGGCTTTATGTTATCTAGACAGTGTTAGAGAAAAACCCTTCCTTCCTCTCTCCAGAGTGCTCTTTTGAAAGTCTTGCTGCTCTAGTTAGTTCAATGCTATTTATTTTCACTTGTGTTCATTACTTTAGTCCTCGGGAGTAATGTTCAATGTTTAGCAACAATAAATTTTATTTCCCACGTGTCAGTCTGATTACAAAGCTGATACAAATCCCTCCGAATCTTTTGTGCCGCCTAGTATGCGTGCATTATTCTCCTCATCTTTTTGTCACCAGCCAACCATTTAACTAGTTTACAGTCAGTTCCAAAGTAGTTTATGTAGATTAGGAACCAAGAGTAGTCCAAAGCCCTCCAGGCATCCCACCTGGCCCTCGCTGCACTGGATGGGGTTCTCTCTCCATCAAATCAACCCCTTCTACACCCACGTTGAGCTGTGGCATTGGCTTTATTTAACTTCCGACTTCAGAGCACAAACTCTGCTCATAACCAATCAACCAACAATTATTTCTACGCACGTAATGCTCTCCTAAGGAGTTGCTCTTGGTAGATAGATAGATAGATAGATAGATAACAACAGATGGCAAAAAGGCAATATTAAACAAGTGATTTTTTTTCAGAGTGATTGATTTAAACTTGGCTAAGGATTCCAGTAAGTCTCGTCATTTCAAAAGTGAGTACATAAAGGGTAAAAGAAACAAAATGATCTTCAACTAAAATGCCTCCATTTTAATTTATGTAAGGATTGGCCAAAGACAACTTATGCTAAAATACATGTTGACTCTTTAAGCTATATTAGACGTTTTGCAAATATCACTCCAATATAACAAAAGTCCTTTGTCCATATAGGCTAGATTAAAAAGAGGCAATGTCATTTTCTCTAAGGTTAAAGCAATCAGCAAATATTTATTGAGTGCCACTGTTTACTCTGTTTTGTGTTGAGAGCTATAGAGAATGTCATAATCAGCCACAAAGAAGTGATGATTGTAGACCCCTCGATACAAAGATGTCAAGATCAAGGAGAAGGCCATATCCAGAAAACATGAAGGAAAAGAGATGCAAATCAGAGTCCATCTTCTCTCATGGTTCGTCCACCCCTCCGATTTCCCCCGCTTCATTCCTCCCCTCCCGCTAGAGGGGAGGGGGGTGGGAGGATGGGTTGGCCTGGTGGTGGGTATTGAGGAGGGCACGTTCTGCATGGAGCACTGGGTGTTGTGCACGAACAATGAATCATGGAACACTTCATCTAGAACTAATGATGTAATGTATGGGGATTAACATAAGAATAAAAAAAAAAAAACCAGGAAGAAAAAAAAAAAAAAGAGATGCAAATCAATACATCCTTTTTCTCTGTCCTTTTGTCTACATCCCTTTCCCGCATCACCAGGGTAGGAAGCTTAAGCTTGATCCATTAAGACATGGGTGCCATTAAAGATTTTAGAGCAGGGACAGAATGAGGCCATAGAAACCAGAGCAACCAACATTTCTTACAAACAAGGCTTCAGAACACTGTTTACAAAGTTCTGCCCAAATTTTTGAAGCTCTAATGAAATAATTCACACATACAAAAAAAACTCTGCCTTCAGGTGACTGCATCTAGACCATGTTCAGCAGGTTCATGCTTTATTTATGCCTTTTTTTATTACATTATTAAGAAAACAACCTCTGAGAAGCACCAAATTTATAAATTGTGTCCTTTCAGAAATTTGTTCATGAGAGATTGAGTCGAAACAAAAAACTTAAGGCTGCCCAACCCAAATGAACTAGACAAGGTAACCAAAACCCTCACCAAGCACAAGCAAAAATTCACCCAAACAGAATTATGTGTTCAGCAGATAAAACCTACAAACAGCACACTAAATTTTTGTACTAAAGCAATTAGGATCTTCTGGAATGTTATTACATGTGACCATCTAGTCATTGGTTAATATGTCTTTTTTTTTTTTTACTCTATTATTATTTTACCATGTCATCGGGTTAAAAAAATATCTAGGGATCGTGGTTTCCACCATGGATTAGTAATTAATCTGTTCCTCCTGGGGCTGACTTTCCACACCTCTTTTCATACCGTAAGCTTCTTTCAAAATATTTTAATCTTTTGGGTAACTGTAAATGAACAATAGCCCAACCTTCATTAGTAAACACATTACAATTCTCTAACCTGGTTTTCCTGCCTCTTCATTAGGGATAGCTCAGGGGCAGCGCCGGGAAGATGTGTACAGTCTTTCTTCGGGTTCTCTGCTTTGATGGTGACTAGAAGCAGGCAAACTCCCGTGGCTACTTTGCATGTTAAAGGTACTTCTGGCAGGTGTCTGGTTGAAGATCTAAAATCTCCTCTCCTGTGTAAGCAAGGGCAAACTCTCTTCAGTGACATGAATTGACAATAAGAAGCATATTTAACAAGCTTCAATAACACTTTGTACCTCTTTTTTTAAGCCATAGAACCTACATTAGAGAAAGTTTGGACCTAGTGTTTTCTATTGTGTCACTCTGCCCTACGTCCCCTAGTCACCAACAGCATAAAGCCTTTTAAGATGTCGCTGCTTCTTCATTCGAGCAAACCAGGGCAGAAATCTCCAAGTCTGGCTTTTTAATGATTTTTTAAATATTTTTCAATTTCTGAATTTGCTTGCATATCACTCACTTATTTTCTATACAGAACAGAAGTGCTTGAATTATGCATAAAACCTTTTAAAAGGCATTTTTCAGATAAGGCACTTTGTATTATTAAGCATTATAAAATTATTATTGCACATCCCTTTTATTATGTAGCTCATTTTAAATGGGCCAGAATATTTTAATCATCCAAGAAAAGCCATAGTTTATAGCTTAAAATTGAAAATATATCTGCACATTTTTTCCATAAAATATGCATGCATGATTTTCAGCTCCATTTAACTAATGTGTTTTGGAAATATGTTACAATAGTAAATGCAACAAATCTCAGCCAAGGAAAAAAGTAACATAAAAAGTTTGATTAATAGCAACACTTTTTTTTTCATTTTACAGAAGTCCGTATTTTGAAATATGAATCATTTTACATAGATAACCTCTGTATTTCCATGCCGTTTATCTAAACTGAAGTATATTACAACTCTGGGTGCAGAATTGCAAATTATATCAAAGAAACAACTGTCAAAACAACATAAATTACCCAGAATGCATTTACAAAGAAAAAATTGCCACTGTTAAAGAGTACTCCAAAAAATCAGATAACGCCCACAGCGTGGATGTATGCAAGTTCAGAAATGTAATATATTTGCAATCATATTATTGAAAATTATTTCTTAATTGAACTAATAATGTGAAAATGAAAGTTGTTAGATCATTTGGATTGATGATCTTCATAATCAGCTCCTGGTAAGCATATCAAACATGCATGGCCCTGTATGTCAGTCATTTCCTTGATGGTATCACTTTTCTCAGATGTAACTTCACAGTAAAACTCAGCCAGTCTTTAAAATGTGTATTAAAAATTGTGGATGAAAGCACATTTCTGTAAGGCGAAATTGGTTTGTGGTTTCTACTGTAAGAAAGAGAATTACTGTGCAGGGTATAGGAAGTCTAATTGTATGGTTTGCATGGTTGGGTAGTAGCTAGAGTTTTCAGCTCAACCACACACGTCATGAATGACAATACATTGAATTTACATAGCAATTTCCTCAGTGGAATTCCAAGAACTACATAATCTCATTTAGACTCATAACATCTCTTCTAGGAGCCAAAAAGTCGGAAATGTCTCCATTTTAAACAATGGAAAAGGGGACGCTTATAGAAATTGGACAACACTTTGCACCGAATAGATTAGAAAGTACTTTCTAATGGCAGAACTTCCAACAATTCCCTTAGAGGGATTCCAAGTGTACAGCCCCTCTGACCATGTGTGTGTGACCATGTTCAGGCACCACCCTTTCCCAGGGGCCAGCAGCACACCACCACTGTTAGACAGAGAAGCCTCTATATTAGGAAACGCAGACCTTGGCATTTCAACACCTTCCCTCCTGGTCCACCACCTACTACTACCACCACCCAAGCTGATACCCATGGCACGTGACTCTGTCCCAGGACCATGGGACTTGGCACACAGCCCTGGCTTCAGCCCCAGTGGCTCAGGTCTTCCTAGACTTTGGCATATACAAACTGGATCTTCTCTGCTTATTCCTAAGGATTAGCATATGTTACAATAGGATTCTCCTTCTCAACTCTGACTTCTGTGCCTCAGTTCTCCTCCCTGGCTTCACCTTCAGAGTCAGGGCTGCTGGTCATCTCTGAACCCTGCCTGAGGCCTGACACTCCCATACATTACTGTAAGACAGGCCCCAGCCAGGCTGTCAGCAGGCTGGATCCCTGTGGCCTCAGCACCCACTCTAGGGCGAGCCACTCCTATAGCAATGGACTCTAGGGTACTTCGATGTAACTCTCATGGCCTGAACATGGGGCTACCGAGAACAGAGTCACAAACCAAGACCCCAGGCAGCCTCACCATTCTGTGGCCACAGGTATACCACCCGGCGACTAGCCAGCAATACGGCAAAGACCTAGTGTTCTTCACAGGAGACACAGGGAAGAACTGGGAGTTCTGCAAGCAATGCAACTGTAGCATAATCTTCCTAGGAGACGGGTATCGTATGAGTGTGGTCATCTTGCTCAAAATGCAGCACCGTGGCCATATTGCTCCCGCAATAATCTACATGACCACCACAAAGAAAAATGGCAGCCAGTGGGGCTTTTCTGCTGAGCAACAGACGAGTTTCCTGAGATAATCTGAGTTGTACTGGTGGGCACTTTAAGACAGTCAAGATACTGCCTCTTGGGAAGATAGATTCTGGCCTCCAGAGCCATCTTGACTGTTTGACTTGGCCTTAAAAGTGTGTTCCCATAAACTCTGGCATCTTCTCTCTGCCCTGATCTTCCCTGGCCATTTCCTGATAGGGACCCACCTTGCTTCTATAACCTTTCACCACCATTCCAGCCACTGGCTATACCTGCTCTTCATGCAAGTTCCCAGCGAGCCCTGCTCAGGCTGACCCAATTAGTTCCTCATTCATTAGAACTCCCACGTACAATGTCCTACTTCCCTCCTCTGTAGCTTATCCCCACTGAGTATTTGGTTTAAGTGATTTTCAATCATTACCATTCACTCACACTCTAACTCCCAACCTCTCTAACCAAAAAACGAAACAAAACAACAATTATATATGTATATATTTTCACCAAACATCCATTCCCTTGTTTTTTTTCTTTCTTACATAACCCTAGTTTGTTCAGTATGAAAGAAGGCCTAGCTGAAAATATTCTCCTTCCCAGACCCCCCTATAGCCAGGGTGGCCCTGAGACTCTGTTCTGGCAAATTTAGGCAGAAGGAATGCTTTGAAGAGAGCATCTCTTTCCAAACAAAAAGACAGACTCAGAGACAAACAGGATGGGCCCTCCTTCTTCCAGGATACAATGTGCATATGCGGCCGGAGATGGAAAAGTCATTAGGCACCAAGTCTGAAGAAAAAGTCCTAGGCTAAGGCTGGCAGAATGGATAGAGAGAAGGAGATGGGACTCTGATACACTGTGGGGCTGCTTCTCAGCCATGGGCTACCCACCTGTAGGCTTCTTATAAGAAAAATAAAATAAAATAATAAAATAAACCTCTTTGGCAAAAGTGCTGTGGTCAGATCTTTCAATTACTTGTAGCCAAATGCATTCCCACCTGATACTTGCTCTCTGTTTTTCCCATTAAGTTTCGACTACACTGGGCTATTGTTTTCACACCTGATGGTCAAAGCTCAGGGTCTTCCTTTCACACTTCCTAGCTTTTTAATTTTTAGCTAGACACACATTCCAGTATTCTACCTACAAGACTAGAACCCCTTCATCTTTTTAGTAAAGCATAATGAGGATGAAATGAAGTACTATTTAGGCCTGAACACTTCAGTACTACACCCTGACTTAAACCAAGGGAGCACGAAGAACGAAAAACAGCAAATAGCTTCATCTCAGATGTTGGTTTGAGTCCCTTCTTCATTAGTCACTAGTTGTAGAGCCATAAGCACGTCACCCAAACCACTCCAGGTTTCAGTTCTTCATAAATTAAAGGCAACAACGATGTCCACCTCACAGGGCTGCTGCTGGTATTCCATGAAAAAGCATACAATTAAATAATGGTAAATATTACTATTGGCCATACTAATTATCCAAGAGAAGAGTCTTTTTTCCATACAAAAATGCATTTTTAACTAATTTCTTTTCCGAATTTATTTCCTATAATTTTGGTAATAGCTTTCTAACCACTTCCAAGCAAAAGATAAGATAAAGGCACTAGAAGCTACCTTTCCTGCGGAAGCTCAATTCTAATTACAGGTGGACCTTGAGAGGCCCCAAGAAGGACTCACGTGGTCTGGGATTGGATGCATGGACCATACAGGCCCGTATCGGCAAAACCCAAAACAGCAGATACCACCACCACCCTCCATGTATGACCTACAAAACCAAGCCTCCAAAACCAACTAACACTAGAAAACTATAAATTTTCTAGTGAGGAAATTTTGAATATTCATTAAGGGCATTTTTTTTTTTTACTTTACATACTGTGAATTTATCTATTCTCCTCTGTGCCTTAAATAGAAATCATCTTCTAGGTTCTATGATGTGTCCCATATGATTATTTTTCAGAAAGTAGAGAAAAAGAAAAAAGTACTTGCAAAATTTGCCTTCCCTCTCCTCCTTTCATTTGTCCACTTATGAATAATTGGTCGTAAATATCCAGGAAGAATCCGAGATACATCTTGTAAACTTACATAGAAAATAGCTAATACCTAAGAGAGAAAGAAAATACCTAAAACCAAGGACTGGGGGGTTTCCTAAGGATGCTGAAAAGCAGGGCATGTTTCTGAGCACTTCCCACAGTGACAACAGCTCTCCTTAAGTTATCACTGTCATTTCCATAATGCTTAGATCCTGTGATTTCTCAAGTGCGTGTGCAGTCTGCAATATGCAGCTCCACACTGACGAGGGCTGCGAACACCTCCTTGTAGAGTTTAGGATTTGTCCCTTCTGTCAAGGTGGGTAATTGTCACTGTCTTCATTTCTGCCTGCGTCTCATGCAGATCTGGACATTAACTTCTGCACCAATTTCTATGAATACTCATTGCAACCTTGTTGATCATCAAGCCTGACAAGGTTAAATTTGAGAGCGTGAAAGTCAGCTGAAAACAGTCCGGGGATATGCGGTCAGGGAAGTGTCTGGATGTTCCCAAGCCTGTGAGAGAAGGGTATTTGCAGCCCCCCTCGTGTCCCTGAGGCCTGAATCCAGCCCACGCTCCTAGTCCCCAGCGCTACCCCTAGGACATCTAGCCCTGAATCAAAGGCTGATCTTGTCACATTTTCTGTTGTTCTCAACACTGAGTCCTGATGCCGTGTGAGGGAAAACACCTCCTTTAGAGTTGGACAGAAGAGGTATTTGCCAACTCATACGACAACTCACCTTCTCCAAAATATTGTTTCTTCAACTATAACATGTCAACGATACCAACAACATATGGGCACCATCTTATGTTTCTGGGGCAGGGGCTCATTTGACCGGGGAATTTCACTCTGGGGGGAATCTATCACAAAGAAATCATCTGAAATGCATATTCCCAAGTGTCCTTCTCCCCAAACTCTCTCCAAACACACCCATCCTGCAGTTTTTCTCCTGTCTTCCACCTCCAGCTCCCTTTCCCTTATTGCCTAAATCCACTTCCTTCTCTCAGGGACACGGATTCTTCTTCCTGGAAAGAGAAGAAACAAAGCAGACGAATGCAGAATTCTCTGTGGCAGGCAGGATGGGTGGGGCACCTCCCTCTCCATGCAACTGAAAAAAAAAAAAAAACTCCTTTCTTATTGGAGAGAATCCAATCACGGGATACTTAAGGCTCCAAGCATAAAGACATCTGCCTGATTCTCCTCTTCCTTCTTACACTCCACAAATATCAATTAAAGCCCTACTATATGCTGGGTGCTGTTCTAGTTGCTGGGATATATTTAGTGTGGGAGGTAGACAATAAGCAAAATGTGGGAATGACAAGATCAAACTTACCATTTTAAGGGCTCGCCCTGGCTGCAGTGTGTAGAATAAGCCATAGGAGGAAAAGTGGAGGTCAGTTACAGGCTACAGCAGAAGTGGTCAAGGAGGGAGGTGGTGCTGGCTTGGACCAGGGTAAAGCAGAAGACATGGCGGTGAAAGGTGCTCACATTCAGGATGTATTTTTTTTTTAAAGAGTTTATTCACTGATATTAGAGAGAGGGAGAGAGAGAGAGAGCACAAGTGGGGTGGAGGGGCAGAGGGAGAAGGTGAAGCAGACTCCCCGC
Organism: Leptonychotes weddellii; assembly: GCF_054177405.1. Taxonomy (NCBI): domain Eukaryota; kingdom Metazoa; phylum Chordata; class Mammalia; order Carnivora; family Phocidae; genus Leptonychotes; species Leptonychotes weddellii. The sequence continues at coordinate 108,149,239 of NC_138373.1, read as the reverse complement.
TGAGCAGAGAGCCCCACGTGGGGCTCGATCCCAGGACCCTGAGATCATGACCCGAGCCGAAGGCAAACGTTTAACCAATTGAGCCACCCAGGAGACCCCAGGGTGTATCTTAAATGCAGCACTAATAGGATCTGCTGATAAATGGGATGTGAGGGTATGAAGGAATGCAATGACAAATGCCAAATATTTTTCCTGAGCAGGAATTGCTGGTGTCATTTACTGAGATGGAAAACACTGGAGAAGGAGGGTGTCTGGGGAGAAATTGAATTTTTCTTTGTCCATCTTAAGTTTAAGATGACTATTCAATATCCAAGCAAAATGGTCAAGTGGGCAGCTGGGAAAGCAAATCTGGAATGTAGGGAATAGGTCAGAACGAGAGATAAAAATTTTAGAGTCATCAGGACGTAGATGGTATTTTAAACAATATACTTGGATACCATCAGTCATAATGAGAGCAAAGGTAGATGGAAGAGGACCCAGACCTGAGCCCGGCATCATTCCAAATTTTGGAGATTCAAGAAGGAAAAAGGAAGAGTGAGAAAAGGAGCCTAAGAAGGGAAGAGAGAACTAGAAGAATAAGGTGTTGAGGAGGCCAAGACAAGAAGGCTTCTCAGAAGGATGGAGTGTGGGGTGTGTCAGTGCTACTAAGGAGCAAGATTCGGTGACCTCGACCAGGGAAATGGGTGTGACAGCCTGACCGGAGTCTGCTCAAGAGAGAATGGGAGGTGAGAACGTAGAGGTGGGGAAGACACAACTCTTCAGAGAGGTTTTGCTTTAAAAGAAAGCAGAAGCATGGGGCAACAGTGGAGGGCGATGAAGAGTTCACAGAGACAACCTAGAAAGGAGAAGTACAGGATGACAGTTCCGGCTTTAGTTCAGGCATCCAAGGTAGGAATCACAGGAAGAGCACCAGGTTTGGAGGGGGCTACGTAGAGTGTGGTTTTGGAATGTCATTTTTGAGCTGCAGATACCACCCACCCTGGGGGTGGACAAACGGCCTAGAGCAAGTGTCCTTCTGCTGCTCACCACAAACTAAACTGTTTCTGCACATAAAGTAGGAACTTCCCATGCCCACAGGCTGCTTGCTTGAAGAATAATCTAACCAATGATATGCGGCAAAAGTCTAACATGCCCTGGCTCAAATTACCCCATTGGGTAGGGTTGATGTGTTCATATCACTGCTCCCCTGTGACCTGTCTCTCTGGGCTTGAAGCAGGCCACAGTCCTCCATGCACCTGGCTGGATACATGCCTGCTTTGTCCATCCAGTCATAACCGTCATCATCATAATCACAGCTTACTTTGCGCCAGGCTCTGTTCTAAGCATTTTAATCTTTGTGATAACTCAGTGAGTTAGATACAGTTATCCGCATTTTATAGATAACTTGCCCAGGCTCACATAGCAAATAAGCTAGTAAATGGCAAAGCTAGGATTCTAAGCCAGACTGCATATTCTGATGTTCTGATGCTCCCCAGGTGGGTCCCACATCCTAGAGATGAAGGGGTGGGTTTGCGGGGAGGGGAAGGGGGACAAGTTTTTAGTAGTCCCTTTTGGTGTATGGTTCAAGCCATGTTCACTAACTGAGTTTTAAGTTTTAAGCTGTTTGTTAATTTAATTTTTAAGCTGTTTGTTAATTTCTGACTCCTGCGTATATTTCTCAGTTGGTTCAAAGTTTGACACAGAAAATAGGTTGTAAATTAATGGCTCCCTCAGAAAGCCCAACATTAACCTGGTCCTATTTTACTGATGAAGCATAAAGGATTAAAAATTAGATAACCCCTTTCTTCCAATTTAGTCCTGAAGACACATACAGCTCTGCCTGAATGGGAACCGTGTTGGGGATACTTTGCTCCATCAGGGAGCATTCAGGCCTCCCTTGTTCAAGGACTACCCCTTCTTCCTCAACACTGGGCCATCACTGTATCAACGTCTCCTTCAGTCTTCTTGGTCCTCCAGTGGCCATAAGGGCTCAAAGTTTTCATACAATCCCAGGTTTTCTCCCATGACCAACAAGACTAGAGGAAGGTAGGGAGTCCCTTGGTTTTTTTGATAGTCCAGTGTCTTTGAGGGGCCAGAGACATAGTTACATATCCTACCCATCATTGGAGCTCCAAGAGCACACAATTGCCCACTTTGATTTTTCACCTCGATTTACTATAGCATCAGAGTCTAAAGCAAAATTTTGAACAATTACTTACGCACCTGGGATGCAGTAGTGAGTAAGAGACAAATGTGGCTTCTCTTTGGCTGCCCTCCTTTTAGAACTCATTCAGGCTGTGTTAAACACCATGAGGCGTATGAATCTATATTTTCTTTCCCTGAGTCCTGGGAAAGCTGAATGATATTCAGACTATGCCCGAAAAGATACCTCTGTGTTCAAAAATAGAAAGACCCTTGCAATTCTCCAAAAGGTAATGATTTAGAGTAGGATTTTTAACTGCTCATAAGGCCTACAAATCTTCTGATATTGTTTGCAATTTTCTGCATATGTACATTTTTCCCACTCTGGAAAGGGTCTATAACCTCATTAGAATCTCAAAAAGCTCCAGGAACCAAAAAGGTTAAGAAACCACAGCTGTAGAGCAACTTCTAATGAGCAAATTCCTAAGGTAAAATCTGGTAGCAGTTGAATCCAGGGGCTCCCGTCTTATCACTGGGACACATCAAGTCCACTGGATGTCCAAAGTGTCATGGGTACCGAACCTGCAAGCTCTGCTTCTCCCATTTGTCCCCCTGCACAGCAACTGTGGAGGGTGTTGTCCACAGACTTCTCTCCCTCACACTCTTCTTCCTACTCTTGCACGTAGTGGAAGAAAGAGGTAGACTAGACATCCACACACTGACAACGCAAAAATTATGATTACATCTGTCTAACCAAAAAGAAGTCAGTTTCGGGGCACCTGGGTGGCTCAGTCCATTAAGCATCCAACTCTTGGTTTTGGTTCAGGTCATGATCTCAGGGTCATGAGATCGAGCCCTATGTCTGGCTCCCGGCTCAGCGGATTGTCTGCTTGAGATTCTCTTTCCCTCTCCCTCTGCCCCTCCCACTCGTGCTCTTGCTCTCATTTTCTCTCTCTAAAATAAATAAATAAATATTTTTTTTTAAAGTCAGTTTCCCTTTCACTTCTTTTTTAAGTTTGTTAAATTAAAACTTTATTATAAGGCTCTAGACCAATAACACAAAAATACCAAAGAGGCAATGAAATATTATCAGTCTCTCAATCTGGAGAGTCTTTTTTCAAATATCCAGGAAATCTATGGGACCATATAAAGACTCTTGATACAATGATAAACTCAGTGTAGCTACAATGAGTCATCCTTTTGCTAAAATAAGGTCCTTATTGTCATCTCTTGCTAAATTAAAAAATAACTCTCCCGCCTTCCTCAACTCCCTTCTATATTTTCTCCCCTTTCTCTGAACTTCAACACCAACCTTGCTACTATTCTGTTACTTCCTTAAAATTTTTTCTTAATTGACAAACATATATGTTTCCAAAGGGAAGAAGGACAATACTACAATTTGCTGACAATTTCACATAAGACGCAGCCTGGGGTTTTCTGTTTACTCTTAAAGAAGTTAAATATCAACTTCCTAAATGAAAGCTTCTAGAAGGATAGCTTGAAATTTATACACAATGGCACCCTGAACAACTCACCAGGGAAAATGCTGCAACCCACAGCTGTTAGAAACTGCCTATAATTCAAAACTCTCTCAAAGCTGTTTCTTAGCAGGACCTACATTACCTAATACAATCATTTGCCAATCTATCTTTTAAGGTTTTTGTTTCATAAAATTGATTTAAAGGAAATCTGTGACAGGATGACAGAGAATATGGTGTCCCTCTCCAGTGAGCTCTAATGTCAGATAGTTCAAGATACGGGGAGAGGGTGGACAGGGGGCTCTATTTTTTTTAACTGACATCAAACTTCCTCTTCAGGAGAAAAATGGCTTTTCTCTGATGGCCTCTTTGGTTATGAAAGGGAACACACACCATAGCATGATCAAGGACAAGACAATGAGAGAATGAATTGTTTTACACTTTTGTATGGAAGGAGCTTTGTGTTGCCAGGAGCAAGGAGGGGATGGCAGATCAGAGAGACAGAGGTGAGAGAAGAAAGAAAAAATGTCAGTTGGCAGAAGGCAAGGGAGCTGAACTTTTCGAAACAGGGTCAACTAACATTCGATTTTGAGTGATCTGCTTCAGGGCAACTTCCATTTTTACTATAAAATCTTTATGAACTTTTCTACTTCCATGAGTGGTGTCTGAGGTAAATGAAGGAGAAGACATGGTGATATATACATTTTGGTTGACTCAGGACATAGACAAGGAAATAGACACGGTAGTCAAGATGACGTGAATCTGAAAATCCTGAGAAGCAGGAAATTCGACCAATAAATGGCTAAGAGGATGAAGTGCTTCCTCTGGGAATCCTCAGAGATATCCAAGGGATGCTGTGTCCTTGGGCTTTGCCAGACAAGCAGAACGACTATATGGGATTGACGATAAGGATTACACCTCAGACAATTGTGGGAACTGTTGAGGAATTCTGTGGAGGACTATTGCCTCCTTGTCTGCTGTGGGCCAGAAATTTCTGTAGAGCCTCACAACCAGCAGTTGGGAAGAAAAGCTGGACATGAAAGGGGGAAAGCAAGGACAAACTGGAACCCATAATGGCAAAATGAAGCCCTCATCTCTCTCTCACCATCTTTAACCTCAACAACACAGATGACCTGCAGAAGGAGTTGGCACTCTTCACCACGGAGCTGTGAACACATCTGGCCTAGCATTTGGAGAACCTGAAGGAGTTGATCCGGCAGGAGCTAGAGGAGCTGTGGGCTTGGCTGTTGCCTTGAGAGAACAAGATGAACTAGTAGATTAGTAACAACACAACTGAACTCTGACACAGTGACAGGTACCCCATGCCAAATTTCAATAAACGATGGCTCACTATGTGCAATAGTGAAAGGACTCACTCCCATTTTCACATGGTTTTTCTGGACCTATGGATCCTAGTGATATAAGAAATAGCACCATACATTGGTCACCAACTTAGAGCATATACCACATCCTAGAGGGTTTCACCATAACCCTACAAGGTGTTGTCACCCAGATGCCATGAAAACTAAATCTTTAAAAGGCTTTTCCAGAATTCTGTCAGGCCAGAGATTTCAGGGTGATGGGGAACACGGTAAGATCAATGAATTCCATCAGCACAAGTCCATTGCTACACTTCAACTGCTATTAAATGAGTTCCTTGGTCAGGAGCAATGCTGTGGGTATACCTTGCTGCAAATCATATTATGTAAGTCCACAGATGGTGGTTTTGGCAAAAGCACTGAGGGCAAGGAAAAAAATCCATATCTAGGGTGTTTCTTCCAGTGAGAACAAAGCACTGCTTCTTCCAAGATGGATGTGGTCCAATGCAATCCACCTGCCACCAGGTGGCTGTCTCATTCTTTGAGGAATGATGCCATATCAGGGGTTCAGAGTTGGCCTCTGCTGTTGGCAGGCTGACAAATCAGTCTTCATAAGTAGAAGACCATGTTGCTGAGTCCATCCATAACCTCCATCCCTGACACTATGGCCACTTTTTTTCAAAAGCCCATTGGGCAAGGAGGGGGTGACTGGGGAAAGACCCTGAATGACATCCACAGACCAGGGCATCTTGTCCATCTGATGATTAAGATCCTCCTCTACTAAGGTTGCTTTTTGATAAATAGTCACATGGGACAAACATCTTCATGCCCTATGCCCATTCAGAAAAATCTATCCACACACTTCCTTGTCACCAATTTTCCAGTTGTGCTTCTTCTTGGGTGAACTCTGTGTAGCTGGGCCACCAGTAGACACTAAGCCAAAGATGGGTGATGGTTGAACGAGGTCGAAGAAATAACCCAGAGACCATAATGGAGACATAGGTTTACTGGGGGAAATTACATACAGGGAGTCCAGGAGCAGTCAATTAGACAAAGCATCTGCTGCTGGGATCTACGTGCAGCAAACTACGTGTAACAACTTAGCCTAGCAACTATCTGTAGCCTCTCCCTCCTTGCACAGCCAGCGTTCCAAGGAGATCTAGGCTTGCCATCCAGATTCTCTTTGTTACAAAGGAGATGCTCCAGGTTGGCCACCTCCAGAGCCCCTGACCTTGAATGCCAAACAACGCATTCTCCTATACATTCTGCTTGATGGGGATATAGAGGGAGGACAGGATCTCTACATTCTCAAGATAGTGATTAGCAGGGACATTCAGGACAAACAAGCCTTCCAGCACATACCATAGAGACCCAGATATTCACTCCACAACACCGGCCATCTGGTCAAACCACTAGCCACTGTCTATGAATTAATATAGAGCCCTATCTTGGGCCATCTCTTCTTCCAGGAAAAATGAATAACTAGATGTATTCCTTGAAGTACTGTACAACAAAAGAATTTCCCTTCCCTACTATACTTCAGAGTCGCCTCAGAGTGGGCCAGTAGCGGTGAGCTATCTGCTTTTGGGATGGGCCAGAATATCATGCAGATCTATAAACCAGACGTGAAATTTTTTTCTTGCTCTGTCAACATTAGTCACAGGGAACTCCCCAGGAAGCTGTATGTATGATTCAGGAAAGAGGAAACAAGACAGCAAGAATAAGGTCCATAGGCATCTGGGCCACTTGCTCACTCAACTTTCTGTGCATTCAGGACCTGCACAAGCCATGCTGAATGCCAACTTTATGGTTTGGTGGGCCAGCCAACACCAGGTTTATAATAGGCAGTTCGTGTTCACTTGGTGGCCCATGGCCAAGTGTTGAGTCTCAATTAAGGTCCAGTAGCAAGCAATAAGCTATTTCTCAAAAGAAGAATAGCCATCTACAAAGTATGGCAGCACTTTGCTCCAAAATTCTAAAGGAGGTATGCAGTGTAATTCACCTGTAGGGGACCACCAAAGCTCCATACACATCTCAATCTACACAGACACTTCAAGTACTGGGTCACATGGCAGAACACTTTCCACAACAACCTGGACTTGTTGCAGAGCCTTCTCTTTTTCTGGATCATATTTTGGCCCATTTCTGTAATGACCTGAATATACACATGATATACAATCACTTCTATATTTCTCCACAAATTTAGAACTTAAGTAAGAAAAGGGGGCTATTTGTGGAGTGCTCCTCAAATACGTGTGGGGACTCTGGCTATCCTTACTGAAATATTTAAGGAAAGGGTAGCTCCCTAAGGCTTGGCCTTCTTCAGGGAGCCCAGTGACTGACATGTGTGACATACAGGTCCTAAAAATGGAAGAAGGGTCCAAACAGTGATGACTAGAAGAGCACTCCTCTGACACCAGAACAATTTGTTACAAAGTAAAAAATTCAGTGAATCATCTCTTTGGTTTTTTCTGTTGCGCTAAGCACACAGTTTGACTGATGGACCAGTCATTTTGGCCCTAGAGACTGTAAATAACAATCCTAAGTTTCCATGAAAAAGGAGGCCTTCAGTGAAATGGGGGATCATTTTGACTATGTGAACATTATAGTTCCAAACTATTTGCTTCTTATCATATTTACTTTGTATTCTTTCAGGCCAAATTGAACAAAATGTTAATTTAACCCAGTTTGGAAAACAAAGAGGACAGAGATTTCACTTGAAATGGGATCGTTCTTATTCTTGTCATCGCCACCTCGGACATAGACATTTAATATTTAAATGTTATTCCCTGTGAGACCTGGACTTTCAGCATTTTGTGGCTATGACAGAATTCAAATTTCAGATTCTACCTTGTGTGAAAATATCATTTCAAAGTGTGTGCCCCAGGAGAATAATAATAAACCTGAGTGTTGGCATTTTTTTAAAATGAACTTTTTGCAGAGGTCTCTTAAAATATAGCTTATTCTCTCTCCTTCCTAGACACCAGAAGTTAAGCCACGATGCCTTTCATTTTCCCCCAAGTTCAGTCTGAATTTGCTACCAAATTACTTATTGTAAGCAGAATGAGTAATTGCAAAATGAAGTAAGATTATTATGTCTGCATTTAATACATTAATTATAATATATTATAATAGGCTAACCTTGCCCTTTTATTCTAATTTAAAATATTACATTAATTGTCTCTAATTATAATTTGACTATTAAAACCATGTCTGTTGTTTTCCTTTGTTATTAGTATAATCCTAAAAACACCTGCCGACAATCTACTAAATACTAAGGTTGCAGTGATTAATAGTAGCAAATCCTATGAAATCACTTTTTATCCTCAAGCAGTCTGAATAAATTGGGCCATTAAAATATCTTAGCTTAAATGCTACATTGCTCTAGCATGTTTCATAAGGTTGCATCAAGTGTCACTTTGCATCCCATAATTCACTCAGTGTGACAAACGCAGCATGCAGGATTTAACCGTATAGTGTCCTCTCCTAACTGTGGTCTGGCAAGGCTTAGTGGGCATGTCCTTCATGTTTATAAAAAACATTTATAAAATTACGGAAACAATAGTTTTAAGATTTTCTTTTTTAAAAAGGGGGGGACAAACCATAAGAGACTCTTAAAGATAGAGAACAAACTGAGGGTCAAGGGAGGGATGTGGGTGGGGGATGGACTAGATGGGTGATGGGTATTAAGGTATTAGTTAATCACTGCATGTTAATGAACTAGAATTTAAATAAAAATTTGAAGAAAAAAGATTTCCTTTAAAGATAATTTTCTTGTTTGGATCCTTCCAGACTTGTTGCATAGTGTCTGTAGAATCATAGTCAAATGACCTCCTGAAAGAGAACTAACTTTAAGCAAATACACATTGTAAGCTCTATATTTTGACATATGCCCAAATGACCATCTAATTTCTGCATTAATTAGAGTTGGCTCTTTTGCAGTGCACTATTTATATGACTAAAAAGGTAATTAACAGAAAGGTAGAAACTTTAAGGAAATCATTATCAGGCTCCAATTGAGCTTTTTGTTTTCTAAGTTTGTTATGGTCTCTTTTTATGAATTAAGACCTTCTGCCTTGATTGAATCTGTTAACAGATTCAAAAAAAAAAAATCTGAATTTTACATCCGGAAGCCAGAATTGGCAAGTATTTTAAGGCCTTATACCACTGTGCCATTGGGCATATGCGACAAGAGATCCCCCAAATTTAAAGATAAGTCTGAACATGAAATTGCAGTCAATCAACCAATAAAATAAAAGTTCAATAACTAAAATAAATTATGAGAAAAGGTAACCCACCTTAACCAGTATCCTGAAACAAATGGCTGAGAAATTTGAGTACACCCAAATTTCAGTCATAATTTCAGAAGCAGGAAACTGTTAAAATTACTGTATTATATACCTGAAAATAATATAACACTGCATGTTAACTAACTGGAATTAAAATAAAAACTTCAAATAAAAAAATAAATAATAACTAAAAAGTTAAAAAATTATTTATACCAAAAATATGCCAGAAGCCTATTTGTAGCATGACTAGTTGCATGGTGAAAGAACGTGTTAGTGGAAGAGTGAGCCTGATGCTCGGAAAAAGCAAAGGACCAGACCCCATGCAGATACTTCCTCAGAGTAGAGATGGATGCATCAGGATCTCGTAATTCAAAGACACCAGACACCAGAGTCACCCAACCACCTCCCTGGCTCCGATTCCATGCTGTACCACCGCCAGGGTGTAATTTGGCTTCCCGGGTAAATTTTCAAAGAAACACCATTAAGCCACAGAGATAACATTCTGGTCCCCTTGGCGTTCATTTATTCAACAAATACTAATTGAGCAACTTCTGTGTACCAAACACCCTGCCAAGCACTGGGCAATATGGTAGTGAACTACTGCCCTGTGGACCTGAAGTCTAACCAGAGAGCAGACATTAAACAAATTAACATACAAATAAATGTATAATCATACATTTTATTATGTGCTATGAAGAAAAGATAAGAAACAATAACTAGAAGGACTTAATTTGATCAGAAGGTCAGGAAGGCCCTCTGTGTGGAAAAGATGTTTAAGTTGGTATTTGGAGCATGCAGTAACCTGGCAAAGAGTTGGAAAGGAACAGCACCCACAGAGGGAACAGCAGGTCTGAGGACCTGGAGGCAAGAGGGGCTTAGAGCATGTGAGGATCTCCAGATGGGAAAACACTAGTGTGAATAAGGTAAAGGGGGATGGAAGGACATGGTGCCAGAGATAAAACTGGAGAGGGAGATAGGGCTCAGACCAGGCAGGGCCAAACTCCTTAGAGTTGGGACTTCATTCTGATAGCAGCCAGACACAGAGGACTGAGAGGGACATGATCTAAATGATATTCCTTAAAGATCACTCCGGTCATCTTGTGGAGGAAGAACTAGAGGGGAGCGAGAGTGGAGGTGGGAAAACAAGTTGGGAGCTCTTGTGGAAGCCCAGACAAGAGATGGAGACTGTGAGCTGGGATGCAGACAAGGCACTGTCAATTACAAATTACTAAAATGGCATTTCAATTTAACCATCAGTCTCTTCTGATTTTGGCCACAGGGCTTCCACGCTCAACTCTGGCTACAATGCCAAAATACAGATTCCACACCTGGTTGACAAGCTGCCCTCTGGTTCTGCCTCCCCAGACTGGGTCTGGGTGACCAGCTGGCCTCCCTGGATGCCATCCTCATCTCCTCTCACCCCAGATGCAACATTTGAACAGGACAAGTCCTTCTGTAAATGAGCCTTGGGAACAAGGGTGTATAAAGAACCTGAATTAGCGAGTTTGCCACTTGCTCTTCCTATGGTGAACATTGCCCACCCCACCCCTTTTGCAGCTATAACAAGTGACTAACGTTAAGAGCTCAAGATCTCTATCTCCTTTAGAAACCTCTGCCCCAACTGGTCGTTCTTGACTGATAATAGCAGTTACTGAGCACTCACCATGTGCCAAACCCTGTTCTAAGCACTTTACTTGAATCCACCCTTCTCCATGCATTTAAACATTGGAATGTCCCAGGGCTCAGCCCTCAGCCCTCTACTCTATCTGGACTCACTCCCTAGGTGAGCTCCTCCATTTCCATGGTTTCAAACACCATCTATATGCCAACAACTCCCAAGTTTCTATCACTTCTCGCTCTTGAACTCCAGATTGCTATACAGCTGTCTCCTCAACATCTCCACTAGGCTAGCTAATTGTTATCCACCTTCCCAAACTGAACTCCTGATTCCTCTCCTCCAAAAGTAAAACATTTCCCTTAGTGTTCCCCACCTAAGTAAATGGCTATCCATTTTTCCTATTGGAAATCTCTTGTGAAGACAGAAGATGAGGTCTGCCTTTGCTCTCTTGTTCCATCTCCTCACCAGGCAGGGCACACAAGGCAGATAAAGGGAGAGAAAGGGCCTTGTGATGGGTGCTCCTGTCTTTGGACAGGATTGGCAGCACACACTGCTGTGTCTTTCTTTCAGGAGGTGTGTTTGGTGTCTTCCACTCCCTTCACTCCAACAGCTGTTTCTGGAAGTAGAACCCACACAGACTCTCCCTATTGCAGGTATCTCATCTTCTTAGATAGTGACCCCACTACCACCTTCTATAGAGTTCTCTCTAGCCCAAAGGGTACCCTCTTGTCAAACTCAGGCTGCTCCCATTTTAGCCCCTTCTCCTTGCTCTGTGGTCAGAGACATCTCCAGCCAGTCTCTCCTTTTTACATTTACCAAAGAGAGCCAAGTACGCATTTCTGAATCTCGCAAATTCAGGGAACATGTCACTTCTCAGGGCAGCCTCCTGAATCCCCCTTCACTTGACTTGAAGCAGGCGGGGAAAAGGGGAGAAATGTGGAGCATGCAGACAACTCTCTCTAAAGAGATTCTCTTGCACCAATCCCTTCTCTTCTCTCACTTCTTTTTTTAATATACAGTCTGGGGGCACCTGGGGTGGCTCAGTCGGTTAAGCATCTGCCTTTGGCTCAGGTCATGACCCCAGAGTGCCAGGGTTGAGCCCCCATTGAGCTCCCTGCTCAGTGGAGAGCCTGCTTCTTCCCCTGCCCCTCACCCTGCTCGTGCTCACTCTCTCTCTCGTGCACACGCTCTCTCTCTCTCTCTCTCTCTGTCTCTCTCTCTCAAATAAATAAATAAATCTTAAAAAACAAAACCACAGTCTGAAGGTAGGCCATGTATGGCTTTTGGGCCACCCATTAGCACATCCTATGTAGATACTCTCTTTAGAATATCTCCACTCTCAGCAAACTCTCTCATCTCTGCTTCTCTCTCTCTCTCTCTCACTCTCTCTCTCTCAATCTATACTGTCCAATATAGTAGCCACAAGCCACATGTAGCTATTTTAATTAAAATTAAATAAAATTTGGGACGCCTGGGTGGCTCAGATGGTTGGGCATCTGCCTTCAGCTCGGGTCATGATCCCAGGGTCCTGGGATGGAGCCCCATGTCCGGCTCCTGGCTCAGCAGGGAGCCTGCTTCTCCCTCTCCCTCTGCCTCTGCCTCTCCCCTTGCTCGTGCTCTCTCTCTCTCTCTCTCTGTATCTCTGTGTCTCAAATGAATAAATAAGATCTTTTAAAAAATAAAAATTAAATTAAATTAAACTTCAGTTCCTTGGTTGCACTAGCCATATTTCAAGTGCTTGTTTCTGTCATCACAGAAAGTTCCATTAGATGGCACTGCTCTAGGCGGGCGGACCAAGATGGCGGAGGAGTAGGAGACCTGGATTTCGTCTCCTCTCAGGAATTCAGCTGGATAGGGATCAAACCATTCTGAACACCTACAAACTCAACAGGAGATCGAAGAAAAGAAGAGCAACAACTCTCTCATGAGAAAAGCGACCACCTTCCGGAAGGTAGGACGTGCGGAGAAGTGAATCTGAGGCGATATTCGGGAGGATAGACGGCGGGGGAGGGGCCTCCGTCGGCCGCTTCTGGCAAGTGATAGAACCACGGAGCACAAAATCGGAACTTTTAAAAGTCTGCTCCGCCGAGGGACGTCACTCTGGTGGCTAAGCGGGGGGTGGAACCCTCCGGGACAGTGTGGTCTCAGGACTCTCGGGGTCACAGAAAGA
>NC_138373.1:108105089-108135744 GCF_054177405.1 Leptonychotes weddellii | reverse complement strand
GACTAGAGCAACCCCAGAGAAAAAGAGAAGCAGCATCTACCTGATGAATGGTCAGTTCAGGGAGTCCTGCAGAGATTAAATAGTGCCAGCCATGTGGGGTCTTTCTATCACTCTTCTCACGAATGTAAACGCCTTCCAGCCACCTGGCTTAGGTCAGGAGCCATCATGTCCCTGACTGATAGTCCCATCAAAGCAAAACTAGGATGCTGTTAAGAAGGAGGATAGCTGATGGGAGGCAAAAATGATACATTTCCACTGAAATTAATTTTAAAACATGGGCAAAATACCACTTAAAGGATGTTAATTATAGGAATTCCTCATTCAAAACACAAAGGCAAGCATCTCTTTAATTCTGGTCATGTAATTGAACACACACACACACACACACACACACCCAGAAGTATAAATAAAAATTATGATAAGGTACATAAGTTTGAATCATATTCAGCCTAATAATATAAGCGGTTCATTCATTTATTTGTCTACAAGTATTTAGGGATTAGTCAAGATACAAAGGATACAGCACTGAAAAAAATGTTTTTAATTCCTGCCCCATGTAACTTATATTTTTAGTCAGAGAGAGACAAACAAGAGACAAAATAAGTAAGTTATGTAGCATCTTAGAAAGTGCTATGGAGTAAAGTAAACAAAAGAAGGCTGATAGGGGATAGGGAGTACCAGGTCAAGCTCGCAAATTTAGAGAGTGATTAGGGAAGGCCTCACTGAGGTGACAATGAGCAAAGACCTGTAGGCAGAGAGTAAGTCAGGCAGGTATATGAAGGAAAACCTTCCAGGAAGAAGGAGCAGTAGGTGCAAGGCTTTGAGATGGGTGGTCAAGGACCATAAAGACCATAAAGAGGCCGGTGTGGCTGGAGTCCCTGAAGTGAGCAATGGGAGAGGGGTTGGAAGTGAGGTCAGAGAGTGGTCAGGTCATGACAGGCCTTGTAGGCCACTGTGAAGCCTCTGACTTTTTCTCTAAGTGAAATGGGAAAACCACAGAGAATTTTTTTTATTTAAATTCAATTAACATACAGTGTATTGTTAGTTTCAGAGGAAGAATTTAGTGATTCATCAGTTGCATATAACATTCAGTGCTCATTCCATCACGTGCCCTCCTTCATGCCCATCACCCAGTTACCCCATTCCCCCGCCCCCCTCCGCTCCAGCAACTCTCAGTTTGTTTCCTAGAGTTAAGCATCTCTTATAGTTTGTCTCCTTCTCTATTTTCATCTTATTTTTTCTTCCTTTCCCATATGTTCATCTGTTTTAAGTTCCACATATAAGTGAGATCATATGCTATTTGTCTTTCTCTGACTGACTTATTTTGCTTAGCATAATACCCTCTAGTTCTATCCACGTCATTGCAAAATGGCAAGATTTCATTCTTTTTGATGGCTAATATTCCATTGTGTATATATACCACATATTTTTTATCCATTCATCTGTTGACAGACATCTGTGTTCTTTCCACATTTTGGCTGTTGTGAACATTGCTGCTATAAACATTGGGGTGCATGCACCCCTATGAATCACTATGTTTGTATCCTTTGGGTAAATACCTAGTAGTGCAACTATTGGGTCATACGGTAGTTCTATTTTTAACTTTTTGAGGAACCTCCATACTGTTTTCCAGAGCAGCTGCACCAATTTGCATTCCCACCAACAGTGTAGGAGGGTTCCCCTTTCTCCACACCCTTGTCAACATCTATTGTTTCCAGACTTGTTAATTTTAGCCATTCTGACTGCACACCACAAAGAATTAATGGCCCACCTAAGAATTCATCCTTCTCTTGAATCATCTTTCTATTCCAAACTCTATTAAATATCAGCACATTGTTTGCCTGGCTCTCAAGGCCTATGTGTACATTTCCTAGATGACTAAAGATTTCTGCAACACCTAGGCACTAACTCCCAGAACATTACTACTTGCTGTGTCAGTGTCCAACCAGGAGATAGAAATCACATAGTGATTTTAACAAGCAAAGTTTAACAGAAAATTCAATAATGTGGCATAAGCTAGTAAGAAGTAAACTCTAAAGAATATAAGAAGCAGTTACTACCCCTAAGGCTGAGATTGAGTACCCAAGGTAGATCTTCCCTCCTCCTAGTGCTGAGATCCATACCTAATTGGAGAGAGCACCATCATAGCTCACGGGGAATAGTTGCTGAGATGCCATTACTGATGGAATGTGCTGGAAATCCACCCTCCGGATTGCAAGAGAAAGCCATTGACAGAGAGATACCATTCCTTAGAACTGTCTGTAAGCTGCACAAGGGGCTCCCAGAGGAAAGCTGCTGGATGCTGGATGCTGTTGGCTGCCATGCACTGAAGGAGTCAAGCACTGAAGGAGCCATTCACTAAAGGAGCCAGATGTTGGAGACACCACACACTGCAGGAGCCAAGTGGTAAAGAAAGCCATGCCTTGCACTGCTGGTCTATGAGGTAGAAGTCACACACAGAACAGGAGTTTGCCAAGAAAACACACTGGAACCAGGACCAAAACAAAACAAGACAAAACCTTCTGCTCTAGTATCCTTCTAGCATCCTCTCCTGACAAAGCTAACGTGCCAACTGGCAAAGGAGAAATATTTCAAGGGCCCAACTTTACTTTCATAGAGCAGGCAATAATGAATGGACTTGAAGCTGAGAGGCAATAAATTGATAACCGGCACACCAGCTTTTCTTATTTGGATGCAATATTCACAGCATAAACTGTTGATGAACTGCAATATTATACTTTTCAAAGTGTTGCTACTTTCTAATGCAAGATACACTCCCACCCCCCACCAAAAAAAATCTGAAACCGTGCCTAAGTGTGAAGCTTCACATTCTAAAAAATAAAATATAGTCTTCATTCTGAAAATTCTACACTTAGAAAATGCCTGAATATCTATTTAGGGCACTGGAGAGTCCCCTTGTTAAATAATGCCCAGTGTAGGCCTGGGTACATGCTGGTCTATATAATCAAAAGTTTAATTGATTTTATTCCACTTTAAGTACTTGCCTCTTAGTATTTGCCTTTGTTTTTCCTGAGATAAGCACACAATTGTTGTCTTCCACTTGGATGTATTATGAATGAATGGCCCAGTAGATAATGATGGAAAGAGCATGGGCTCTCTGTCAGGCAAACTTGGTCTTAAATTCTGACTCTACCACTTTCTGGGTATGCGGCTTTCAGCATATCACTTAATCTCTATGAACTACAGTTTCCTCATCTCTTATTGGGACAATAGCACCCACTTTGCTATTTGAAGGGTTTGAAACGGTTTGAAAAGACTATCTGGAGCACTGGTAGGCTACTTGCCCCAGAGAAGTACCTTTCTTTTCTTTTTTTTTTTTTTTTTTTGAGAAATACCTATTTTAAAAGATGGCCTGGATCTGTGAATTTCATTGCTCTCAAGGAATTTTATTCAACTGCCCATGGTGAAAATTGTAAGCATGCCAAGTTAATTCAAAGTTTCATTCCAAAGGCAGCCACAGAAGCATAAAATAAAATTTTGTAAAATGTTCCTCTAATTACCATAGAACTTCTGAACAATATTCCAGTGTTGTTGGGGAAAAAAAACATTAATTGGCACAGACACCAAAGGTTAATAGAGATTCTCAGAAACATTAGCTGTCCCCCTTGCTGCCTCTTCCTGACTTTTGTCATTCTTTATATTGAGAGACCATTTTCTTTCCTTTTAAGTGTCTTGCTATAATAATCCTATTCTCAACTTCAAAAGTTCAAATAACTACTTATAGGAAAACAAAGCACAGTTTTACATAGAATGCAGCTGTTGATGACAGTTCACCAAACAGAATGAGACGCTATACTAAAGGATTGTGAAAATAAAGCTCCAACATGAGATCTGTACACTTCAGTTAGAAACACCAGAATGACCTCAGACTCAAGGTTCCCATCACAATAAATAAATTTCTAGAACTTTCATGTAGTTTATTCTAATCCCAATTTCCAAAAACTGATATGTACTTTCTAGACCATATGCTCCTTTGGTTCATTTCATATCACTAATGTTTTTCATATTCAAATTCCACCTGATGCCAAATATTTTTCTCTACTTTTTAAAGCAGATGTAGCCAGAGAGAAAAGTATCTCTTCCTTGGCAAGAAGGTTCTGAAATTTCCTGTAAGCCAATTGAATTCTCAACACAAGATCAGACAAACAAGAATATAATGGAACCCAGGTGTTAGACTAATTACTAATTTAATCATAAATGAAGAAAAGAGAAATATTAATCCTTGATGTAAGTTGTTGTGTTAATACAGAATCCATCATAATAAAGGAATGACCTCACTTGGCTCAGAGGTTAACTGTATGAATGGTACTGTATTGACTGAATGTTAATAAGTTGGGTGTGTGGCAGCAGGTAAGCAGGAGATGACAGAAGGAAGCTATTGTGGTAGCTACGTAATTACAATGGAAGTCGTGTCTTGGATAATGAACACAACTCACATCACATCTTCTTGGTCACAGCACAATTCTCCAGCTTTGTTTATAGTAATCTGTGGGATTATTTGACAGCACGATGACATTTTGACTTTGGAACAAATTTTTCTCATAGAAAGCACAATTACCCACTGATATTGTGATATGCAATTAGACACAGTCATGCTGGGCAACTTAGATTTTTTTTAAACATACGAATAATGGATGTGTTGTTCGTTAGCACACGAGATTCTTCAGTCCTTGTACATGGCCTTCTTGTTCTAAATGTCTTGGTCATATGCAATGGATGCATTCTGAAATTTTTTAATTGCCCATTATTTAAATTAGAAGTTTCAAAATTTTAAATATAGAAAAGCCCTGGCAGCTAAACCTAATATCTGTGATGGATCGGATCTTTATTGTACGCAGAGACTGTGTCTCAAGGAACATTATTTGGGTTATATTCTATCTAAAGCCATTTAACCAAAAAATCCATATTGTAAAGGAATTTTATTATAGTGTAAAATGTAATACGCTGGAAATATGTATGAATTCTTATGAGTCCAGTTGTTTTATTTAAACTCACTGAGGCATCAGTAATGCACCACACTGAGCATGTGAAAGAGAGAAAACCTTTTGTAACCTTTCCAGTTTTGCCAAATTCAGAAAGGGAATTCTTTCCCTGGAGGGTGTGTGTGTATGTGCTGTGTGTGTGTCTGCGTGTGTGTGCGTGCATGCACGTGCATTTATATTTGTCAACATTTCGCCATCTCCCAATTACCTGCATATAAAATGGCCAAGTTTTTATCCTTTGCTGATTTCCCCCACCATCACTTAGAGCCACCTTCCTCTTTCCTCAAACTGTATTCAGGAGAAATCAGTATGTTTTAACATTAGCACAAACAAAACATAATTAAATGGAAGCAAAGTCTAAAATAACTATTTGTTATATGTCATAATCAAATAGATTAAGCATCCATAATGTGCTTAAAATCATGAAAAATAAGATAAATGTATTTTCCTTCTGTGGTATAAATGATATTTAAAATATACTCACGAGAGGCACCTGGGTGGCTCAGCCGTTTAAGTGTCTGCTTTTGTCTCAGGTCATGATCTCAGGGTCCTGGGATTGAGCCCCACGTCAGGCTCTCTACTCAGTAGAGAGTCTGCTTCTCCCTCTGCCTTTCCTTCTCTCTCTCCCTCTCTCTCTCAAATAAACAAATAAATAATCTTTTTAAAAAATAAAAATAAAATATACTCAGGAAACATCGGAAACTGTATTGTTCTGTTACAGATTATGAACTGTCATTAGTCAAAAGCAAAAAAAAATCACACTAACTTTTTGATGTGATATTATCTGATTGCCAGAGATTAGCAGAAATACAGTAGTCCCCCCCCGCTTATCTGTGGGAGATAAATTCCAAGACCCCCAGTGGATGCCTGAAGCCACAGATAGTACTGAACCCTCTATGTACTTTTTTTCCTATACGTACATACTTATGGTAAAGTTTAATTTATAAATTAGGCATATATAATAACAATAACTAATAATAAAATACAACAATTATAACAATATACTGTAATAAAACTCATCAGAGAGAGAAAAACCATGAGGGACTCTTAACTCTAGGAAACAAGCTGAGGGTTGCTGGAGGGGAGGTGGATGATGGGATGGGGTAACTGGGTGATGAGCATTAAGGAGGGCACATGATGTGATGAGCACTGGGTATTATACACAACTGATAAATTATTGAACACTACATCTGAAACTTGTGATGTACTGTAAGTTGGCTAATTGAATTTAAATTTTAAAAAATTTTAAAAGCTATATGAATTGGGTTTCTCTCTCTCAAAATATCTTCTTGTACTATACTAACACTTCTTCTTGTGATGATGTGAGATAGTAAAATGCCTATGTGACGAGATACAGTGAGGTGGATGACGTAGGCATGCAACATAGTGTTAAGCTACTTTTCACCTCCAACAATACGTCAGAAGGAGGATCATCTGCTTCCAGACTGTGGTTGACCACAGGTAACTGAGACCACAGAAAGCAAAACCACAGGCAAGTGGGGACTACTGTACTAAACTTCTGTAGTATTCGTCTATAACATGGGATAATGTAACTACCTCACGAGGTTTATTGTGAAGATTTAATGTGATAAAGCAGGGATCAGCAAACTATAGAGCATGAGCCAAATCTGATCAACCACCTGTTTTTTTACATCCCACCACATAAGAAGAGTTTTTACACTTTTAAATGGTTTTTAGAAAGCAAAAGAATAAAGATATTTCATAACATGTGAAAATTACGTAAAATTCAAATTTCTGAGTCCATAAATACAGTAATATTGGAACATAGCTACACTCATTCATTTTTGTATTGTCTGCTTTTGTATTTGTATGGCTACTTTCACACTACTACAGCAGTGTTGAGTAACTCAAGCAGAGCCTGCATATGACCTTCAGTGCCTAAACTATTTACTGTCTGGCCCTTAGGAGAAGAAATTTGCTGACCTCTGAAATAAGCATGAAAATCATTTAGTACAATGCCAAGCATGTGGCAGGGGCTCAATAAATGATATTCATTTATATAAGTGCAGCCTTAGCATATTCATATATATTAGGTGGACTAAAAATTTTTGGTCCCCCAAGTGCTGTTCATGACTACAATATTTAGTATGGAGAGACCCCCTGGGCCACACTGGGTCACTAAAAGGCTTTCTCCATCCCTCCCCAGATGCCCAGGACTTGCCTCCATGCACCCTCTGCTCTGCAGAGAGGGTGGAGGGGCATCTTCTGTGTGCCTCACCCATTGCTTTCAATGCTGGTTTAGAATATTGCTCAAAAACACTCCTTTCCTCCTCCACCATCTCCATGGATGGAGTATACTTTGGGAATGACCAAATGACTTGCTTTGGAATGGAATATGAGCAGACACATCATGATCTACTGGAGTCCTCATTTTCAGAATAGTCATTCTAGACCTCAGTTGCAAGGGAAGCAAAACTCATTAGAATTAGAAACAATCTACTAACAAACAGGCCACCTAAAAAGTTAGTCCCCATTTCAAATTTTCATAGCCACTGGGGTCATTCCTGCCCATCTGATTAGAACCTTAATCTTCCCTTTCAAATGAAACAGTATTTCTGCCTGATTGGACCCAAGGTTTACGCAACTAGCCCAGATATCTGCAGCCCAAACAGTCATTGAGGTTCCACTTTTGGTCTACATAATACTGAAATGGATGATTCACAAATATTAAGCTTCAGTAAAATTTATTCTTTCTGCCAGCCACATGGAAAAGAAAAGTTCTGGTGCAAACATAAAATGCAGTCAGCTGGTGTTACAGCTCATTTTTGCATGGGATCAGCTTCAGATTTTTATCTAAACTAGATTGTTTCCAAATTCATATGTTTAAAAGTGAGGAAAGGCAGAAATTGGGTTTATAGTCATTTTAGCAGTAAAAGGTCTATGGGCCACATTGACACCATCTTGAGACCCCTAATCTCTCAGCTACTAAGTAATTTGAAGACAAAAAAATGGATGAATGTGTTACCATTTATTGGCCCACTGAGGATTTGGGCTGGGTAAAATATCTTCCAGGAGGAGGCCCCAAACGTCACTCCATGGATTCCCTACTGGGCAGGGAATGCTTCTCACCATCATTCTCTAACTGCGTAAAGAATGGAATCGTGTCACCAAAGAAGAACAGGGAATCCTACTTAGAAAGGACCTTGCCTCTGAAGATTCCACACCAGTAGAATTCTTTGCTCAATTATGTAATGAAATTATCCAAATGCTTTTCTACCAACACAATCCACTCTGCCCAGACTTCCTTCCTTCCGGGTTCATCATTTTCATAATGTTTTAACTTTCAAAAAATTTCTTGGTTTTAAAAATCTTCTTATGTAGGGGCGCCTGGGTGGCTCAGACGGTTAAGTGTCTGCCTTCGGCTCAGGGTCCTGGGATCGAGCCCCACATCGGGCTCCTTGCTCAGCGGGAAGCCTCCTTCTCCCTCTCCTTCTACTGCTCCCCCTGCTTGTGCTCTCTCGCTCTCTCTGTCAAATAAATAAATAAAATCTTTAAAAAATAAATAAAAATAAAAATCTTCTTATGTAAATATTCAAAGCCAATTCGAGTCCTATTTTAAAGTTACCTCTTAGGGAGAGGAGGACCTGCTTCTTTGCCAAGGGCACTTTGATTGCTATTTTCTATTGACAAGAAAGGGTTTATTTCCATGACCTAGCAGTTAGACAGGCATAAATAAATAAATTAGCATTTGCCTACATTTAAATCTTATAACCTAAACTACTGGACAGCTGACTCCAATTGATTTATTATTGCTCAGCATTATTGTCTGCCAAATGAAGCCAAATGTTAAGGTAAAGGACAAGTTACTAACCAAAAAATGATGTGTCAGTGCCCTGGTTTTTGAGTTCAGAACTCTTCCTGTGGCCCATGATTGAGGACTGGGAGATCCTGATTTTCTTCTGCTGCATGCTTTAATATGTCTATTTGGTATGCCCAGTCCATTCTTAGCCATCTATCTGAGGTCTTGGGCTCCCATAGATTGTGAAGTTGGGTTTTGACTCTAGTTTATCTCATTATCCAAAAGCCAGATACACCCAAATACATTTAGCCAGTACCCAGAAGCCCCAGTGATGTTTCTGTGGTTTCTGAGAGTAAAACCCATCATCTCTCATATCACACCCTCCACCTATACGCAGAATCCCAGCAGCCTAAATATTTATGTGCTTTGAGAGACATCATCCATCCTCATCCATATATAGACTTATTTTTCTCATTAGATATTCAGAAAATTACACTGCCCAGCACTCTTGCAGTTAGACGGGGCCATACGACTGGTTCTGGCCAATAAAATGTGAGAAGTGATTTGTGTCACTTGTAGGCTGAGGAGGTGACAAGACACTGTACGATTCTTCAGGCTCTCCCCAGTCTGTCTCTTACCCAGCTGGGACACAGACATTCCAGACGGTGGAGCTGCTGTCAGGCTGGTCCCTGAGTGACTGTATGCGCAGAGCTCCACCACCGCCCTACCCCACACTCCATGCCCCACCACCTGCGCACTCAAATTAGATGTGCAGCTTAAGCAAGATTTAAGGTATAGGCCCCTGAGATTCCAGGCCAATATGTTCTTGCAGCATACCATAGCCTATCCTGACTAACATGGTAGCAGCTGTCTCAATTAAGTGATGTATATCTCAGAGGAATTCCTTTTGCATGACTCCTATGTCATTGTTGCTTGATTCTCACGGAAAAAGTCACCTTCACTTACTCCCTCCCACTCAAGACCTGAGTTTGACTTCAAAGGATAAATAGGATTTGGAAAGATGAAGAAAGGGAAGAGAGCATCCCACACCAGAGAAATTGGTCGAGTTATTCCAACCATTGCAGAAAATAGTATGACTTAATAAACACATTTCTTTGGTGAAAATGGTAGATGAAAATGAAAGATGCTCAGTTCCAACTCAGCCCTCCCCTACTGGGTGGGGGCATGAACAATCACAAACTACATGTGGTGGGTGCGTGTGAACATATGTGTCATGAGAAACATCACTTACATTTGCCACTGTCCAGAGAAGGACAAAAGCAAGAAAGGTAACATAACTTCTGCATTTTCTTAGGGAAAAAATTTACTCAATGTAAGATTTTTTTAAGTAGAAAAATGTTAGATTAGATAGAATTATGAATAGAAAGAAATACAACATTTTTTAGCATTCTAGTATATCCCCAACACTACTGAAAGCATCTTAAATGAATTCCTCAGGGGCGCCTGAGTGGTTCAGTCGTTAAGCATCTGCTTTCGGCTCAGGTCATGATCCCGGGGTCCTGGGATCGTGCTCCGCATCAGGCTCCCTGCTCGGCAGGAAGTCTGCTTCTCCCTCTCCCACTCCCCCTGCTTGTGTTCCTTCTCTGACTTTGTCTCTCTCTCTGTCAGATAAATAAATAAAATCTTTTAAAAAAATAAATAAATGAATTCTTCCTAACAACCATGTGAGGTAGGAGGAATTATCTTTTTTTTTTTTTTTTAAGATTTTATTTATTTGACAGAGAGAGACACAGCGAGAGAGGGAACACAAGCAGGGGGAGTGGGAGAGGGAGAAGCAGGCTTCCTGCCGAGCAGGGAGCCAGAAGCAGGGCTCGATCCCAGGACCCTGGGATCATGACCTAAGCCGAAGGCAGACGCTTAACCGACTGAGCCACCCAGGCTCCCGGAATTACCTTTATTTTATAAATTTGTAAAACTGAGACACAGAGTGGTTAAATAAGATCTCACTGTAAGTGGTGGAGCCAGGATTTAAATACAGAAGTCTGACTCCAAAGTTTCTGCTGGTGTGGAAACTGATACATACATACTCTGAGTTTGATTAATACATATGAACAATTGTGTTTCCCTTTGGTAACATCAAAACTCTGGAAATCATCCTCCTTGGGCTTTGGTCAGCCTCTCTCCATCAGGCAAAGTCTTGAGTCCTTCAACTCACTAAAGGTTTCTGCTATTTCTATCATGTGTTCAATATTTTGGAGGAACAGTAAAATGTTTTTTACAATTAATGATCTTTATTTAAGGCTTTTTAAAAAACTTTCTATTATGAAATTTTCAAACATCCAGTAAAGAAAGGAATAGTACAGTGAACTCCCATATACCCATCATCATCTATCTCCTCACAATCCATTTACCCCCTCAAGTCCCCACTCACATACCCAATTCTGGCTTCTGCCTTCACCATGCCATTGAAATTCATCAAGTTACCAATAACCTCCCTTGAATCACAATCCAAGGGATGTTTTCCCACTTTCTTTTATTCTTTGAGAACTTTCTCTATGCCAGGTACAATCCTGAGCACTTTTTATACATTATTCCATTTAATCTTCAAAATAATATTGAGATAGGTACTATTATGAGCTCCACTTTCAAAATGAGGAAAAAGACTGGCAAA
This sequence comes from Leptonychotes weddellii, assembly GCF_054177405.1. Classification (NCBI taxonomy): domain Eukaryota; kingdom Metazoa; phylum Chordata; class Mammalia; order Carnivora; family Phocidae; genus Leptonychotes; species Leptonychotes weddellii. Next base: position 108,124,349 of record NC_138373.1, on the reverse strand, counting down.
TCTTCTTCATTTCGAGGAAAGAAAATGAGGCATAGAGAGAGTAAGTAAATTTGACTTGGATCACACAATTGGTAAGGGGTAGAACCTGGACTGGAAACGAGGTCTGTCTGACTCTGAAGCTCATATTATTTACTGGATCTCTCTCCTCCCTGGCTTTCAGTACACCACTCTTTCCTAGAGTTACTCATCTCCTCACCCTCTTTTGTCTCCTCTATGTATCTTCTAGTATCAATGTGCTCTATGGTGTTGCCCTCAATGTTCTTCTCTCTTACACTCACTCCATCTGAAGGATCTCACTCGTGCCTGATGCTTCAGTTGTTACCTATATGCCAATGACTTCTGATCTGTGATTCTGGCTTGTATCTCTTGCAAAGTTTCCAGTCCTAACATTCACACTACCTACGCGGCATCACCTCTTGAATGTCTCACAGGAGCCCCGACCTCAGCATGTCCATTCATCCTATTACCCTCAAAATCTACTTCTCCTGTTGTTGTTGCTGTCACACAATTGTCCACCAAATCCTATATATTCTGTCTCTGAAAACTTTTGTGTATCTGCCCCCTTCTCTCTGTCCTTTTAGTTCAAGTCCACACCATTTTTCCTTGGAGTATGGTAAATACTTAATTATAACCCACCTTGTATCCTCCAATTCATTCTCCAAAAATTTTTCAGATTGGTTTTTTTTAATACAGATTTTATCACATTACCTTCTTACTTAAAATGCTTCAAAAATTTCCCATAACCTTCCAGATAAAATCCAAATTCCTTATGATGGCCTACAAGACCCTTCCTAGTCTAGTCTGGTCCTAAAACACCTGTCAGATTTGTACCTCACCACTACTCAATTCTTTAGCCACATTGTATTTCCCTGAAATTATTCTTAAGTGTTTATAGTCTACTATATTTCCACTTCATCTACATAATATCTAAATTGTCCTTCTACTCATCCCTTCCTCTGCCCCCTGCCACCATATACCAACACAAGCTTACATATTTTCTACTTAGCTAATTCTAAGTCATCTTTCAAGACCTAGTTCAAGAGTCATCTTCAAAGACCTTCTCTGACCACCCTATCTCCAGCCCAGTCCAGGTTTGGGGTCCCTCCTTCATGCTTCCATGGCACTCTGGACTTTGGAGACAGAATCTGTAAGTTTTTACTCAATATCTTTTCCCCTCTTCTTTCTTACTAACAGAACTCCAATTCTGTTTAGTGTACAATGAGTCCAGTTAAAAATACTCATTTTCCCAGACTCCTTTGGGCCAAGGGAGAGCAAGGGACCTGCTTTGGTCAGTGATATGTCAGTAGAATTCTGTTGGGTGGGGCTTCTAGAAAGCTATGGTTTTCCTAATAAAAACAGATGGACTTAGCTTGCCCAGCCATATCATTTACCCTTTCCTTGTCTTCCTGCCCAGAACACGGTCATAGCACCCAGAACTAGAACAATCATCTTGTATCTGTGAGGATGAAAGTCAGACACAGAGGATGGAAGAACAGGAGTTGGACAGAGCCTGGTATTGCTTGACTTCCTTGAGCATTTGGACCAGCCTTAGACTGCATTCCCCTGGACTTCTTGTTATAAGAGAAAAATACACCTCCATTGGGTTAAGCCACTACTGTTGGGCTTCTCTTGTCTGTAGTCCAACACAATTCTGGTTGATAAACTCTCCTTTTTTCTTATCACTTATCACATTTAACTGTTTGTAGTTACCTATCATCTGAGTCTATCAGCAGATAATAAGATTCATGAAAATATGGCTCTTTTTATCAGACTCCTCTTCTGCCTTATCTCACATCCTCTTGGTCCAGTTTTGGCTTTCATGGCAACCAACAGATGAAAACTGACAGTGCCTTCTCTTTGCTTTCTATGGGGGGTCCTTTGCCTCTGCTAGACAACTCCAGGAGTCACTTAGCCATTCTGATTCTTACACAAACTTAGAAGTGAAGGGAATTAACACCCTCAAAGGTGATCCATATTCAAGGGATTGAATATTGCCCACTTTCATATTTCAAGGGGGCAATGTTGAGGGGCCTCCTAGACAGTTCTCAGGGGGTCCCAGAGGGACTGAACCTTAGTTACCCACAATGATAAGCCAGCTCAGTAACCCTTAGTTTCTTTCCCTGTTTCATTATTTACTGTTCCCACTTTTGTTTATTTCCCAAACTAAAACTTCCTACAAGCAAGCCCTTCTCACTCAGTCTCTGCTTTTGGAGGGAACATGAACTAAGACAGCTGTGACTTCGTATCTTACCAGCACTTTAGTGTGGTGCCCAGTTCTCAACGAATATTTGTTCACTGATGCATAACTGAATAAATGGACTTCTTTTCCAATTATACCTCTTTGTGAAAACTGCTTTGTATTTCATTAAAACACTATAATCATTTGAAACATTAGGGGTAGAGTTTAATAGCTGCTAACTTCTACATAAAATACTAGCCACAGAGGAGAGAGAGAAACATAACAGCAGGATCTACCCAGATTTCAACCAGTGAGGTTTCACAACTGATATGGTCAACCAGGTAAGGATCCCTGAATTATGGATATGAAATTTGTTGTCCCAAACACAATGATGCTTAAGCTCTAAGCCTTGGCCTATTGATGGTTTGAACATTTAAGCAGATAAAAGTCATAAAATATTATCAAAATTAAAAGATTTAGTCAGGAAATCAGCAACAGCTATGACTATACAATCATGTTTTCGCAAACAATGTGACCCCAGTCCCAAAATAAATCTTCAAATCTAAAACAGCTATAATAATATGCCAAGCGATCATTTTATATTATCATACAATCAGAAGAGAAGTAACTAGTTTTTAGGATAATAAGAAAAATGTTAGTAATAAAGCATTATTAGAAAATATGGGGCAACACTCTGTTACCATGGGCTTTGTTTTTAGATTGATGATTTAATAAAAATTCATGTGTCCCTTTCTATTTATTTTTAAAAAGAGATAAAAACCTACCACATAAAATGCCTCTAGGTCTATGCACAGTGCCTTAGAAATAAAAAAAAAAAATTATTATCAAAGGATGGCTATAGCCTCAGCTCATCCAAAGAGCTCCTCCTACTGTTTTTTCAAAATATAAAAGGAGTCTGAATTCAGAGAGGAGCTTTCACTGAAGAACCAGAGCATGACAAAATCAAGGAGTAGGAACCAAGAGAGTTAACGCTTCCACGTCAGAGCTGGGTCTCTGATGCCCTGAGCAAGATGAGCCAACGGCCACACTCTGACACCAAAGGGCTTCCCAAGATTCTCAGGACTCTCCTTCCCCATAAACTGCCTTGTCTGGGACCTGTGCTTACTCGAAACTTTGCAGGGGCTTTCTGGCAATAATAGCTTAAGTCACAAACTTCAACTCTATTCAGACAGTAGCTTGGAATATAGTGGGAGAGAATATTTGAACAAGGCACCGCTTCTCCTGTCTCTAAACACTCCTTCAAGGGCAGTCTCTTTACACACAAATCACCTTGAAGAGGAAACAAAAGGTTTAACTCAGGCATAAAGCAATTTTTTTAAATGAGTGGTTAGTAATAAGTTTCTAACTTAACTTAGAATTAATTTTTAATTAATTTTTAACTAATTTTTAATTACTTAAGTAATCTCTGACATTTTTGGTGAACTGGCAATAGATTTTGTTCTTCAACCCATGGACATGAGGACACACACCTGAGCCACCAAGAGTAGACTATAGATGCAGAAAATAATAAAGGTTGGAAGGCTACACACCAAACTTAATATTGGTATATGTGGGGAAGTGATGAACTAGGGAAAGAGTGGGGATTTTTTTCTTCCTACTTGATATAATTCTCTATTGTTTGGATCTTTTTTTTCAGATTTTATTTTTTAAATAGTCTCTACACCCAAATGTGGGGCTCAAACTTACAACCCCAAGATCAAGAGTTGCATGATCTACCAACTGAGCCAGCCAGGCACCCCTATTGTTTGGATCTTTTACAAGAAGAATATTTTTATGCGTAACTTCTGAAATTTTATTTTTTTAAGATTTTATTTATTTATTTGAGAGAGAGCAAGAGAGCACGAGGGGGTATGGGGGCAGAGGGAGAAACAGACTACATGGGGCTCGATCCCAGGACTCTGGGATCACAACCTGAGCTACCCAGGCACCCCAGAAATTTTATTTTTTTAAAGATCATCTACAATAATATTATTACCTCTACTTACCCATCTAGGCAGTAACCTATGTTCTCTGTTTGGTCACTTTGTTCAGTCATTTCACACCAGCTCCCTTAGGGCACCAACCCAAATCAGGCACTGCAGGGGCTTCAAAGACCATTCTTGCAATGACAAACATCTATGGAGTGCTGATTACATGCCAGGCACTGTCCCAGAGTTTTATCAGAACTATTTAATTTAATCTTCACCCAAATTTGTCAGTACTAGGATTACACCCATTTTTCAAATGAGGAAAGAAAGCACAGAGAGATTAAGTAAATTGGCCAAGACCATTCAGCTGATACAGACGGAGCTGAAATTCAAACCCAAGCAATTTGGCTTCAGGTCACACCCCTAATCACTATGTTATTTTACCTCCCTAAAAATGAAAACACTTCACAGTCTCTGAAGATTTACAACCTAGTTAGAGAGAAATGAAGTGACCAATCACAATGTTATGTGCTAAATGGTATGGTGAGGGTACACACTAAGGGAAATGAAGAAAACTTGGTTGAGTGTGATCAGAAGGAAAGGGGAACGTCAAGAAAGTTTCCCCAGAGGAAGCCCCCAGCCAAGCCAAGAGCTGGTCTCACCATGGAGCTAAGTGAGGGGAGAGTCATGAACATCTGCTGTGCACTTGCTCTTTACCAGGCACTTCGTAAACCATCTCATTCTGCCCCCATAATAGCCCTATGAAATATGTGGTGGTGTCCCCATTTTACTAATCAAGAGACTGATGCCCAAAAAGTAAACTAGCTTGCCTAAAACTGAACAGTTACCAGGTGCCAGAGCCAAGATATGAACCTTTATCTATCTAACTCAGAAGTCCATGCTCTTTCTACTCCCCACCACCTCCCCCCAGGCCCCACACACACAGTAGGAGGAGAAAAGGGAGAAATAGCATGTATAGACATACATTAAAAACATCCTGGCATGATAAACCTCCATGGTCTCAGAAACCAAAGCCATCCAATCACAGAATGGACTCTCTTATAAGATGAAATTCCATCCCCAGAAATGTTTATGCAAATGTTGACATCTGTCTGCCCATTGAGGAAGGCCTAAGGTGAAAGTTTAGCCTACCTGACCTCCAGAGGCCCTTAAATCTAGAGATAGTAATATTCCACAGACCACCTGTTTTTCCACAGCAACACAGGTACTCAGAAGTTACATGTAGCCATAGAATGGAGTGCTGCTTAGAATTGGTTGTGTCTGTGATGACATCATCAGTTCTTTAAAGAAAAAAATCAAGTCTCACCCTCTCTGTCATCCTGGTCAAGGTCATGCATAACCTTTAAGAGACAAATGTAATGACCATTTCTCTTCTCTGTTGTCCTCTTACTGTATCTCCCAGCAGTGGTATACACTTCCTTCCTAAAACACTTTTTTCTTTTGGTTTCCATAATACCAGATTTCTCCAGCTTTCCACCTACCTTGCTGGCTATTCTTTCTCCATCTCTTTTGCTGGCTCCTCCTTCTCTTCCCAACCTCTGAATTGCTGTGACAATTAGGATGCAGTTCTGGATCATCTTCTCTTGGATCTACACTCTCTCCTAAGGTCAGCTAGTCCAGTCCCTGGTCTTCAAATACCATCCATATGCAAATAATTCCCACAGTTATATCTTCAGCTCTGACAGATCTGATTTTGATGTCCAATAAACATGGGAAACTAACCACTTTTGAATCAAACTCTAAATTTCCATCCCCTATTCTTCTTTCCCACCTCAGTAGATTGCTCAGGACAAATACCTCTCCCTCAATCCCCACATCTAATCCATCAATATATTCTATTATTTCTCCCTTCAAAGTATATTTTAGAATCAACCACTTCTCTGCACTTCCACTATTTCCACTTTAGTCCAAAGATCCTGGACTTACCTGAAATAGCCAAAAATGTCTTCCTGTTCCCACTCTTGTTCCTAGTCATTCTCCTCACAGTGACTAAAACAATTTCTTTTGACTCTTCAACAGTTTCTTCACTACACATAGAATAAAACCCTAACTCCTCACCAGGGCCCTACAAGATCCCACAGAGCCCATTCCTGCCTGCCTCTCCTTCCTTATCTTCCATTCTCCCATCCTATACACTACACTCCAGCTATAAGGGCTCCTTCCAGGGACACCTGGGTGGTTCAGTCGTTAAGCATCTGCCTTTGGCTCAGGTCATGATCCCAGTGTCCTGGGATCGAGCCCCACGTCGGGCTCCCTGCTCAGTGGAGAGCCTGCTTCTCCCTCTCCCACTCCCCCTGCTTGTGTTCCCTCTCTCGCTGTCTCTCTCAATTTGTCAAATAAATAAATAAATTTTTTTAATTTAAATTTAAGAATTTAAATTAAAAAAAAAAATAAGAGCTCCTTCCAGTGCCTTGAACATGCCAAGTTTGCTGCTGCCTCAGGGCCTTTGCACTTGCTATTTCCAGTGTTTGGGATGCTTTTCTCCCTTACCTTCTTATAACTGACTCCATCTTATTAAATAACACTCCCTCAGAGAAGCCTTTTCTTACCCACACCCCTCACTCTCAACCACATTACGTATTTTATCTTCTTTATAGACTCTATGTAAATTTGTTTATTGTCTTTATTCCCACTGAAAAGTAAGCTCTAAGAGAGCTAGGACTTCGTCCATCATGTTCACCATATCCCAGTGCCCAGAATGATGTCTAGCACAAAATAGGTGCTCAATAAATATTTGTTGAAGAAACAAATACAAGTATTGGTTTTTATTCAACTGACTCTAATGATGATTTTATCCCACAACTAGAGTTACAGGTGTTAAAAACTTGTCATAGACAAGTGATTACAGAGTCCTGAATTGCACAATTGACTTACTAATGGCGCTGGAAGAGATTGTAGCTAATAACTCTCAGATTCAATTCCTTTTGTTTTGCATCCTCAATTTCTTAATGTAGGAAATTTTAATGTTTAAATGATGAGCTGATCTGTTTCTTTCTGGCACAGTGTTCTTATATGAAACAAAGAGATATCAAGGCAGAAAGCCTGAAAATGGTGACAATTTAGATCAAGACATGAATTATCCTATTTGTATTGTCAGATATGTGTCTTCTTCCCCTAGGAAACTATCCAGAGTAATGTCATGAGCCACTTCCAATTTCATGTGAAAAACACCCATGTGGACATTCTCTGCAATTCCTAGTGAGTTCATAGTTCCATTGCAAGCACGTTTCCTAAAATGTTCACTGTTTTTCAATATTAAAGTAAATCTCATAAGGAGGATAAGATTAGGTGTTATCAATACAAAGAGAAAATAATCATTCTTAATCATGACTGCATTATGTGAAAAAATGACTTCCTTTCATTGGATTTTGGTTTAAACCGTTGTACTGAAATTGGCTTCTGAAAAGTTGTCTCAGGTAACTTATTTACAGTCATGATATGGAAAAACACAATTTGCCACCAGTATCCTATTATTTCTACCCTGCTCGGTTATTTGTGACCTGAATAAATAAGGCCTGCTGGTTTATTAGGATGAGAAGGCCGCTAAGATATGTAGAAGCAAAGATAAAACCTCTTGTTTATTCTCTCCAAGAAGCTAAATTTGGTTAGATGGAGGTCATGATAGTCAGAGGTCATAGATCGTGATACTTCCCAAAGTAGTTTGTGTGCCCAGGGCCTTTCCATGCAGAGTCCTACTTCGAAGGGACACACAGGGTGAAGTCGGGGGACTGGCTTACAAAAAGTGACTCAGGAGGAAAAATCTATTTTTTGTTACAGGCATCTGAATGCCTCGGAAAAATATATTTCAAGATGGAATTATCTGGATTATATTTCATTATTTTCACATTTCCTTTTGCATATCTAATCACAACTGAATATTTCATTTCCAACTCCTCTATTAGTGGTGCAACTATGAATTAATTTCATTTTCCCTGTTGGTAGCCTGCTACATTGCTTGATAAGGCTTTAAAAGATTCTTAGAGAAAGGGTGCCAGAATCAGGTGAAATACCACATCTCTAGAGAAGAAAGTCTACAGATTACTCTGGCTTAGTGAGAACTTCCCAGCCATTGAAACTGAAAAACACCTGCAATTCTTCATTCTTCAAACTCCAAATCCTTCGACCAATCCCCTGATATAGATATCCGCATCCTTCCTTTGCTTTTGTTCATCTAACAAATGACATGAAGATATGATGCACTGATGAGATGAAATTGAGTGTGTGTGTATGTGTGTGCACTTGCATGTGAAAAGGAGAACATCTTTTTTCCCAGGGTGTGTCAAAGATGTATGATTCTTAATGACTTCTATCAAGGATTTATTCATAATCAAATGTTGAAATTTCTCATCCTCCAAGCATCTGAGCCATACTAAATTAATGGAAGAAAAATGTAATTGTTCACTAGGGGAACAAAACAGAATGCCACATTAAGAAATCGTTGGAAACTCTGTTATCCGCTAACATCACCCTACCCTAAAAATTGGAGGAATGAGATCACAGGAATTAAAGTTACATTCCCAGCCTAACTAACAGCATTTTTACCTCCTCATCTGAATTGTAAAGTCTTCTACAATAAGGCCTGTGTCATACCTCTGGGTCCTACCCAATGCCCTACAGACAGAAGATGCTGAATATGTTTTGGGATGATGATGATGAAAATGAACCAATTTCCTTAATTCCTACTATGAAATATATTCCTTATATGTAGTCATCAGACCCATGTTTCTCAAAACATTTCCACAAAAGGTACAGCATGTCTTGCAATATTGAGGGTGTTCTATTAAAGATGGAGGGAGAGAAGGCTCATTAGCCAATCAAGATTAAGAAACCTGAGTTGTACAAAGTTAAATGTTTCACTGCCACAGAATTTCTTAAGAAGCTTTAGAACATTTTCGTGTATTGTGAAACTCTAAAAGACGATTAAGGTTTGCAACATTTCGCAAAAGTTGTTTCATAAGGAAAACTTAAGAAATCTTGAAGGGCACCAGTGTCTTTCAGAAGGAAGTTTGGGAACCACTGCATTAGACAAATGTTAAAGCAATACACTGTTTGCAAGAACAGTGTCCATGGAAACACGTCCTTTCCCACAGTGTATTTGTTTTGTTTTTATCTGTAAACAGATGAAAATAACACCTACCTCACAGGGATTGTCATGAGACTGAAGTGAAATCAAACATACAAGTTGCCAAGCCTTGCACAAAGCAGGCCCACAATGAATGCTCCTTCTCTGTCCACATAGCAGTAGTGCGGTGAAAATAAAATTGTCCTGAACTTAACTAGACCTATACACACCTTTGAGGACAGAACTATGGCACATGACACTCCATTCTCTGGTTTAGGAGTCAAGTCAGGCCAGCCACAGCCGTCTCCCACCCATGGGATTTTTACTTCCTTCACTTGGCAAAACTCCACCAGCCAATGCCTTTGCTAATTAGACCTCTGATCCCTCCCACAGTCACACACATACTTGCAGAGACCCAAGCATTTAAGCCTAAACCAGAAGCACAGTGCTTCCAATTGCCAAAATGGGCTAAAAAGTACACTTCTTAGCCAAGGATCTTGGGCAAAAAAAATAGATCATTTATGGCAATGAGAGTGCCGAACAGCACTAGAACTGTGTTTAGTTTCTGATCTGCTTTAGCCAACACTGCATGGTAAGGTCGACTGTAACAAATATTTCAATAAAATCTAAGTTGCACAAAGCATGGCAAAAAGGAGGCTTTTGTTACTCAAAATTCATCAGTGATACATTGGCACCCTCTGCTGGCCAGATTTTCCAACAGCTCAGATTGTACAATACTGCCTTTCTTTTCCCTTGTTTTGCTTTTGTCTTCTTCTAAGAACGTGCAGTGTTACGCTTTGGTTCCATTTTTTACAAATAAATTAGTAAAAATTATCAGTTGAATGGTCATCAGAATGCACAGAATTGTGTTTCAATCCTCACCTCAAAGAGGTGTTCTGGTCAAAAAAAGAAATTTCCTATTGAGCTATAATAGGAAGCATGTTATGGCTCTTTAAATTGTAAAATATTCGATAAAGGCATTTTGCATAAGCATCCTGCTAGCAGAGAATATAGGTTCCAATTTTTACTAATTATAGATATCATTTACTCCTCATTTTACATGGCCTATTGTTAGAGTTGCCAGATTTAGCAAATAAAAGTATGTACCATGCACTTGCATGGGATATACTCATACTAAATACTTATACAAAAAAAATTACCGAGTTATTGAGTAAAAAAGCATTCACTGTTAATCTGAAATTCAAATTTAACCGGGTTTCCTGTATTTTATCTGGCAAACTTACCTATTTTCACATGTACTCTGAATTTCATAATGGAAATTTTTTCTCTTGTGATAGTCAGTGTTTGCCCTACCAAAATAATAAATAAAAGCAAGAACATTTCTTTCTCTGTTTTCTATTTCTTCCCTCACATTTTGGGAGACACCGAATAGGTCTTAATATATCAAAACTTAAAGCAAGATTGAATTAGCTGGGTCGGCTAGGCATGAGATTAAAAATACATCTTTTTCTTTAAAAAAAAAAAGTTATTCAATTAATGAATGGATTGAATGAGAGAAATCCTGAGTTCCTAGGCTTCCTTTATGCAGCAACAAAGATATTATATGAAATATATTAAATTTTGTTTTGTTTTGTTTTTAGAATGGTAAATTTGAGCAGAAGGCAGACGCTTAACGACTGAGCCACCCAGGCGCCCTAGAATGGTAAATTTGAAAATAAGGGCACCTGGACGCATCCTGCTTTTAAGGCAGTGAATCTCAAGCCTACATAGTAGAGTCGCCTGTGGAAGTTTTAAAACTCAAGGATCCCTAGTCTCCACCTGCAGGCCAATTAAATCAGAATCCCTGAGGTTGGAATCCCAAGGAACCGAAAGGCTTAAAGGCAGCCTAGGCAATTTGAATATGCAGCTGGGGTGGCCAAACACTGTCCTGAGGCCATCCAGTCCCTTCAGGGAATACTTCTTGCTTTTGATGTGCAGGTGAATCAATACAGATTAATTTAGTAAAATCTGGGCATTTCTAACCAGATTCCAGTTGATGCAGTTACTTTCAGGCAAAGGACCACACTTTGAGGAGCAAGATTTTACGAGAGGCCAGAAAAGAAAAAGCAATTTGTTTCAATATAGAGTCATAGGTCTGTGTGAACTGAAAATGCACATCACTTACAACCACATTGCTATAATGAATACTGCCATAGAAACGAAGGAGGGGAGGGACAGTGAAAGAAAAACTTATCTTGGGGCGCCTGCGTGGCTCAGTCGGTTAAGCATCTGCCTTAAGCTCAGGTCATGATACCAGGGTCCTGGGATGGAGTTGAGTCTGCTTCTCCCTCTGCCTCTACCCCTCCCCTAGCTTGTGTGCTCTCCCTCGCTCTTGCTCTCTCTCTCAAATAAATTAAATTAAAAATTAAAAAGAAAAGAAAAAAGAAAAACTTATCTTAATAGTTCTGCAATGGGTTACTGTCTCCTCTCCCGTTATCTTACTGTTTTCTGTCACAATGTCCTTCATAGGCCAAAAGGAGTTAATATTTGCTCCCTGGCTACTTTTTCAAAAAACAGTACGAGATTTGTATTAGATCATTTTATATGCAGCATCTCAAATATGCCATAATTTAAAGTATACACGCTTAGATCATATTAGAATTTAGTTCAAAGTTCATTTCCCTAGGACCTTTTTTAACCATTTTAGTCTGTCGGAGCTGAAAGCAGCAATATGAGGATTGTGCAACCATGTGAAGCTGATCAAATCAAGCCTTGAAAGTGTAATTGGTAAATCTCCTCATGAGCTTTTGAAAAATTAATCAAGACAGGTTGGGTGAACCTTTGCTGAGAGTCTCTTTAGGACAAATGACTTGGTTCCCAATGTATTGTCATAAAGGAAAACTCCAGCTGCAAATCCCAAGGTGACCCATTTATCTCGCTTGGATGGAGCATAATGACTTCTTAAGCACTGCAAATAATTCTGCTGGTTTAAAATCAATTTGGTTGATACAATTAAATGAAACTATTTGATCCTACAGGTTCAAAAACCATCCATTTGACTCATACATTAATATTTTAATATGGAAACAGCCACCATAATCTTCCAATGCCTTCTAATAACATTCTGTAGGGATATGTTGCAGAAAGCAGCGCAGAGAGTGTTGTCTTTAAAATCTCTGCTGAATTAGTCATGAGAATCGGTACTAGAATATTTATTCCTCCAGCACTCATAAAGCAATTGAAGCTAATGCCTCTCCAAGGCCTTTTGCATGTGTTCACCAGAGAAGGCAGAGAAGCTCCAAGTGGTGCCTCAGTTCCACCAGATGGTCAAGCTCCCCATCCCACCACCGTCAAAGGTGCAAGGCCGACTTGGAACACACAGGTATGGTCAACGATATTTTCAGTTCTCCGTTTAATGACTCAGTCGATGGTTATGTAACACAAGTGACCACTCCCCCTCTTGGAACTCTCTTCAGTTTTTCTTATAGGACACCGCTGCTTCCAGTCTCTCTGACCACATTTTCTCCATCTCTTCTTTCTCTGACAAAACTTTCAATGCTGGGATTCCCCAATTTCTAATCCGCTGCCCTCTTCCCTTCCCATTTACTTATCCCCCCTCTCTTTATGGCTTCAACTCTCACCCATAAGGCAATAACTCCAGCTGTAATTCCAGGCCTGGCTTCTCCTCCAAGGTCTAGATCCGTGTTGTTCAATAGGGGAGCTGCTAGTTACAGGTGGCTAAGAAACGTAATTAAAATTAAATAAAATTTGAACTTCCTCAGTCATACTAGCCACGTTTCAATACTCAACCGCATATGTCTAGTGTACACCACATCGGGTGGTCCAGAGAAAGCACATATCCATCATCACAGAGAGTTCTACTGGACAGTGACAGCTAGATTATAACAGCGAGTAAAGATGTGCCAGGCTCTCTGCCAGGTCTGTCACAGGGAAACTAATCTAATCCTCACATGGAACTTCTGAGGTACTTACAGTAGTCAACATTATAGAGACAGGAAGTAGAATGTTGGTTGCTGGGGGTGGCCGGGGAATGGAGATTGGGGAGTTATTGTTTAATGAGTGTAAGGTTTCCATTCCGCAGGATAAAAATAGTTCTGGAGATGGAGGGTGGTGTTGTTGGCACAACAGTACGAAAGTACTGAATACCACTGAACCGTACACTTCAAAATGGTTAAGATGGGGAATTTTGTGTGTATGGTGGTACAATAAGAACAAACAGGACAGATACAGTATGCACTGCAGGAAATGGGTATTTGGGACTCCTCACTATCACACATAACTTGCGCCAGCACTAAGACTACTGAGAGAGAATCCAATTTAAATGGGAACTTTAGGGTAGACAAAGAAAGGAGGGGCACCTGGGTGGCTCAGTCCGTTAAGCTTCTGCCTTGGCATGTCAGGTCTTGATCCCAGGGTCCTGGTATCAAGCAAGCCCTGAGCCTGGGTGGGCTCCCTGCTCAGCCGGGACTCTGCTTCTCCCTCTCCCTGTGACCCTCCCCCCACTTGTGCTCTCTCACGCATGCGTTCTCTCTCCCTCTCAAATAAATAAATAAAATCTTAAAAAAAAAAAAAAGATGTGCCTGGAACTATGGCTTGAAAAGTGAAACTAATTCGATGGAAATAAATCTGTCATATATTTAACAACATCCAGGTTAACACTGCAACTATTTGTTCAAATTTAGAACAAAGGCTCATTGGTTATTTGATATAACAGTTTGGAAAAAGCTATGAAGAATAACAATAAGTGAATAGGGTTTTTTGGTTTTTTTAGAATCCACCTATAAGTGAGATCACATGGTATTTGTCTTTGTTGGTCTGATTTATTTCACTTAGCATAATGCCCGCCTATGTTGTCGCAAATGGCAAGATTTCCTTCTTTTTTATGGCTGAGTAATATTCATATGTGTGTGTGTGTGTGTGTGTGTATTCCCAACATACACCAATTACATTCCCACCACCAGTGCACAAGGCTTCTCTGTTCTCCACAACCTAACACTTGTTATTTCTTGCTTTTTTGTTAATAGCCATTCTCACAGGTATGAGGTGGACAACTCATTTAGTTTTGATTTGCTTTTCCCTGACGAGTGATATCAAGCATCTTTTCAAGTTCCTATTGGCCATCTGTATGTCTTCTTTGGAAAAATATCTATCCAAATCTGCCCATTTTTTAATTTTTAATCTGATTGTTTGTGGGTTTTTTGTTGTTGAGTTGTATGAGTTCGTTATACATTTTGAATGTTAACCCCATATATATTTTTTTTTTCCTCTCACTCAGGTTGCCTTTTTACTTTGATAGTTTCTTTATAGTTCGATGTACATCATATTTTTGACTCTTGTAAATCTCATAAGTGAAAACATAGTTTCATGGTTTACACATCTCTTATTATGAGTAAGATCACATAAGGCTTATGTTTTAAGAGGCACCCATTTGTATTTTCTATTCATGTCATTTGCTCATTTTTATGTTGAGTTGGTTTTTTATATAAATATAAAAAAATCATTTTATTATGAATGACAGTGAATCTTTCACAATATATTGTTGAAAATATTATCTTTTATTTAGCTTTTTTTTTGAAGATTTTAAAAATGCCATTAAGGATACCAATATCATTTTTTATGGTTTCATGATTTTTGTGTTGCTTTAGGCTTTCCTAGTCTAAGATGATAAAAAATTCTCCCATGTCCTGGTATTTTTATGGCTTTCTTTTCTATTAACATCTTTGATATCTCTGGGATTTGTTTTGGTGTAGGAATGATATAGGGATTTAACTCAATTTTTTTCAGATGTCTCCAGTTTTCCCCAGACCATTTAAGGATATTTCATTCTTTCCCACTGTTTACCTTTTTGATTTGGCACTCAGGTCACATAGCTTCTCTCTCCCTGGGAACTGGGTGCAAGTTTCCTTGGGGACCAGGTACGTTGTTCAACATTATCCCTCTCTGTAGACCTTCTCCCATTGCCCCTGCTTCGTTCTAAAGCCTTCACACAAAGGGTCTCCTCTTGTCTGGAAGACTCCTTCCCCACCCCCTTGACTTCCTACCCCCTCCTCCTCACATTTCAGCCTTTCTCTAAGCTGGGTGCCATGTCACTTTCTCTAAGCTGGGTGCCATATTACATATCCCCAATCACCCCATATTTTTTTCCTTTTTGGTATAGCTGTTCCCCACAATGATAAAAGTCCAATCCATGTTGGTCACTTCAGTGACCCTGCTGTCTACATTAGTACCTCATAAACAGTGAATGCTTGATAAAAGTTTACTGAAAGAATGTGATGTTTATTTTTCCCCTCAGATCGATTCTCTTCTTCATGCAGTGGTTACAGAATGAGGGGCAGCTGTGGTCCCTCCATGAGCCCTGAGTCCAGCCCCTAGACTCTTCTGAGGCTCCTCAGAGCCTCCTACTGAGAAGTGGCCACTCCAGCAGCCTGCCTGGCCCCTCCAGACATGTCTGGCTTTGACCTTACAGATCCAGATATGGAGGGTGCCTATAGCTTTGGCCTTTGCACTAGGGCTCTGTGACTTATTAATTTCCAGAAAAAGAAGCATTATAGCAGGAGAGTTTTCTTGGCTCAGTATGATCTTTTTCCCTCTTATTTTACCACCTTGGATGTGAGGCAATATGAATGCAGTTAGCACTCAGAGAAGCTGCCACTGGCCACTTAAGATGTTGCATGATTTTTTTTTTTTTCCTTTTAACTTAGCATTGGTACCTGTTGAATGAACACTATTGTCCTTATAAAATCCCAGATATTCTACTTGGTGATTTCTGTAGAAATAAATTCTGCTCTTGGGGATTCTAATACTCATGCTGTAAAAGTTAGAAGTAGAAATCGGCAGGGAAGAGAAAGAAGAAAGAGAAAAATACAGGTTATTAGCAGAATGCTTGGCTCTTGCTTCTCAAATATTTTAAATTCAGAAAAAAAGTTTAAAAATTCAAGTGCAACATTATCATCAACATAAATTAACATTTAATTAATTATACACTCAGGGTATTGCTCTGAAGTGAGTTTAATTAAAAAATAACTCGGATTGGCAATATGTTGGCTGGATATCTCTATCCCCTTGAGAAGGGGAGGTTGAATAGTTGAAATAGCATGGTCTGACTGCTGCAGACCAAGATTATCCTGTTTCATTCTTCAGTCTGCCCTTCCTTCTCTCTCCCAAGGGCAGAAATGAACAAAACAATGGCTTCCTAATTGTTTAGCATTCAGTTTTCTGCTTAGCAAAAACTGTGGTTATACCAGTTCTCACATAATTTTTTTTAAAAAGAAAGGTTATTGTGTTTAGAATTCAGTGCATACTAATCGTTAACTCATTTCCCCCTTAAAAAATAAAAGACTTTATTGTGGAAAAATTTAAAAAGTTACTAAGTACACAGAATAGTATAATGAATATCCTTGGACCCATCGTTCAGGTTTAATTACCAACATTCTGCCATTTTGCTTAATCTGTACCTCCGCCGATTCTCCATCTGCCCAAATATTAACTGTACGACTTTGACAATGGTATATCTATATAGCCCACATCAAAATGAAAACATAGAATGTTTCCACCACCCCAGAAAATTACTTCTGTCTTCCCATCAATTCTTTGTCCTCTCCCCAACCCTGCAGGCAACCACTATTCCGATTTTTTTTTCAAAAATATATTAGTTTTTGCTCGTTCTATAATTTCATGCACAGAGAATCATCAAATATGTACTATTTTGTATCTTATGCTTCTTTTAATTAGCAAAATGTCTGTGAGCTCCATTCATCTTATTACATGTATCAGTAATGCATTCTTTTCTATTGCTGAGTACAATGGTGTGAATATACCACAATTTGTTTATTCATTCTCTTGTTGAGAGAGAGTTGTTTCCTTTTTTTAGGTATTTTAAATAAGGCTGCTAACGTTCTTGTGCCAATGTTTTTGTGGATTTGTTTTCATTTCTCTTAAATAAAATACTTAGCATGGAATAGGTGGATGTTTAACTTTATATAAACCTGCCAAACCTTTTTCCAAAGTGATTGTACTATTTTACATTCCTACCAGGGGTACATGAGAGTTCTGTTTGCTTCGTATCTTAACAAATATTTTCAGCAGCCCATTAAATTTTTGCTTTTCTAGAGGGTGTATAGTGGTTCTTCACTGTGGTTTTAATTTCCTTTTTTTTTTTTTTTTGGATGACTGATGATATTAGGCATTTTTCACAAATTTTTTGGCCAATTATGTATCTTCCTTTGTAAAGTGTCTGTTCAAATTTTTTGTCTACTTTTTTTATTTGGTTGTCTTTTTATTATTGAGTTATAAAAAGTCTTTATATTTTCACATGAGAGTCCCTTGTCAGACAAATGAATATTTTCTTCCAGTCTGATGTTTGCCTATTCATTGTCTTAATATTTTTCAGTGAGCAGAAGTCTTTGATTTTGAATGAAGTCTTATTTAGCAATTAGAAACATTCTACGGATTTTACTTCCTATGTCTTTAACCTAGTTTGATTCAATTTGAGTTAATTTTTTGTATATAGTGTTAGGTAAAGGTCCAATCATTAGTTTGCATGTGGATATCTAGTTTTCTCAGCACCAAAAGGTCGTCTTTTCCCCCATTGGCACCCTTGTCAAAAATCATTTGAGCATATATATGAGTTTATTTCTGGGGCCCTTATTCTATCCCATTAGTCTGTAAGACCTCAGTTTGGTTTGTTTGTTCTTTCCAAGATTGATTTGGCTATTCAGGTTCCCTTGAGATTCCATATGAATTTTAAGATGGGTTTTTCTACTTCTTGCAAAAACAGTCATTGGGATTTTTTTAGACATGACACTGAAGCTGTAGATCGCTTTGGGTACTATTGACATCCTCACAGTATTAAGTTCTCCCAACCCATTAGCCTCGGATGTGTTTCCATTTAGTTATGTCTTCTTTAGTATCCTTCAGCAGTGATTTGTTGTTTTCATTGTGCAAGTCTTTTACCCACTTAGGTAAGTCAATTCCTGAGTATTTTATTCTTTTTGATACTATTATAAATGGAATTATTTTTTAATTTCCTTTTCAGATTGCTCACTCTTAGTGTATAGAAATGCACCTGATTTGTTTGTGTCGACTTCATATCCTACTACTTTGATGAATTTGCTTATTACCTCTAATAGTGTGTGTGTGTGTAATCTTGAGAGTTTTTTACATTCAGAATCATATCATCTGCAAACAAAGATAATTTTATTTCTTCCTTTCCAATTTGGATGCCTTTTATTTCTTTTTTTTTGCCTATTGCTCTAGTGAGGACTTCCAGTAATATGTGAATAGAAGTGGGAAAAGTAAGCATCCTTGCCTTGTTCCTGACAATAAGGGAAGAGTGGTCAGTCTTTCACCATTGAGTATGATGGTCACTTTGGGCTTTCCATATAATGGCTTTTATTATGTTGAGGTAGTTTCCTTCTATTCCTAGTTTGTTTTATCCTGAAAGGATGTTGAATTTTGTCAAATGCTCTTTCTGCCTCAATTGAGATGACCATGTGCGTTTTTTCCCTTTATTTTGTTGAAGTGGTGTATTACATTGATCAACTTTCACATGCTGAACTATCCTGGCACTCCAGAAATAAATCCCATTTGGTCATGGTATGTATTCCTTTTAATATGCTGCTGAATTCAGTTTGTATTTTTCTGAGGATTTGTTCATCAATGTTCATAAGAAATTTTGGTCTGTATTTTTCTTTTCTTGTAATGTCTTTGTCTGGCTTTGGTATCAGGATAATTCAGTCCTCAGTATAAGCTGGGGAGTATACTCTCCTCTTAAATTTTTTGGAAAAGTTTGAGAAGAACTGGTATTAGTTCTTCTTTAAATGTCTTGCAGAATTCACTGGTGAAATCATCAGGTCCAGGGCTTTCCTTTGTCTGAAGATTTTTTTTTTTCACTCCAAAACTATCATTTTTTTTTTTTGGATTATTTATAACCATTTCTTTCAAGACAGCTATTTTAGTACTTCACATGATATTAAGAAAGAAACCTTCTGGGCGCCTGGGTGGCTCAGTCGGTTAAGCGACTGCCTCCGGCTCAGGTCATGATCCTGGAGTCCCGGGATCGAGTCCCGCATCGGGCTCCCTGCTCAGCAGGGAGTCTGCTTCTCCCTCTG
>NC_138373.1:108078070-108104989 GCF_054177405.1 Leptonychotes weddellii | reverse complement strand
GGTTGGGCGGAGAGAGGGATGCCAATTCAAGTCTCCTTGGGCATCTTCTGCAATACTGTGGCAGATAACGTGGGTCAAATATTCCAGTTTATCTTTGTTCTTGGTCCTAGTCCATTTGAGCTCCTGTAACAAAACACCACTTGTAACTAACAGACATTTACTTCTCACAGTTCTGGATTCTGGAAGTCGGAGATCAGGGTGCTGGCGTGGCCAGGCGGGTTCTGGTGAAGCCCCTCTTCTGGGAGGCTGACTTTTCACTGTGTCCTCACCAGTTAAGGGGTCTTGTCCTTTCTAAAATATTGGCCAGAGAATCAGTCACAAAGTTTTCTTTCCAAGATAATTCTAATCCATGTACACTTGTAATACCAGAACTTTGGGGAATAGGATTATTATTTTTTTTTAAAGATTTTATTTATTTTTTTAGAGAGCGAGCGAGAGAGAAACAGCATGAGAGGGGAGAGGGTCAGAGGGAGAAGCAGGCTCCCCGCTGAGCCGGGAGCCCGATGCGGGACTCGATCCCGGGACTCCAGGATCATGACCTGAGCCGAAGGCAGACGCTTAACGACTGAGCCACCCAGGCGCCCAGGATTATTATTTTTAATATTTTGCTTTGCTAATTTACAAGAGGCGGAAGTGAAATATATATTATTTGAATTGGACTGTAATTGTTTATCTTGGTTTTAATTGATCTCTGCTCTAATTATCAACAGACAAGCAGCTCATGTTTGGTGTCCGTGCTGGTCTCCCGCCTACACTCTGCAATCTCTCCCTGCAGCAACCAGACCACCCAACCTGGGGGGGTGTGAGGACACATATATCCCAGGCTGCCCAGAATGGTCCATGGGGGACAAATAAAACAGTAAGTCTCCAATTTGCACTTGTTTTATATTAATAAATAAGAAAGAAGTTAGACCTCTAATATTTACTTGGGAGAACAATCGTACTGTTTGTGTGTGAAATGTGCAGTATGCAAGGCTTGAATAAAGAGTGGAAGTTCACTGTAATGTGTGAATTTCTTGAAGTGATCAAGAGAACATCAAGACTCAGATGTCTTCTGTTCCACTTAAATTAGCTCCATTATGACATAAAACAGGGATCTAATCAGACCTGACTTATAATCTGCAAAAAATTCAAAATTGTCAAAGGCTATGTCATTATTACCACAAGCTTCATAGTTTCGTGCATATTTTATAATCTACATAATATGTCTGCATAGTGCTACATATGTATAATTTATGTATATGTATAAATATATTGGATATTTACTAAAACATTTCATTTTTTTTTCACTTGTATTTTTGTATTTAAATTCAATTAATTAACATATAATGTATTATTAGTTCCAGAGGTAGAGGTCAGTGACTCATCAGTCTTATAGAATACCCAGTGCTCATTAAATCACATGCCCTCCTTAATGTCCATCACCCAGTTACCCCATCCCCCCACCCCCTCCGCTCCAGCAACCCTGTTTGATTCCTATGATTAAAAGTCTCTCATGGTTTCTCTCCCTCTCTGATTTCTTCTTGTTTTATTTTTTCCTCTCTTCCCCTATGATCCTCTGTTTTGTTTCTTAAGTTCCACATATGAGTGAGATCATGTGATAATTGTCTTTCTCTGACTGACTTATTTTGCTTAGCATAATACCTTCTAGTTCCATCTACGTCATTGCAAATGGCAAGATTTCATTTTTTGATGGCTTAGTAGTATTCCATTGAATATAAATACTACATCTTCTTTAACCATTCATCTGTTAATGCACATCTGGGCTCTTTCCATAGTTTGGCTATTGTGGAACGAGAGAACAAAATACTAAAATGGCAACAATGAGCCTAGAGAAATATACACTAAACAAATTAGACGAGACTTGAAACCAAAAAAAAGAAATTAAATTAAATTAAAATTTAAAAAAGAGAGAGAATATAATCAGACAGGTGAACAGAACAGAGCAATACATTGGATCCTGTGTGTATTTTGGTCTGTTTGTTAGAAAACTAGATCCCAAAATTGTAGAGAAAGTGAAACTTATATATGTACAAAAATAAAATTAAATACAATGAAAGGACAGAATGTAAGTGTAAAAATGAAAATTAAAAGATTTTTTAAAAAGAGTTGATAAAATAAAAAATTGAAAAAGGAAAGAGAAAAAATATTAAAATTGAAAAACTAAAGAATTGTGGGGAAAAAACATGAATTCTATATACTCTTTTCCACTAGCACTGGAGTTTTGCAGTTCTGTGTGATCAGTAAACTTGGTATTAGCCAGATGTTCTTGCTGACCTTCTGAGGGAGGGGCCTGTTGCACTGATTCTCAGGTATCTTTGCCCCTGGGGGACCTGCACCGCCCTTGCCCAGTCCATCTGCTCGGGTTTGCTCTCAGGAGCTTTTGTTCCCCACAAGCTTTCCATACAGCTTTGGAGGAGGAGAGTGAATGGCGGCCTCCCAATCTCCAGGCCCAGAGCCGAAAGCTCGTGCCCCCCACTCCTCAGTGCGCCCCCAGAGAAAAGCAGTCAGTCACTCCCGTCTCCAGTCTCTGGCCGCACTCCGTGCTCACCCAGCCTGTGACCGAGTGTTTCTATCTCTGGCACCTGACCCTGTGTGGAGTCTCCAAACCCAGCAGACTCCTGCTGCACGCTCCTGCGCCTCTCCTCCTAGGGGAGGGTGGGGGGGTTCTCGCTAAGGCTCTGCCGCTTGCTGGGCCCCTGCCCAGAGAGCAGTCACCCAACCGTGCTGCGGTTGGAGGTATACGGCAACCCCGAGCTGAGAGCCCACTCCCAGGCTCCCTGATAGCAGCCGGCTTCCCCACTCCAATGCCTGGGAGCTCTGCCGCACTCAGGCACCCCGGTTTTCTGTGACCCTGGGGATCCTGACACCACACTGTCCCACCTAGGATTCCACCCCACTTCCCCACCTGATCACCTTTCAGGCAGGGACGTCCCTCACCAGTGCAGACGTCTAAAAGTTCTGATTTTTTACTCCGCTGCTGTACCACTTGCCGGTAGCTGGCTGACGGAGACGCCCTCTCCCTGCGGTCTTTCTTCCCACATACCACCTCAGATTCCCTTCTCCGCACCTCCTACCTTGCAGGAAATGGTCGCTTTTCTATCTGTAGAGTTGCAGCTCTTCTTTTCTTAGTGCTCTGGTTGAGTTCACAGGTGTTCAGAATGATTTGATGGCTATCTAGCTGAATTCCTGGCACCACACGAAACTAAGGTCTCCTACTCCTCCGCCATCTTGGACTATCTCCCCCTGAAGATTTTTTATTATGGATTCAATCTCCCTACTAGTTTTAGGTCTAATCAGATTTTCTATTCTTTCTGGTTTGGTGCTGCATTTCCAGGAATTTGTCCATTTCATCTAGGTGATCCAATATGTATGTGTACATTTGTCCACAGTACTCTCATAATCCTTTTTATTCTTGTAGTTTGGTAGTAATGTTCCCGCTTTCTGATTTCAGTACTTTGAAGTCTCCCTTTTTTTCTTAGTCCATCTAGCTAAAGGTTTGTCAATTTTGTTGATCTTTTGGTTTTATTAATTTTCTATTATTTTTCTATTCTCTATTTCACTGGTCTCTGTTCTAATGTCTATGATTTCCTTCCTTCTGCTAGCTTTGGGTTTAGTTTGTTCCTCTTTGTCTGGTTCCTTCCGTTGTAAAGTTAGGTTGCTGACTTGAGATTTTCCTGTTTTTTAACATAAGTATTTACAGCTCTAAATTTTTCGTTTAGCACTGCTTTTGCTGTGCCCTATAATTTTTGGTACTTTATGTTTTTGTTTTCATTTGCCTTAAGTATTTTCTAATTTCCCTGTGATTGCTTCTTTGATCCACTGGTTGTGTGTGTTCTTTAATTTCCAGAAATTTGTAAATTTTCAATTGTCCTTCTGTTATCAATTTCTACTTTCATCCCTTTGTGGTCAGAGAAGATACTTTATATAATATCTTTTTAAATATATTAATATATCAGTTTGTAGCCTAACATATAGTCTACCTTGGAAAATATCCCATGTCACTTGAGAAAAACGTGCATGCTTTTATTGGTTAGAGTGTTCTGTGTATGTCTGTTAGATCCAGTTGGTTTGTTTTGTGGCTCAAGTCTTCTGTTTACTTGGTTATCTTCTGTCTGGTTGTTCTATCCATTATTGAGAGTGGGGTAGTGAAGTTTCCAGCTATTATTGTAGAAGTGTCTATTTCTCTCCTCAATTCTGTCCCTTTTGCTTCACCTATTTTGGTAGTCTGTTATTAGGTGTGTAAATGTTATATCTTCTTGCTCTATTGAAGCTTTTATTAATATACAATATCCTTCTCTGTCTCTTATAAACTTTTTTGATTTAAAATCTATCTTGCCTGATGTTAGGATAGCCAACCCTGCTCTCTTTTGGTTAGTATTTGCACAGAATATCCTTCTTCATTGTTTTACTTTTAATCTATTTGTGTTTGCATCTTAACTGAGTCTTTTGTAGACATTTTATAGCAGGGTCATTTTTTTTTTAGTCCTTTCTGCCAATCTCTTGCCAATCTTTTGATTGGAGAGTTTAATCCATTTACATTTAAAATAATAACTGAGGGGCGCCTAGGTGGCTCAGTCAGTTGAGCATCCGACTCTTGATTTCAGCTCAGGTCATGATCTCAGGGTCATGGGATTGGGCCCTGCCTCAAGCTCCATGCTCAGCATGGAGTCTGTTTGAGATTCTCTCTCCCTCTCCCTCTGCCGCTCCCCCTGCTCATGCTCTCTAGCTTTAAAATAAATAAATAAATAAATAAATAAATAAATAAATAAATAAATAAATAAATAAAATCTGTTAAAATAATAACATAATCACTGATAAGAGGAAATTTACCTCAGGCATCTTGCTATGTATTTTTCTACATACCTTACACCTTTTTTGTCTCCCGTGTACAGCACTACTCTCTTCTTTTGTGTGTACTTGATTTTTTATAGTGAACATTTAAATTCCTTTTTCATGTCCTTTTGTGTATATTCTATAGCTATTTTCCTGTGGTTACCATGGGGATTACATTTAACATCATAAAGTTTTAACACTCTATTTTGAATTTATACCAGTGTAACTTCAATAAGGTACAAAAATTCTTCTCCTTTAAAACTGTCTTTATCCTTTTCAGTTGTTGGTGACACAGAATTATGTATTTATACATTGTGTGCCCCAAAACATAAACTAATAACTTCCTTAATGTGTTAGTCTCTAAAATTATGTAGAAAAGAAAATGTGGAGTTACAAACCATTATTTCTTCAAATATTCCCTCTGCCCCTTTCTCTCTCTTCTCCTTCCGGGACTTCCACAATGCATATGTTGGTCAACTTGATTGTATCCCTCATGTCCCTTAGGCTCTATTCCATTGTCTTCATTCTTTTTTCTTTCTGTCCTTTAGACTCAATAATTTTCCTTTTCTTCAAGTTTATTGATTCTTCTGCCTGCCCAAATCTGCCTTTGAATCCCTCAAGTGGATTTTTGTCATTTGTTATTGTACTTTCCAGGTCTTTTTGGTTTTCTTTAAGTTTTCTATCTCTTTATTGATATTTCCATTTTGTTTGTACATCATTTCTTGGCTTTTTCCACATTTGCCTTTAGTTCTTTGAGCATCTTTAAGGCAGTTGTTTTAAATTCTTTGTCTGTTAAATCCACCATCAGGTTTTTTCAGGGAAAGTTTCTGTTAGTTTATTTTCTCCTTTGAATGGACCACACTTTTCTGTGTATGTCTTGTGTATCCTTTGTATGCCTTGTGATTTTTTGGGTTAAAAAACTGGACATTTGAATGTAATAATGTGGTAACTCTGAAAATCAGATTCTTCTGCTTCCTCAGGGTTAGCTGTTGTTTGGGGTTTGTTTTTGTTTTTGCTTTTAATTGTTGCAGGCTGTCTCTGGGCCAAGGATCAGCCTGAGGCGTAAACTTGGGTTTTTCTGAGCCTGTGCCTTTCCTTGGGCATGCCTGATGCCTTTCTAATTCCACCTGTATATGCCATTGTTTTTGGTGTTTGTTTGTTTGTTTCATTTTTTTTTTAAGATTTTATTTATTTATTTGAGAGAGAGAGCATGAGAGGGCACAAGCAGGGGGAGTGGCAGATGGAGAGGGAGAAGCAGGCTCCCCACTGAGCAGGGAGCCCGATGCAGGCTTGATCCCAGTACCCCAGGATCATGACCTGAGCTGAAGGCAGACGCTTAACCGAGCGAGCCACCCAGGCGCCCCTGCCATTGTTTTTGAATGGCCTAGTCTTCAAGGTCTGGATCCCAAAAGGGGAAAATGAAGGACGACAAAAGTCACCAGCCCTTTAAAGACCCTGAAAGTCACCTGAGCCAGATGGAAAGCAGTTTGCAAAAATGGGAGGGGGTGCAACAATGCCACCACCTCTTTCTCTGAACCTGTGTTCAAAAGCCACAATCAGAGCAGGTCCCAAATATATGGAAGACAGGGCGCTTTTTGCCCACCCTGGCTCCACAATCTGTGTCAACGCTACTCCAGGAACACATACACTGCTGTCTGCCACAGGGCAGAGTGGTGGGAGATGGGTAGCTACTACTACGCTAAGAGCTGAAATTGACCAAAATTAACTGCAATTTACCACCCAAGCCTTTCCCTGAAAATTAGGAGCCTTCAGACTCGAGGTTCAAAATATTTATATAAGATTCTGCCAGTGCAATTTTGTCTAGGTGGGGAAACAGATTTCTGTTGTTTCCTACTCTGCCGTCTCCCCAGAATCCTCAAACCTTGTTTTAATGTTTAATAAGTTATCAAGCTTGGGTATCACTTCATAATTTAATCAAATTTTAACTCACAAGAAAGAATCCTGCTAACTTCCTTGTCTTCAAATCCTTAATTAGCCACATCTACACACAGGCATCACTGTCTTTCAGTCTGGACATAGGCCAAGAAACATTTGCCAAAGACAGGTGTAAGATGCAGCTACCAGTTAAGGGGAATAGATAAGATGACCTGTTTTGTGAATCTAAACCTCAGACACAGGGCCTGACAAAAGATTTGAGAATGATTATATGAAAAATCTTATAAATACATAAAAATTAAATTCAATTACGTTATAAATTTAATGCACTGCCTTTACAAAAGAAAAAAAAATCTAATTAGGACCGTCCCCAGAAAACTAAGCCATATAGTCCCCACATATATGTGCAAAGAAGAAGAAGAAGGGAGGCATGGACCATTGAATGAATCATCCCCAACTTTCATTCTTTGCATATTTTGACCATCATAACATTTCAATAAATGTCCTATAATAAAAGCAGTACATTTTTCTTTACATTTAATGTAAATACCAACAGTGGTCACCTATCAACTTCATACAAGGACACACTTCACAGGTTTCATAATCAAATTTTAAAATGATCACGTGTAAAAAAAAAAATCACAATCTAAAAAAACACACAAATAATAAAAAACACCAGTACAGCATAAAAAAATACAAAAATGTAATTTATTTGCCTTATTTACCAAATGGTTAACTATAAAGTTATAATTTTTGCCTTGGAGTTAAAGGCAGTTTCACTTTTATCACAGTTACTTTTTCTGATCATATGCTAGAATCAGTATCTTCTGTGTTTTATCTGTATTTAATTGATCATTTACATTTTATATATTTGTCCACTTAAGAACCATATTTTCTGCATGATCACAGAAGCTCCATAATATAAAATGTCATTTTCTTCATATATTTGAGTAATACCGATCACGGTTTTGAAAGTCTCTATGAGCATATCTTGCATAAGTCTTGTTATGTGGGATCCTTCCAAAAGGTTCATGGTCATTGAAACAAGATTCAAAAACTTCATCAACAGCCTTTTGAGCTACTTCTTTGCTGATATTCCTAACAGCCAGGATAGAAAGAATGGCTCTGTCTCGTACACAGGTCTAAGGAGAAAGAAAAGTATGTGGCTTTAACTTAAATGACAATTTAATCATGAAATAATGATATTTTATATAATGTCTGACCACAGTCAGAATTAATTCCCTTTCGAACCCTCTTACACTGTTGGTGGGAATGCAAGCTGGTGCAGCCACTCTGGAAAACAGTATGGAGGTTCCTCAAAAAGTTGAAAATAGAACTACCCTATGACCCAGCAATTGCACTACCGGGTATTTACCCTAAAGATACAAATGTAGTGATCCGAAGGGGCACCTGCACCCCAGTGTTTATAGCAGCAATGTCCACAATAGCCATACTGTGGAAAGAGCCAAGATGTCCATCAACAGATGAATGGATAAAGAAGATGTGGTATTTATATACAATGGAATATTACTCAGCCATCAAAAAAAAAATGAAATCTTGCCATTTGCAACTACATGGATGGAACTAGAGGGTATTATGCTAAGCAAAATAGGTCAATCAGAGAAAGACAATTACTCATGTGGAATTTAAGAAAAAAACAGAGGATCATAGGGGAAGGGAGGGAAAATAAAACAAGAAGAAATCAGAGAGGGAGACAAACCATAAGAGACTCTTTTTTTTTTTTATATTTATTTATTTGTTTGTTTGTTTGAAAGAGAAAGAGAGAGAGAACGAGCAAGGGAGGGAAAATAAAACAAGAAGAAATCAGAGAGGGAGACAAACCATAAGAGACTCTTTTTTTAAAATATTTATTTATTTATTTATTTATTTATTTATTTATTTATTTATTTATTTGAGAGAGAGAGAGAGAAAGAGCACAAGCTGGGAAGGGGGGCAGAGGGAAAGGGAGAAGAAAACCCCCCGCTAAGAAGGGAGACCAATGCGGGGCTCAGTCCCAGAACCCGGGGATCATGACCTGAGCCAAAGGCAGAGGCTTAACCAACTGAGCCACCCAGGCACCCCACTATAAGAGACTCTTAATCATAGGAAACAAACGGACGGCTGCTGGAGGGGAGGTGGGTGGGGGGATGTGGTAACTGAGTAATGGACATTAAGGAGGACATGTGATGTAATGAGCACTGGGTTTTATGTAAGACTGATGAATTACTGAACTCTACCTCTGAAACTAATAATAATACATTATATGTTAATTAATCGAATTTAAATTTAAAATATTAATGGAAAAAAAGAATTAATTCCCTTTCGTATTATTTTATTCATTTCTGTCATTCTAAAGTAGAAACATAACTCTATGGAATATGTTTAGCTCAACCTAAAATTATTTAGGTATAAATAAGACCTCCTCCAGGGCGCCTGGGTGGCTCAGTTGGTTAAGCGACTGCCTTCGGCTCAGGTCATGATCCTGGAGTCCCAGGATCAAGTCCCGCATCAGGCTCCCTGCTCAGCGGGGAGTCTGCTTCTCCCTCTGACCCTCCCCCCTCTCATGTGCTTTCTCTCATTCTCTCTCAAATAAATAAATAAAATCTTTAAAAAAAAAATAAAAAATAAGACCTCCTCCATTTTTTCATCTTTTCCAATAATATAACCAGATGTCATTTTCTGAAGTTTTAGGTAGTCCAACAAACAGTAACTCCCAATTTGCAAAAATCAAAAAAACAAACCAAAAAAAAATCTATAAATAAGGTTCTAGTTGGATTTTTAATAAAATTTAAATAGATTTAAAATATACTTTACTTCTATGTCTCTCTCTTCCTTTACTTTCCAGTTGACTAATACTAGATAATCTTTCCTTCAAGAGGGGCATCTCCCATGGAGGCAAAAGGAAGCTACACATGCATATACATAAAATTTGAAGGTGTCTTAATTTTTCAGGAGGAAAAAAAAAAAATCAAACAACCTTTTTTTTTCCCTGAGCGTTCTTTGCATGGGTATTAAATTCTCTATCTAAGAAAATAAATTATCTAATGTTACACAGTAATAGGCTAGAATTTCTCAGTATTCTAAATATGTTAAGAAACATAAGGTCCTGCCATTCCAATTCTTGGAGAGCTTTAAATCCATTTATTTCTCCACAAGCCCAAGCTAAAGTTCAAAAGAATGGCATCTAACCTTTTCATGAAAAATAACCAAATACTGGTTCTTACAGCTATGCAATCTGTCAATCATTCATCTTCTGTGTGTGTTTCCTGCTTTACTTCACCCTGGTCAGCATGCCTGAGCTGGGGATGCTCACTAGTATCAGAATATAAACCAGTGGGACGCCTGGGTGGCTCAGTCAGTGGTTAAGCGTCTGCCTTCGGCTCAGGTCATGATCCCAGGGTCCTGGGATCGAGCCCCGCATCGGGCTCCCTGCTCCGCAGGAAGCCTGTTTCTCCCTCTCCCACTCCCCCTGCTTGTGTTCCCTCTCTCACTGTCTGTCAAATAAATAAATAAAATCTTAAAAAAAAAAAAGAGAGAATATAAACCAGTGCTTCTCGACCTAAATTACACTAAACACTGATTTTAAAAATAAACCTCAGGCATAAAGGAAGAAGAAAGAGAGGATGAACCATATGGAGCTACGGCAGCAATTGCCAGAAAGAGGACATTTCTCCCTTCCAGGGGAAGAAACGATGGTAAAAAATTGTCTCCTGGAGCTACAGGTTTGGGAGGCACACGTAGAGACCACAGTTCAGGTTTACTTCTTTCCAAATGTAATTCATTCCTGTTAAAACTGGGTGATTTTACCATATTTGGCCATCAGTCACTGTCATCGATGCCGGTGTCTCTTGGGTACATGCCGTACGAACGCAGGGACTCCATTCTCTACAACTGTTCTCCCTCCACCAGGCTCCCACCACCTCCCCAAACTTTCCCTCCTGTTGCTAGTTCTGTTCGCTTTCGGTGGCCGCTACCCAAAGGAAAAAGAGGAGAGACTTATCATCGTCAGGGCTGTGCTGATTCAAAGCTTTGCTGTCATGTCACACAGCCTTTAAAGGAGCACTACTACCCGGCCATAACCTGTGCTGTGGGGCAGTCTTTGATCCGATAGGTATGACTTTTTTGTCTCGGGAATACAAGTCCCGGACTGCAGGGATCAAAGTCAGACGGGCTGTGATTTTGCATCGGGTCTTCATCTACCTGCTTCCAAAAGGATCCCAAGAACAAGATCATATAGTTCTTTTCACTATTAGAATCTCTCGCTGAGTCACACAGCTTGCCCATAATTAAAAAGTAGAACTAAACTCCATCTATTTGGCTTCAACAGGATACATTCTGTATTCTTCCCATAGAAGTAGTTCTTTCACGTTTCAAATACTAAATGTACTTCTCATTTCTTTGTGCATTATTTCCACTCCTAGCACTCTGAAGGGTGAGGGATTTCATATGTTAGTTTTACCTGATGATGTCGTTTCAATCCAAAATGCAACCTGAATATTTCATTTACAAGAGAGCAGTCTCCACTAAGGTTAGCAGCTCGAACCTATCACAAAGACAGAGGCAAAGAGAAGGAAAGTAAGTGTTCTTGCTCTATAAAAAGTTTTGAAAAAGAATTTAAAATTAGCATGTCTTTCTGAAAACAGAGTATCCATCGGATCTTTTTCAAGAATGTTTTAAACTCTGACATAGACTATTTTAAGTTATTCTTACATTAAGAAAAAGAGCAGATATCCATGAGCTAGACTAGACAATGCAAAATAAACTGGGGGTTTGGGGGAGGGTCAATCATTTATCAAAGGGAACTTTCAAAACTTCACACCATAACCTTATTGAAAGAACTAATTCCTTTTGAAACCAAAAGTCAGAAAGCTGGACCTCAGAGTTAAAGTCCATGTACTCCACAAGATACAACATTTCTAGAAATTACCAAAAGGACTGCAAGATAGCATTCTTTCAAAGATCTACAAACTCAATTTCAACGTAAGCTTAAAATTAAATGCAACAACATCTAAGACACTTTGAGAATGGGAACCTCCTGCCCTTCACCCAAAACACTGAAACTCTCTTGGAACCTCCCTTAAACCTGTGTAAATTGATGCCATCCCCCGGGGCCTCAATTGTCCTTTGAAAAATTAAGTTCTTGAAACTTAAGCAAGAACATTCCAAGCACAAGAACATTTTTTTTTTTAAACTTCTAAAATTTTATTTAAATCAAAAGTTGAGAAATTATTTTAAACTGACTTTTTTTTTTTTAATTTCCAAAGAGCAATAGAGTAAAAAGAAAGAAAGAAAGAAGAAAAAAAGAAGAATGAAAGAAAGACCACAAAGTAATTTAAGCTTCAGATCATTAGGATAATAAAGTTTGTGTGTACACAAGAACATTCCCTATGAGCATGACAGCCTGAAGTTAGGACATATTTTCTAATTCACTATATTTTTAAGGTAAAATGCAGCTTCAGTAGATGAAAAGGTCTTTCTACCTTCTACCAGAACTACCCACATGAATGCTACAGCCAACCTGGCCACATTTTTGCTGATGTACTGCAAACAGAATGGCCCACTTCTTGTGACTTCTACAACATGGCCTCATTCCTCTGAGGAGTTCAAGGCCCTTAACATACTTTAGCTAGCTAACAGGCATTAATTCTCATAACGTCCAAGAGAGAGACCTATTTAAAAACTCAGGTTTCAGTCTACTCTCCAAATAATATGAGTTATAATTAGAGGCAGTGGGGCTGCTTATTAATTTCAAGGGAAAGAGAAAATAATCTAAGTTATAAAGTATACACTTAAATTTATATTAGTTTTTTTTTTTTACTTCTCAGCACACTGCACTCTTCAATTAATGAAATGCTCGTATTAAATACATATGTCTAAGAGCATAAATATACTGCACTTCTGAGAGCAACCCAAAGTGCTTATTATTACCATAAAAACTTTTTATGTCGTATTTTTGAGACTACATGTCTTACTCTAGGGCAAGCAAGGCGCTCCACGTATGGAAGGCAGCGCGGCAGGACAGTTAAGAACCCTGGTTGCAATCCTGCCTCTGCCACTTACTAACCATGGATCTCAATCAACGCCTCCCTTTCGACACATAGAACATGCAGATCATAGCATCTACCTGGATGGACTGTTGAGTAGACACAATAAGAATCCACAAAAGGAACAGTGTTTGGCACATAGTCCTCAGCCAGGGTTAACTAGCATTAGTTTTTATATTATACAGTATATTCCACAGGGAAAATGGTTATTTGGTTAAATGGTTAAAAATGGTTATTATATACCATATATATATACACATATATGTATGAAATATATCTATCATATACTAAAAATGGTTATTTGGTTAAAAATGGTTATTATATACCATATATATATATATATACACACACATATATATATGAAATATATCTATCATATACTAAAAATGGTTATTTGGTTAAAAATGGTTATTATAAAGTCATTACTATTACTAGGATTTAAAGGTTATAATTAAGACAATTCTAAGAAGATACTTAAAATATCTCTTGTTGTGTCTCAAAGCTGTGTTCAGGAGTTAAAAATGGAAATCTAAGAGTAACATGGAACCATGACAGGAAGAAAAGGAGTATGTTTAAGTAAATTATACTTCAATTAGGTTTTCTTTTTTAAGATTTATTTATTTATTTGAGGTGGGGAGTGAGGGGCAGAGGGAGAGAGAGTCTTAAGCATTACACTTCAATTAAATGTTCAAACTCAACTGATGAATCACAGACCTGTACCCCTGAAACAAATAATCCATTATATGTTAATAATAATATAAAAAATTATTCAAGAAAAATAAATACATAAGTATACATAAATAAATAAATGTTCAAACTCAGAGTGTTCCAGGGGGAGAAAGTATCTTTTACAATAAAACTCACTTCTGAGCAGGCCAAATGTCTGACGTCAGTGAACCAATTAACGTGAGCGCGACAGTGATCAAACGCATGAACGAGCTCGTGGGTGACGACTCTGTTCATATGGGCCTGATTACGGATGTTGTTCTGGCACAAAACAATCTAGGAGGCACCAAAATAGGAGAAGTTCCATTATGTCTAACATCTACTCTCCTTTTGTAACTCCCACCTTCTCTCTGGCGTGAGATGGCTCACCAGCTTGGAGAGCTTCCACCCACTCTCCTCCCTCAACCCCACACCTCCCCATCCATCAAGGCCTGGTCCTAGAGTACATGCTCAATTAAGCGTTCCCAGTGACCAACTTCTCCCTCTTCTGTCTGAACTGAAGCACTTAATTAAATACCATCCTCGGTGGGCTGCTGGACTCCACAGCGTCATACTAGGAGTGGGCTTTGGAATGAAGCAGATTCAAACTCCAGCCCCACTCCTTACTAACTCAGTGACCTTGGGCAAGTTTCTTAACCTCTCTGTGCCTCAGTTTCCTCAACTCTAAAAAGGAGATAATTAGAGTACCTACCTCATAGAATTGTGAGAATTAAATGAGAATACATGTAAACTGCTTCTGATCAAGTTTCTGAATGAGCAATGAACCAACAATGAATGACCACCACTGTCTCATTCTACTAGAACTGCCAGGGAAAAATCCTCAGAAAGACCTTCAGAAAGAAGTGCAAAAAGCCAACAGCACACTGAGCAGGACCCTATAAGAATAATAAACACATAAGGGATCCTAATAACAACAGTTACCATTTATTGTGTTCTTACTACGTGCCAGACACCGGGATATGTGCCAGCTATTTTATATACATTCATCCAACATTCATCTTTCAATAATATTTCTTGAGACTTACTAGTAGATTTATAATTATTTATAATTTATAATCTATAATTATAATTTCTAATGTATAATCTACAAATGGCACTAGAAATTAATCGAATATTTCCCAAAATTAAAGACATGCAATGACAGTTGTCATGAAGAAAAATCCAGGATGTCATGAGTACATACAATAAGAATGCCTGACCTGGTCTCGAGGATTGGGAAAGGCATCTCTGCAAAAAGAATGTTTAAACTGGGATCTCATGGGTGAATAGGAATTAAATTTGAGAGGTGGGGAAGGGAGCATTCCAGACAGAGCAGCCTGTGCAAAGGGGAGCAGCGCTGACAGAAGAGAATGTCTGAGAAGCTGAAAGCAGACTAGTAGCACAGAGCTGTAGGTGACAGGCACGAGATAAGGCTGGGGAGGTCGGCAGGAGCCAAATCACTCTTTATCCTGAGAACAGTGGGAAGTCACTGAAAGGGAGGAGCGAAACGGGGGTGCTTTTATTTTTATCCTTTTGACTACAGTTGGAAAAATAAGCAGAAGATGACCAAAACTGGATGCAGAGAGGCTAGCTGAAGGCTAAAGAGGTATTCTAGGCAAGAAATAATGGTACCTGAGCAGGGATGGTGGGATGCCCCCAAAAAAAATATTTAGGAGGTAAACTGGATAAAAATCGGTGACGGATATAGAATATGGGAAGGGAATCAGAGGTACAAGGATGATCTCTACATTTCTGGCTTGGGTAATAGGATAGAGGATGGTACCATTCACTGCGATATGCAAAACTACAACACCAGGTTGGATGGGGATAGGGGATGGTATAAACCATCAATTTGGACTTGGACAAATCTGTGAGGTCTCAGGTGCCTTTAAGATATCCAAGTGTAGGTGTGAAGTGGGCATTTGGATATACAAATGTGAAGTTCAAAAGAGAGCTCTGACCTAGGAAAATAAATGAGATCCCCTTGGCAGAGTATAGAGGAAGCAAAGAAGGGGATCTAACATCAAGGATTAAGAGACTTCAACATTTAGCAGCTGATAGAGGAAGGTGAGCTAGCAAAGAAGCAACCAGAAGAGTGTCATGTACTGGGAACCAGGGGAAGAAAGTGTCTGGCATTACCCACTAAAGCCAAGTGTATGCATACTATATGACCCAGCAATTCTGCTTCTAGACAAATACCCAGGAGTAATTTTTGCACATGTGCACCAGGAGAAAGGGTGAAAAATATTCACAGCGACATTGTTCACAACAAAGTCAGAAACAATATTAAATACGGTAAACTGCAATATAGGCATACAGTGGAAGACTATATAACAGTCCAGCTATGTAAATGAGAGGTGTGTACAACATGGAAGAATCTCAACAAAATAATTGTTACAGAAGACTATATACTGTATGATTTCATAAAACTACAAAGCATCACACAGAACTCAAAGTATTCCATGTATAAAACTTAAAAGCCAGGCAACTGAATAACACATTGTTTGACTGTACATAAAGATGGTAAAACCATTCAGAAAAGCAGGAAATGATTATCACAAGAGTCAGAATAAGAAAGGAAATGTGATAAGAATAAGAGAGGAAATGTGATCCAAGAGGGACACAATCTTCTGAAGTCCTGGCAAGTTCTATTTCTCAAATCTGGGTGGCAGTTACACAGGTATTCATTTTATTGCTATGACCAAAAGCATGCATACAGGTTTCTTACTCTTCTGCATGAATGAAACACTTCACGATACAAATAATTTATAAAAATAAAAGGAGAGAGTGCCCAACTATGCTCAACACTGCTGAGAAGTAAGATAAAAGTTCAAAATATCCACTCTATTTAACCCCAAGGGGGAAATGAATTCACCAAGACCCATTTTGAGAGCTACAAGTATTGTTATTATCAGTTTACAAATGAGGAAACTGAGAATAAGGCAAATAACTTGCCCAAGCCCCACAGCTAATAAGCAGGGGAACTAGATTTGAACTCAGCTCCACCAGACTCCAAAACCCAGACCTTTCACTCCTATGCTATGTTTCCTTTTCCCATGATTACTGTGAAATACCTATAAATAACCAAAATACATATAATATTCCCCAGGAGGAAACAACTAAGTATTATTAAACAGGGTTGTATGTTCAAGATGGAAGGTGTTACTTATAAAAACTTCATCTACTCTCATCATATGACCTAATTCTTCTACCACCTCCAAGATGCTGTCAAAACCCTCCAATTGCTTAAAACTTTTATTGAATGCTTACTATGATAAGTACCTTACATGAGCTATCTCATTTAATTCTCCTAACTATATTATACGATAGATACAATCATTACCCATATTTTCCAGATGAGTAAACTTACTCGCCTAACCAAAAATGTTCAAAGGTATATCACTTCTCATGGGGTAAAGATGAAACTCTTTAGCTCAGCATTCAAAGCCTCCCACCATACGGCTTACCTTTCTTTCCAATCCTATTTCCCCATATTCCCCACACATTCCTGCCCCCCAGCTACACTAGACAACATGCCACTTCCCAAATATACCTTGTCCTTTCCCAACACACCACCTTTGCTCATGCTACCCCTTATTTGGGCAACAGTCTTCGTCTTCTTTGCCCCTGAAGAAGCTTTATACGCTCTAGCTGAATCTGTAGGTATCTTGCAATCACATTACTATCCCATTGTGGTAACCACACCCACCTAAAATAGTTTAACCTGCCTCAAACTTTATCATTGTCTTATCTTCCCTGTGAAAGCATAAGCTCCTTAAGAGGAAGAACCATAACTAATTCCTTTTTTGAATCTTATACAAAGTCTACCCAACAGAATGGCCAGCATGCCAAGGTGCTTAGCAAATATCGGGAAAGAGAACCACCTGGGCAAAAATGCCTACCTGAGATGTTGACGCATCAAAACCTCCACTGACATTGCCATTACAGTCTTCACAAGAAAAGTGTCTTTCTTTGTTAACAGCACTAAAAGGCAAGCATGCATTAAAGAAACAATGTCCAAAAGCAGTGTGCACGCGGATGCGGTGCAGGGGAAACAGCCCTGGGTAAGGAGTCAGGAGCCCCAGGTCATAAATCCCCTCTCCCACTAACACATAAGAAACCTTGGGAAACCTTCACGACTAAGTTGTCTCATTTGTGATATAAGGAAATCGTCCCTGCAAAATCTATCCTAGTTCAAATTCCATGACATGATTCCATAAAGCATTTGGTCCACTGATTAAGAACATATTGGAAATACGCTGGAGTTGCTCCCCTCGGGCCAGAAGGTTAAGAAGTGGACCTCAGATGTCACCTCCTCTAATCTCCTCCAAATTAAACACCACCTGGAAGGCTCCTACATAACAAGCTGAGATTTCTTCTCCATGAAGGACAATGCTGAGTCTGGTAGAGTGGAAGAGCCAGGTTTGTAATTACTTACAAGACTTTACGTGCGGTCTTTATCAAATACCAGAAGTGAATGGTAGAGCCAGAGATTTAGAGTTAGGGCAGAAGATGTATGCAGAAAACAAGACCTGCCTGGAAAGAATACAGCCCATCCCCACCACCTACCATATGGAAAAGGCTTTGTGGCCTGAAGTGAAAAATAGTTAGCTCCAGTATGGGGTTTTTATGTTTTTAGCAGCCAGAATACAGACCAGCATTTTAAAAAGATTTACTTACCAACCTGAGTGCTTCATGGCATCAAGTAGAAGTTTGACATATGGATCTAAAAAGATATTGATTCAATTAAGTATGTTAATTGGAAAAAATAGAACCAATTAAATTATCCAAAAAGCAGTATATTATCAAAAAGTAACTCACAAATCTTAATGAAGTAATACTATCTTAAAATTGGTAAACATGGATATGAAAAGACAAGCTTAAATGAACATAAAAACAAGTCTTTAATGAAATAAAACACTGATACGAATACCAAGATGGGTACTATTGAACATCTTCAATAATACCAAAAATGATTTTAAAGCCCATTTTTAGTTACAGGATCAAAAACATTGTATTAAAGCACATACCAAAAGAATGAGGGAATTGGGGGCCACATCCACAGAAAGGAACTGCAGCACAGTATCCAGATTAGAAGAAGGTAGTTAAGGAGCCCCATTGGCATCTTTCCTGGTCAGACCACAGGCTAACAGGATCCCATTCTGAGTACCACACTCTAAGCAGGACCTGCCAACTGAAGCTCTTCCACGGGGGAAAGCAACTAGAACAATACAGGACTTTGTATTGTAAGTCCTGTAAGAAGCAAGAAAGGCGTTGTGGCTTTGGAAAGGAGAATAAAAAACTTAACTAGGACCGCAATGGCTTCAGGTTTTGAAGGAGTGCCACGTGGGAATAGATTCCATCAATATTTCTTCAGAGGGCAGAACAAGGACCAAAGAGTAGAAGGTACAGTACGAGAAAGGATTTTTCCAACAATTAAAGCTGCTAATAAAATAGACCAGTAGCCTCAAAGAACCTCAAAGAATCGGTAACCTGTTTCAGCAGAGGTCTAGAAACTCTCTGGTTGGTGATGGTGCAGAGGTTTTCCTACATGGGGGTGGAAAGGCCTAGAGGACTCCTGGGGAGCCCTTCTAAGCATCCATGAGCCTGTGATGATTACAGGAAAGTACAACAAACCCAAATGCCTCTAATATCAACTTTTCATATAGGTGTCTCGTCTGAGTGTACAAATGGGCAGCATATTATATGACATAAGCAAAAAACAGAAAAAGAAAAGAAATCAAGGTGGGTTTTTTTTAAGTGTTGAAAGCAAAAATAGGTGAGTAAAAAAAAAAAGTAATGAGAGATGAGAAACATAGGCATAGGTTACTGCTGTATTAACCTGCCCCCTCTTAAGAGTGTTAACAGTAAAACAATTATTAGTGATAAATATTTTTTGTGTGTGTATATCAGGCGTCAGGAACCATATTAAGTGCATTATTTATTATTCAGGCAACTACGAAAGCTTTACAAAGTTGAAGTGGATTCCAAAATCGATAGTCCTCTTACTAAAAAATAATGGTAACAATAATAATTGCAGGGAGCACAGTGGTTTGGTACTTCAAACAGGACCTGCAGTATTTAGAATGGATTTGCTTTAAAGAAAAAGGGAACAAAGATCTCCCTTGAGGCCCAGTCCTAGGGATAGGATGGTAAAGCTACAGGTTGATGCTTTAATACCACTAACACTTCTCCAAGCAGCCCTCCAGGGGAGGGTTGAGGCCTGTTAATTCCTCCTGGAGCTCATGGTCGGCCCACCACGATCTTCACATCCCACCTCCGTATCTCCTCCACTGTTTGTCTCTTCCACAGTAAGCAGTTATCCATTACTCAGCTCCTGATACGCTCACACTTTACATTCATAAAACCTATTCCTCACAACCCTAAGCGAGGTATTTTTACCCCTACCTGTCCCTTTTTGTGTGTGCAGATAAGGATAGAGGGGATCAGAGAGTTAAGTCTTCCACACCTGATGAGAGGGGCCAGAATTTGAACCCATGTCTAACTCTGCAGCCCATCCTCTTTCCACTGCGCTCCACTTCAGAACCTCTCAAAGGCACAGCCCGGGTCCCTACGCATCCTTATTTCCCCACACCAGAACCTAGGAGGCATTCGATACACATTTCCAAGTGAATACAACCTCCTCATTCCCATTACCCCTCTTCTCCCCTCTCCCTTGATTCCCTAATATGCAGGTCATCTCAAGAAGGTTGGAAAATCTTTGGGTGGTTGACTTTTGAACTGTAATTGGCAGCTATGAGATAGTAACCTTGCTTTAGGACAAGTAGGTTTAAGACTTTTATTTTCTAAACATATCTGAAGTAAACTTAGAAAGTCCATGTCAGTGTAAAGGAGTTAAGAAATCTCTAGTGCAATGTCCCTGGGACTAGAGGAATTGGTTGTCCCTATTTAACAGCAGTGGTTCTTGACCCTTTGGGGGTCGGGCCTTTTTGAGAATATGATGAAGTTAGGAACGCTCTCCCCAGAAAAATGCATTCAGGTGCATACACACGATTTCGTAGTCCGTCTCAGAGGTTTCTACACGAGGAAGCCCATCCATGTATGAAGGTTAAGAACTCCTCCCAATGAAGGGCAGTTGCAAAACTGCTTTCGAGCCGCCAGCAGTCATGCCTTAGTTAACGTGGCTCTTTCAAACTCTCACTCCCAAGTCCCCATACTGCTGCATAATTTACATGAGAAATCGGAGAACCTGTCATACCAGTGAGTGTGACCGAAAAGGGCAAACTCCTATCCGACTCCTCCCTCATTCCACAAGCAAGAGTTTCCCACCTCTGAAAGGGAAACTGAGGCCCAACCCGCCCCCCCCCATTCCCCGCCACCACTCCCGCCCCAGGATGCCGAATCTACCTAGACCCTGCTCAGAGGTGCCTGCACCCTGCTCCTGCCACACCTGGGGCTGAACCGAGAGACCCCTGCCCTCCGGCTCTCAGACACCACCCGGCCGACCCCCGGGTCACGGCTCCTACTTGTCTCCAGCGTCTTCAGGAGCATAAGCTGGCACTTCTGGTTGTTGGTGAAGAAGCTGGAAAGGAACCCTTGCCCGGGCTTTCCCTGGGCCAGCCGCTCGGGGAAGACCTGGCACGCGACGTGTTGCTGCTGCAGTTGTTCCCCCGCCGCGGAACCGGGCCCGCGCTCGTCCGCAGCTCCTGCCATGCCGCCCGCGGACCTCGCCGCTGTTTCCTCCCACCTCGGGCGGCCGGGGATGAGATCCGGGAAAGGCAACCGCCCTCCCGCCAACCGGGCCGCCCAGATCCTCCTTCCGCCGGCGGTCCCGGCCCCAGGCAGGGCGACTGCCGCAGAGCCCGGCTGAGGACGTTGGGGCCGCGGGGCCTCGGAGCCCAGGAAGGGACGCTGGGCGAGGAGAGGCTCGGGGAGGGGCGAGAAGCGCGGGGAGGGGCGAGAAGCGCGGGGAGGGGCAGGGCGAGGGATGCGGGGAGGGGCGGGGCGAGAGGCGCGGGGAGGGACGGGGGCGGGGCTCTGGATCCCCCGTCCGCTGGAGGAATTAAACCTAGCCGCTGCACTCGCTGGCGTCTCCAGGGCTGCTGTGGGCTTCGCTGCTGACCTTTGCCGCGGTTGGCCGATCCTAATAAGCGTGGTTCCTCAGCCCGCCTCCTCGTGGACACTCCTTCCTCAGTACTGGCCACTAAAGTCCCCTCACACTCTGAAGGTCTCAGGCATCCTCCCACTCCCTGCCTTTTCCACCAGCAGGCCAGTTGCAATCTGGCCCACCCATCTCCTGACGTCCAAAGCCATATCGAAAGCAAGTACTTTTCAGTAACGTTTGAAAGCTGCAATTATAATTACTGGTCATATCAAAATCCTCAAAATGTGGGAGCCAACTACTTTTTTTTTTCTGCCTCACCTGGACCCAATGGCCCACCCTACTCTCTTGCCACCCCAAATAACTTTCTGCTAACAAAACACAACCAGTTTACTTCTATCTCCAACCCTTAATTCACTTCCATCTTTAAGCACCTTTCCTCAGTCATGATCCAGGTCCTGATCAAATCTACCTATCCCACAGGGCTTTCCCAGATACCTTAATCAAAATTATTCTCTCCTGATCTCCCAACGTACAAAGTACTTTGCATCTGTTATCATTTTCATCATAGCCTGCCAGGTTTTAACTAATTTGTATTTCTCTTTTTCCACTAAATTTTTTTTTAAGATTTTATTTACTTATTTGAGAGAGGCAGAGCACAAGCACGGGGAAGGGCAGAGGGAGAGGGAGAAGCAGACTCCCCGCTGAGTGGGGGCTGGATCCCAGGACTCTGGGATTTCAACCAAAGCCAAAGGCAGACAATCAACCAACTGAGCCACCCAGGCGCCCCTCTTTTTCCACTAAATTACTCAGTTCAGCTCACATATTTATTCAGCACCTACTATGATGGACCAAGCATAATGGCAGAGACTGAGGATAAGAGAATTGATGAGGATGAAGAGGAGCATATGATTTATGTGAGAAATGTATAGAAATAATATAGGCTCAGGAGACCTTGAGGATTATGAACAGTGCTTTATGTGTCATGGGTGCTTAATAAATATCTAGATTGAATGCAAATCAAAACCACAAAGAGATATCACCTCACACCTGTTAGAATGGCTATTATCAAAAAGACAAGAAATAACAAGTGTTGGTGAATATATGGAGAATAGGGAACTCTCGTGCACTATTGACGGGATTGTAAATTGGTTAAGCCACTATGAAATACAGTATAGAGATTCTTTTAAAAAATTTAAAAAAATAGAACTACCATATGATCCAGTAATTCCACTTCTGGGTATTTATCCAAAGAAAACAAAACACTAACTTGAAAAGATATATGCATCCCATGTTCACTGCAGCATTGTTTACAATAGCCAAGATATGGAAGCAACCTAGGTGTCCATCGATGAATGAATGAAGAAATCGTGCTATAAATACACAATGGAATATTGTTCAGTCATAAAAAAAGAATGAAATCTTGCCATTTGCAGCAACATGGACTTTGTATTCATCAGGAAGTGGTAAAAGTACTAATTTGTAGTGGATCTATTTAGTCAAGGATACATGTTGTAATCACAAGGATAACCATTAAAAGAAGAGCATTAAAGGGCAAAACTAATGCACTAATAGAGGGGGGAAATGAAAAATAAACACATTGGATGGGATGCTAGGATTATTCATCATTTGAAATATTACAAAAATACGAACACCTCCTATGTACAGATTGCTAAAATTATAATAGTTTTCTTAAGCCGCTTTTTATTGAGCTCACCTTGGATACATTATTTCTAACCTCCACTACAATCCTACAAAATAAGTATTATTATCACTATTTTGCTGATAAAAGAAAAAGTGGGTTTAGCAATATTGAATATTTACCCAGGACCCCACAGCCTTCAACCTATTTAGAGAACTAAAACATAAGCATATAGAAACCTACACTATTACAGTTATTGTAATGAGTCTTCAATATTCAGGAAAGGCTAGATAGAGAAGATGGGGCCTGACATTGACCATAGCCTATAAGCACGTGAAATACTATTTGAAATATTATTCAGCTACATGAATAAGAAACGAAATGCAAATTAAAAGCTGTAATTTTACCCTACCAAATTAGCAAACGTTTTTTCCATATTCATCACTGAAGGCAACAAAGAAAGAAAAGTAGAAAAAAAATTATGCCAAAATATGATCAGTAGTTGCCTAGGTATTGGGATATTTTTATTATATTCTGAATTTTCCTAGTGCTCACAATAAGCATATATTACCTTTGTAATCAGAAAAGTAAACTTTAAAAAAATGAGTAAGCTTTGGATGCCATTTGTGTAACTTCATCCCTTTATAGTATAAAGACATAGGGTGGAATGGAAAGGTGTTAGGGGAGCGATAAGGAAGTGCAAATACAAAGGATTAAGCTGAAAAGAGAAAAGTAATTACCACAAAGAAACGAGAGTATGGGCAAAGATTTAGCTATCAGGATTTTCATTTCTCCATTGCAGCACTAATTAAGAGCAAAAAGGATAGAAAGTTTCAATGCCCAAGAGATACAATGGAATACGTGAAACCATGTTGTTGTAGTATCTTTTTAAATATAATCATAAAAATTAAGTTACAAAACGGCATAAACGTGATTCCATTTTGAAATTTCATTTACCATAAGCATAGAAAGGGTCTAGAAGACTGCTCCAGGATTCACAGTGGTTATTTCTATGTGGATGAGATTTGGGTGTTTTGTGGGGTTTTTTTGTGCTTCTCTTCGTTTTCTAAAGGAAAAATAGTTGCTTTTTTATTGGAAGTTTTTTAAATATATCACAGCAACACATGAAGTTGCATATCATTTTAAAGTGCTTTCCATCTTTCAGCTTTTTAATAACGTTTAATCCATTTATCGAGGACCAACAAAAATTCGGTGAGTTTATAGGCTTTCCTCAGCTTTCCAGTCACTTTGAATGTTGGGAAAAAAAACAAAACGGTCCCCACAGCCCTGAACAGACAGGCTACACCGCCAGCGCTCGCCAGCGACTGACAGGAATCTACTTCCGGAATGAGTCCCCCCTCCGAACCAGAAGCGAATGGCGCGCAGCATTCTGGGAAGACCTACGGTAGCTGGGTTGGGCGGGGCTAGGGTTGCTGGCTGTTACCAGGGCAACTGGAAGCGATTGGCGGTTATCCGAGGTTTGAAGCCGTTACACAGTAGAGGCTGAGATGCTCAGAGGTCATTTGGGATGAGCGAAAAGGGCATGAGGGCCTTTCTAAGAGAAGACAGTCCTATCAGGAGGTTTTCCAGTCGTGCCCCACGGCGGGAACACCTGCCCTGGGGCCATGGGTCGCGCCCACCTGCTCTTGCTCCTTGCTGTGAAAGTGTCGCCCAGTGGCTCCCGTCACTTCTCTAATTTTCTTCTGCCTTTTAAAGATTTTTTTTTTAATTTATTTGAGACAGAGAGAACGAGAGAGAGAGCACATGAGAGGGGGGAGGGTCAGAGGGAGAAGCAGGTTCCTTGCTGAGCAGGGAGCCCGATGCGGGACTCGATCCAGGGACTCCGGGATCATGACCCGAGCCGAAGGCAGTCGCTTAACCAACTGAGCCACCCAGGTGCCCTTTCTTCTGCCTTTTAGAAAACGTAGCATTACATTGCAATGTGTTCTAATAGAAAAGTACATTTTTTTCAGTTGAGGAAAATTACAAAAAAAAGGAAAAAGAAAACTCACCAGTCATCCCAACTACCTGGCAGGGACTTAAATTTTTCATTTTATTACCTGTCACTTCTTTTCCCAGCACAAATATTTTTTACACAGTTGAGTTTATTTGGGGAAAATCATCTCGTATCCGGCTTTAAATCATATATATATGATACAATTGTTGTTAAAATCTTAGCAACAAAGAAGGCATTGAAGACTTTAATGTAAATCTGCTTGTAGTGAATTGAAGAGACAGAGATGAATGGACACAGCGCATGAACACAATTCTTTCAAGAAGTTTGGCTGTAAAGGAAAAGAGAAAGGTCAGTAGCCAGAGAAGGGTGGCAAATAAAAGAACAAAGTTGGGGTCTTTCCTGAAGAAGAGGACACTTAGTGATTTTATTATTACAAGAGGAAAAACTAGTAGT
Organism: Leptonychotes weddellii; assembly: GCF_054177405.1. Taxonomy (NCBI): domain Eukaryota; kingdom Metazoa; phylum Chordata; class Mammalia; order Carnivora; family Phocidae; genus Leptonychotes; species Leptonychotes weddellii. Next base: position 108,079,394 of record NC_138373.1, on the reverse strand, counting down.
CAGAGGTTAAAGATACTGCCAAGAAAGAGAATAACTGATTGAATAATTCCCTGAAGAAATAGAGGAGATAAGATCCACATATCACGTACATAAATTAGTTTGGGAGGTGGAACTGGGTAGGAGGATGTCAAGGTGGATTATGGATGTTAGTAATTTTAAAACTATTACAAGTTGGCAAGAGTAATAAAGATATGTATGTGTGTGTGTATATATATATATATATATGGCCAATAATAGGTATGCTCAGCCACATTAGTAGTAATATAAATGGAATATTAAATACCTATTAAATTTGCAAAGATTAGGGGCGCCTGGGTGCCTCAGTTGTCGGGTGTCTGCCTTCGGCTCAGGTCATGATCCCAGAGTCCTGGGATCGAGCCCCACATCGGGCTCCCTGATCGGAGGGAAGCCTGCTTCTCCCTCTCCCACTCCCCCTGCTTGTGTTCCCTCTCTCGCTCTCTCTCTGTCAAATGAATAAATGGAATCTTTAAAAAAAAAAAATTGCAAAGATTAAAAAGCAGATAATATATGTGTTGGGCAAGGGTTCAGCTAAACACACTGCAGGTGGGAAAAGAAACTGGTACTCCTCTCCCCTCCAGGCACTTTGGAACTACATATCCCTAAAATGTGTACACACTTTGCGCCGGGTGCTGGAGGCGCCACTGGAGCCGACTAGGCTTGCGAGCTCCGCTGAGGAGCCGGAGGTTGGGCCGCAGTTACCTCCGCGTCCGCTCCCGGTCCCTGGCCCCTCAGCCGCATGGCGTGCGGGGCGACGTTGAAGCGGCCCATGGAGTTCGAGGCGGCGCTGCTGAGCCCTGGTTCCCCGAAGCGGCGGCGCTGCGCCCCTCTGCCCGGCCCCACTCCGGGCCTCAGGCCCCCGGACGCCGAGCCGCCGCTGCTTCTCCACTCGCAGACCCCACCGCCGACTCTGCAGCAGCCCGCCTCGCCCGGCAACGAGCGGCGCCTTCCAACACCACAACAAAGTTTTCAGAACATAAAGCAAGAATATAGTCGTTATCAGAGGTGGAGACATTTAGAAGTTGTTCTTAATCAGAGTGAAGCTCGTACTTCGGAAAGTCAGCCTCATTCCTCAGCACTCACAGCACCTAGTTCTCCAGATTCCTCCTGGATGAAGAAGGACCAGCCCACCTTTACCCTCCGACAAGTTGGAGTAGTATGTGAGCGTCTCTTAAAAGACTATGAAGATAAAATTCGGGAGGAGTATGAGCAAATCCTCAATACCAAACTAGCAGAACAATATGAATCTTCTGTGAAATTCACACGTGATCAGATTATGCGACGGTATGGGACAAGGCCAACAAGC
>NC_138373.1:108029899-108077570 GCF_054177405.1 Leptonychotes weddellii | reverse complement strand
AAAGTAAACAGGGAAGAAATCATCAGAAAACTAAAAGAAGCATCAGGAGAGTAAGTTACATAGAAACTAAAAATCCATGTTTCAAGAAAGAGAGGTCAATCAGTATTGTCAAATACTACAGAGACAGTGGGCCATCAAGAAAGAGGATCTAAGGCCATTAGATCAGTGATTAAGGAAATCACTGATGACTTTCAACTAAACAATTTCTTTACAGCTGACCAATGAATAAGAGAAGAGGAGCATAAAAGGCCACTAGAATTAAGAGACTTTTGATTTGCTGAGGGAGGAAGGGAATGGAGTTACTTAGGAGCAGGGGGGAAAACTAGAAGAGGAAAGGATTAGGTTGCAAAAAAGGATAAATTCATAAAGCAAGATTTTAGAGGATCTAAACAGTAATGAGAACATTTCTTGTCATTTGTCAAGAATCACCATTATAATTCTAACAAATATTACTCAATAACAAAGATAATATTTTAATTTTCCCTACTTGGTCACCTCATTTCTTTTTACCCTTATGACCCCAAAGTAACTTTTGAAATACTGAAAAATAGTATTAGAACTTTAACTTAGTAATATTTCTTAATGCTTCATTAAAATCCTCTTTTTATAAGTATATAGGTATTATAGGACATAACTCCTGCATTTTTTGTTACTCCACATCCCTTCAAGAAACCACTCCTCCCCAACTGTAGCTTGTGTGGTTCAAGTGGGGTTGATTCCCAAATCCCCACCCAGCCCCCACTGCTATACTTGATCCCAGATCTGGCCAATGATAACCATCACTGATACTTTCACTTGCACTATAAGAAAAAGGACTTTCTCTGACATTGCAGGAGCTAACAACCATGTAAGCATGGAGCAGATAGGCCACATTTGCCACCACATGGAGGCTTGTGTAAAATTAAAGCTAAAAAAGCCAACCTGGAAGATAGAAACCAAATCCTGATGATGTTATTTAGCCCAGCGGTCCAGATATGCCTCAAGACTAGTTTGACCACTGGATTTTTCAGTTAAATGAACCAATAAACTCTTTAATGCTTAAACTTGGATTTTATCTGGACTTCTGCCATTTACTACTCGAAACAACGTAATACAGGTGTACTTCATTAAGCCAACATTATTTCTGTTTCTTCTATGCCTTTATTTTTTTTTAAGGTTTTATTTATTTATTTGACAGAGAGCATGAGCAGGGGGACCGGCAGGCAGAGGGAGAGGGAGAAGCAGGCTTCCCATTGAGCACGGAGCCCAATGTGGGGCTCGGATCCCAGGATTTTGGGTCATGACCTGATCCGAAGGCAGACACTTAACTGACTGAGCCACCCAGGGGCCCCTCTATGCCTTATTTTAAATTTGTTACTCTAGAATGTACTCTGTAATGTATTCCACAGTTCTCACTAAATCCACAAATTTAGTACAATCCCAATCTTAATCCCAATCGTATTTTAAGAGCTTTTTGTTGTTGTTTGCCTGTTTTGGAACTAGGCAGAATTACTCATGGAGAGAAAAAAAAAAAAAACATTAACATACCAAGAAAAATAGGGGGGAGGCACCTGGGTGGCTCAGACGGTTAAATGTCTGCCTTCGGCTCAGGGCGTGATCCGGGGGTCCTAGGGTCAAGCCCCGCATCGGGCTCCCTGCTCAGCGGGAGTCTGCTTCTCCCTCTCCCTCTGCCTGCTGCTTCCCCTGCTTGTACACTCTCTCTGTCAAAAATGAATAAAATCTTTAAAAAAAGAAAAAGAAAAGGGAATATAATCAGATACTGAAACTATTTCAAAGCAAGAATAATAAACATCGGGTGGTAATAGAGTATGACTAAGCAGTCATAGAACAGAATCTAAAGCCTGAGTATACATATTTAATACATTTTCCATATTTAATATATGGTAGATCAAGAAATGGTTAATTCAATAAAGTATTTAATATTTTAAGGTCGATGAGCCAGATTTGGGGGGAAAAAATAATCAGATCTCTAACCCAAATGGATTCATGACTTAAATGTGAAAATTGAAGCCAAATTGATTCTCAGTATATATTGGTTGGTGTAAAATTGATACAATCTTTAGCAATATCTGCTAAATTTTTAAATATTAATACCTTTTGACACAGCTTTTCAATTCTAGGAATTTATCCTAGAGAAACAAAATATATGTGTAAAGATACGTATGATAATAGAGCACTGGAATATCAAAAATAGTATACACGTGTGGAACAATTAAGTTATGGAATATCTGTACCGTGCAACCTCAAAGAGGCAATATCACAACCAAGGAGGTGAAAATTGGTTCTTGGAGGGGCGGTGGGGTGGGGAGATAAAAAACCCTTATTTTTTACATATAAAGCACAAATATGCACAAAGTACATAGATACACAGTTTATATGTAGTATTGAAGTTTCATGGAAGGGATGATTAAGAAAAAAAAGGTCTAGGGCGCCTGGGTGGCTCAGTTGTTAGGCGTTTGCCTTCAGCTCAGGTCATAATCCCAGGGTCCAGGGATCGAGCCCCGCATCGGGCTCCCTGCTCCGCGGGAAGCCTGCTTCTCCCTCTCCCACTCCCCCTGCTTGTGTTCCCTCTCTTGCTGTGTCTCTCTCTGTCAAATAAATAAAATCTTTAAAAAAAAAAAAGAAAAAAATGTCTAAACAGGCTTCTTGGGACGATAATAGAAAAAAGACTGAGAAAAACTGATCTATACAATTCATTACAATGCAAATGTTAAAAAGAATGAGGTAGATGTACATTGACAAAAGGGGATACCCAAGATGCATAATGTTTTTTATTATTTTTTTTTTTAAAGATTTTATTTATTTATTTGAGAGAGAGAGAGAGAAACAGCATGAGAGGGGATAGGGTCAGAGGGAGAAGCAGGCTCCCCGCCGAGCCGGGAGCCCGATGTGGGACTCGATCCCAGGACTCCGGGATCATGACCTGAGCCGAAGGCAGTCGCTTAACCAACTGAGCCACCCAGGCGCCCCGCATAATGTTTTTTAAAAAAACAAGTGTAGATAGCCTTGTGTGAAGAGGAGCTTCTTAAACATGACTCCAAAGCCCAATACTATTAAGGTTTAATAGTACACAAAATTAAAGATTACTGCATGGAAAAAAACCCTACCCACCCACTCCCTTCCACACACACAAACACACACACACATGCACACATTATAATTAAAGCTGAAACAACAACAAGCCAAGAGAAAATATTTGCAAAATACATGACAAAACTATATGCCATTAATATACAAAGAGTTCTTACATGTCAATGAAAAGGTTTAACACCCTATCAAACACACCTGGTAAATACCACAAACAAGCAAATCACACATACACACACACCCCAAATAAGTATGTGAAAATATTTTTATTCTTGCTAGTTAAGAAATACAAATAATCCCAACAATGAGATAATGTGTTTTCATTGGATTAGCCAGGTTTACAAAGGTTGGTGTTAGCAGAGATATGAGATAGGGCTCTGTCCAAGTATAAATAGATTTAGCCCTTCTGAAGTACAGTTTGGCAACATGTATCAAAACGTTAAATATGAATACTTTTGAATCAGCAGTGATATTTCTAGGAATATATCCAAAGGTGATCATCAGATAGACCAGAAAAGATGCATGTGTAAGAATGCTCATTATAATATTGGTTAAAAACTGGAACTAACTTAAAATTTTATATAAGTAAGAGTCTAAATGTACTTTTGAATGAAAAGAGCTTGTTACAAAGCATCATGTTCTTTGTAATGCTATTTATATAAGTTATATATAAGTACACATAGAAACAATATTTTTTAAAAGTTCATGGAAATTTCTGTGGAATTTCAAGTGAGTTTCAAGCTTATGCAAAAATGAGAGAATAGTATGAATTCCTATGTACCCCCCTTCTTAGCTTTAACTCATATCCAATCTTATTTCATCTATATTCTCACCCACTCCCTCACTTGACCCAATTTTTGAGGTAAATCCAAAACATTTTATCTGTAAATAGTTTAATATATACCTCTAACAGATAAGGATGATTCTGAAACAATCTCAATGCCATTGTCATACCTAAAAAAAACTCCTAACAATTCATTTATGAAATCAATTATATCCAATCAGTGTTCAATTTTTTTACTCTTATACATTGTTTTACAGTTAGATTGAGGTCCATACATTACAATTCATTCATATATTTCCCAAGCTATAGGTCTTTCTCCCTTCCTTCCTCCATCCCTCTCTTTATTTCTCTATCTCTCTCTACCACCCCCCTTCACTCTCCCAATTTGCTTGGGTAAGTGATTGGGTTGTTTGAGCTTAGGAGTTTTGAAAGTAGACCTGACCCTAACATTTACAGACCTGGAACAACAGTACAAATAGAGTCCCAAATACCATGCATCTAAATACTTAAATGCTATCACTCCAGCTAACAGTTTAATATGCTCTGCAGTCCTGTCTTGACAAATAAACCCTCTTAATGACTTGGAAGGCCAAGTTAAAATTCAGAATCCTCAGACTCTTAAAGTTCCTCACTGGATTGTGTTTGCACAGAACTGGCACATGACCCACAGGCTGGCCCATTCTCTTTCCACCCCTGCCTGGCTCCATCGCCTTCTCAAGGACACCCCCACCCACATGTCCAAGCTCAATCTACACCCTCTGCAAACACCCACCACTGGCTGCACAGTCCAAACTTGGGAAGGTAAACCAAAGAACAGGCCCATGCAGGTCCTGAAAGCAGGCATAGTTGGCATAGACTGGGAAGCCCAAAACATAGTCTGGAAGGGAAGACATTAACTCTAGGTGAGGTGTGTCCCCTGAGAAGCCCACGGACTTCTCACCCCATCTGGGGCAGTGCAGCTAGAGGAGGGTCAGAGCAGGGGCCCCTTGCCTGGATGTAAGGACCATACCGCAATAAAGTTCCCCATAGTCTGGGTTTTGCTGATCACATCCCCAAGATGTTATTAAATATGGTTCTTTGTTCCCTCTATTTCCTGTAAATTGATACATAAATCGAAGAGCACAATCAGATTCAGGTTCAGTGGTTTTGGCAAGAATAGTTTATATGTGAGCGTTGTGTACATCCATCAGGAGGCACATAAAATCTGGTCTTTCTTTTTAATTAGAGTATAATTAAGATAAAATGCACAAATCTTAACTGTTCAGTTCAATTAGTTTTAACAATTACGTACACCCATCTAGCTTACTCCCAAAAAAAAGATAATTTCCATAACCCCAGAAAGTTTTCTCATGAGTCTTTACAGTTAGTTCCCCTCCATCCACTGAGCCTGGGGCTATCATGAATAAGGCTGCTATAAACATTGTCTTGCAGGCATTTTCATTCTTCTGGGTGAATACTTAGGAATGAAAATGATTGCTTAAAAGAAACCACCAAACAATTCTTCAAAGTGGTTTACCAGTTTACCTGTCCAGCAACAACGTATGAAAGTTCCGGTTGCTTTTTGTGCTGTTAGCAACTGTTGACTATCATTACCTAGACACATTAATTAGGGTTTACAAAATAGTGTTATTCTAGCATTTATTCATTTGCTGAAATGCTTCTATAAAGAGAAAATTCCCTTCAAATGCATTTGGTTTCCCTGAAATACAGTTCATAGAGAAAAGTCAGGATTAATGCTTCTTTATTTACTAATTTTCAAAATAATGAATTCTCTCACACCCATCGAAGACTAACAGTGAGAAGGGTTTTTTTCAGAATTATTATAAACTCATGAATTTAAATATATTTGATGTGCTGAATCCATTTCAATTATTATCTTTACTGATGCTCAAATTGTCCTATCTTTAGCCAGTGGGAATCTCTTCAGATTAGCTTTCACACAATGCTCTAAGTATTTGATAACTTCCTTCCCTTCTAAATGACAAGTTGTTTCAGACTCATCTTCAACATTTCCTGCAGCAGACCTGGAATCAGCCATTTCTCCAAGGAATCCTGGTTCTTTTTAATGGGAAATGGTATTTTAGAGGCCACAATCTGGTAGGGTGTTTATTGCTAGTGGGTGTTCATGGTTTCTAGACCTTTACAATGGGTGGAGCTAAGAAATGTTGTTGTTGTTGTTGTTGCTGTTTGAAGATTTTATTTATTTGAGAGAGAAAGAGAGAGAGAAAGCGCACGCATGAGCTAGGGGAGGCACAGAGGGAAAAGGAGAATCAGACTCCCCGCTGAGCAGGGAGGCCGATGCAGGGCTCCATCCCAGGACCCTGGGATCATGACCTGAGCCGAAGGCAGACGCTTAACCGACTGAGCCACCCAGGAGCCCTGAAATGTGTTGTTGTTTTAAAGATGTAACACATATGTCCAATTATAAAGTCAGGACTACCCTCATCAGTCTCACATCTGCATTTCCTTTTCCCCATGCTTAAAATCCACATAATTATTCATTTGCTTTATAAGACCATGTACAAATAACAGTCTCAGAATACAAACTTGGCACTACAACCACAATATGATTACTGAGAACAGTTTGGGGTTTTTGTTGTTGTTGGGGTAGGGGGGCCTTTCTGTAAGTCTTTTTGTTATTAAGGTATATTTCAATAGGGATGTATAGTCTATCACTGAGTTTTAAAGTCACTTGGAAAGGTTCCACATGTGTGGTCATGCCAGCAACTCAATACATAGATTAATTTGTTTAATCTTGATTGCAATTTTTAGAGATTGCATTTTCAATGTAGCTTTGCTTTATAACTAATATAAAATATTTACATGGTTCTAAAGTTAAGTCTATAAAACAAGAGCTCTCAGAGAAAAATCTAGCTTCTACCCCTGTCCTGTCTGTGCTATCCTTCCCTCACTCTATAAATAACCATTTATTTTTATGATTTATCCTTCCATTTTTATATATATATAAGCAATTATAATCTTTTAAAACAAATGGTAGCATACTATGCACTCAATTCACTCTTTAAAGTGTACAGTTTAGGGGTGCCTGGGTGGCTCAGTCGTTTGAGCAACTGACTCTTGATTTCAGCTCAGGTCATGATCTCAGGATTGTGATCTCAGGGTCGTGGGATCAAGCCCCGCGTCAGTCTCCGTGCTGAGGGCAGAGTCTGCTTGGAACTGCCTGTCTCCCTCTCCTTCCCCACCCACACACTCGCTCATGCTCACTCTCTCTAATAAATACATCTTTTAAAAATATATAGTATACAATTTAATGATTTTTAGTATATTCACAAAATTATGCACCATGACTACAAGTTTAGACCATTTTAATAACCCCAAAACACCCTTCATGCCTTAGTCACCCCTTCTCAATCCCCCAACTCTCCCTAGCCTTAGGCAATCACTAATCTACTTTCTGTCCCTATAGTATAAATTTGCCTGTTCTGAATATTTCATATAAATGGAATCATACAATATGCGGTCTTTGAGTCTGTCTTTTTTTATTTACCAAATGTTTTCAAAGTTCGTTCATGTTGTGTGTGTACTGGTACTTCATCACTTTCTATTGCTAAATATATTCCTTTATATGGGTGTACCACATGTTATTTATCCATTTATCAGTTGATGGATGTTTGGGTTGTTTCCACTTTTTGGCTATTGTGAATTATGCTGTTATGAACATTTGTGTAGCGTAGAAGGACTTATGCTTTCATTTCTCTTGAGTGGAATAGCTGGGTCATATGGTATCTCCATGTTTAACATCTAGAGGAACTGTCAAACTGTTTTCCAAAGGAGCTTGCACTATTTTACATCCCGCCTCCCCAACTTTGTGGCTTCCAATTTCTCCACATTCTTGTCACCACTTGTTATTGTCCATCCTTTTTATAATAGCTATCTTACTGGGAGTGAAGTGATATCTCATTGTGGGTTTGATTTGCATTTCCCTAATACTAATGATGTAGAGCGTCTTTCCATGTGCTTATTGGCCATTTGTATATTTTCTTTGGAGAAATGTCTGTTCAAATCTTTCACCCATATAACGACTGGGTTATTTATCTTTCAGTTGTTATTATAAGAATTTTTTTTATATGTTCTGGATACAAGTCCCTTATCAATGTGTGATTATTTGAACATGTTCTCTCCCATTCTACTTTCTTTTCATTTTCTTTTTTTTTAAGATTTTATTTATTTGTCAGAGAGAGCACAAGCAGGCGAAGCAGCAGGAAGAGGGAGAGGGAGAAGCAGGCTCCCCGCTGAGCAGGGAGCCCGATGATGCGGGGCTCGATCCCAGGGCCCTGGGATCAGGACCTGAGCCAAAGGCAGACGCTTAACGACTGAGCCACCCAGGCACCACTTATTTTCATTTTCTTCATGGTGTCCTTTTTTGGTTGAAGTCTAATCTATCTTATTCTTTCTTCTGTTGCTACGCTTTTGGCATCATGTCTGAGAAGGTTTTACCTAACCCAAGTCCACAAAGACTTATTCTGATATTTTATTCTAAAACTTTTATAATTTCAGTTCTTACAGTTAGGTCTATGATTCATATTTATGAATTTTATGTATGTAGGAGTCTACCTTCATCCTTTTGCACGTGAATATCCAGTTGTCCTAGTGCTATTTGTTGATAAAACTATTCTATTTTTTTCCTGATTTAATTGTGTCGGTACCCTTGTTGAAAATCGATTGACCTTCAGTGTAAGTTTTTTTCTGGATTCTCAATTTTATTCCATCGATCTATATATCTGTTCTCATGCCAGTACCACACTGTCTTGATTACCATAACTTTGCAGTAAGTATGAACTCAGGAAGTATGAGTCCTCCAACTTTGTTCTTCTTTTTCAAGATTATTTATTACTCTTATTCCCTTGCATTTCCATATGAACTGTCAATTTCTGAGAGAAAGCCAACTGGGATTTTGATAGGGATTGCATTGAATCTGTAGATCAGTTGGGGAGTATTGTCATCCATCTTAGCAATATTAAATCTTCAATCCATGAGTATTGGATGTCTTTCTATGTACTTATGTCTTCTTTAATTTCTTTCAACAGTATTTTGTAGTTTTTAGAGTATAAGTTTTATACTTTTATTAAATTTATTTCCCAGTATTCTTTTTGATGCTCTTGTAAAGGGAACTGTTTTTTTTTTTATTTCAAATTCCTCCTCGCTTTTTTTTAAAAGATTTTATTTATTTATTTGAGAGAGAGACAGAGCATGAGCATGAGCAGAGGGGAGGAGGGAGAGGGAGAAGCAGACTCCCCACTGAGCAGGGAGCCCAATGCAGGGACTCAGGGCTCGCTCCCAGGACCCCGGGATCATGACCTGAGCTGAAGGCAGACGCTTAACCAACTGAGCCACCCAGGCGCCCCTCCTCCTTGCTTTTTTAATTTACCGGTAGACCTGAAGTTCACTCCATTGTAGTAAATATACATATTCTTCATTCCTCTTTACAACTGCAATTATTTTCTTAGTTCGTGGTTTAAATTTTTCACAAGTATTATATATCTGTATAATGGACAAGGATGTGGCAGTGTATCCAGTATCAGTCCCTCTTTTCCCTTCTTCCATTCTAACGGAAAAATTTATGTGTTTAGGTTTCTGTGTCCAACTGCATTGTGACACCTCCTCCTTAGCCTTAAGAGGATCAATCTTGATCAGTGTAAGTCAGTTGGGATAACTGCCATTTCCTTTGCCAACTCTGCCAATGAGATGCCAAGGGGAAGTCTGCTGAATGTCTTTTGTGAAAGTTATTCCTTGCTCTTAGGAAGGAACAAAAGATAGGGACAGTTCATTTTCTTTCTCCGGGTCTTGTCAACCCCTGAAGCTGTGGCAGCTTTCATGACTCCAGAGGAAAAGCCTACATGCTGAGGATGACAGAACAAAAACATGAAAGGAACCTGGGTCCTTTTTTTTTTTAAAGATTTTTTTTTAAATTTATTTATTTTGAGAGAGAGAATGAGAGACAGAGAGCATGAGAGGGAGGAGGGTCAGAGGGAGAAGCAGACTCCCCGCCGAGCAGGGAGCCCGATGCGGGACTCAATCCCCAGACTCCAGGATCATGACCTGAGCCAAAGGCAGTCGCTTAACCAACTGAGCCACCCAGGCGCCCGAAAGGAACCTGGGTCCTTGATGAGGTCACTGAGGACATGCCCTATCTCCATTTTATTGTTACATAAGATAGCAAATGTTTAAACGATTTTGAACTGGATTTTCTATTACTTTCAGCCAAGAGTATCACGACTGATAAAAGCACATTCCTGACTCAAGAGTAGCCAATCCCTAGGCTGACTAGTTGGACGCAGAAAAGTGTAAGGTATCACTCAATCACACTGAGGCCACGCACAGAGCTAAGGCCCACACATTTCTGCTTAAATCCACAACCACTCTTCAGCTCTGGTCTCTCTGAGGCCTAATCCCAGTGTGTCTCCTATGTGTAGCGTGCCAGGAAATTTTGTCCCCCTCGTTGCAGTTATCACTTTAGCTTGAGTGTCTCTCTATTTCTTGTAAACAAGTGAGTCTGACTGGAACAATTTGGAAAAGTTAGTATGTTGGAAAATATCCCATTTCCTTAAAAAAAGATATAGACTTTATTACCTTCAGCCTAAAAAGGATAATAAAATGCATTATACTACATTTTACTTTTCTAGCTACCCCTATAACAAACTAAAGAAGGAGCCAGAGAAAATCCATTTGATGGGAGAATGTGGGATCAGGCCTCATAACTCCATAGAAATGTCTATAGTATTTTATATTTTTCAAGAAGATATTATAGTCATTTGGAATTTTTCAGGTTTTTATTTGTTTTTGCTGAACTATTTGAGACTTAGTTGCAGAAATTTATGGCCCTCTTTTCTAAGACTTCAACATGTATCTCTTAAGAACAGTGGCATTCTCAGGGTGCCTGGGTGGCTCAGTCGGCTAAGTGGTCTGACTCTTGGTCTCAGCTCAGGTCTTGATCTCAGGGTCATGAGTTCAAGCCCTGCATTGCACTCCATGCTGGGTGTGGAGCCTACTTTTAAAAAAAGGAAAAGAAAAGGAAAAAAAAAAAAAAGAACAATGGCATTCTCTTACCCAAACACAAAGCAATTATAAAAATCAGAAAATTTCATATGTAGACAATGTTATTATCTAATATGCCATCCATACTCAAATTTTGCTAATTTTTGCAGTACTATTCTTTTTTTTTTAAAAGATTTTATTTATTTATTTGAGAGAGAGAATGAGAGACAAAGAGCACGACAGGGAAGAGGGTCAGAGGGAGAAGCAGACCCCCTGCTGAGCAGGGAGCCCGATGTGGGACTCCATCCCGGGACTCCAGCCTGAGCCGAAGGCAGTCGTTTAACCAACTGAGCCACCCAGGCGCCCTGCAGTATTATTCTCTAGAGAAATCTTTTTTCCCATTCCAGAACCACATATTTCATGTAGTTATCATGTCCCTTTTCTTTTTTCTTTTCTTTATTTTTTTGTTTGTTTTTTAATAACATCTTTGTGTGGGGTTTTTTCCTTTTTTTTTTTTTAAGTAGGCTCCATGCCTAGCGTGGAGCCCGATGCAGGGCTCGAACTCATGACCTTGAGAACAGGACCTGAGCTGAAATCGAGTTGGATGCTTAACCGACTGAGCCACCTAGGCACCCCTGTTTGTTTGGTTTTTATAACATCATTATCATGGCTCTTTAGTCTCTTTTAATCCATTCCTCAACCTTTCTTTATCTTTCATGACAGCAACATTTTTGAAGAGTACAGGACCACTGTTTTGTTCCCATCGCTTCTTCAGGAGTCAATTCAGATTATACATTTGGGGCAGAAACACTACACAAGCAATCTATGTCCATCACTTCAAGAGACGCCTCAACTTGTATCATTTGTGATGATGTTTTTAATCTTGATTTCTCAGAGGAAGTGGTTTCAGCTAGATTTGTCTTGTTTTTCTGTTTCTATTTAATAAATAACTGTAGACATATACTTTGAGACCATATAAACATGCTGTTCCGCAGTAAATTTTCTACAACAAACTTTTAGCACCCACTGATGATTCTTGTCTAGATTATTAGTATGCTAAATGCATAAATGGTGATTTTCTAACTCTTATCATTCCTCCTATGTTTATTACTTGGCATTCTACCATGAAGAGCCTTCCTTCTCGTCATTCTCTCCTGCATCCCTTCCATTTTGTCCCCTCTCTCCTGTAGGCAAATTTAATTAGTTTTTGGTTTATTCTTCCAGGGTATATTTTTGTAAAAAATGAGCAGATACATGTATATTATTTCCCCTTATTTCTTACCCAAAAGGTAACATACTATATACTCTTCTGCTCTTTGCTTTTTTTCTTTGAGCAGTAAATCCTGAAAATCACTCCATAAAAGCTGCCTAGTACTTTATTATGTGTGTATTATTCTATTATGGGTATTCAGTGTGTCTCCTTTGTATATATATTTAGATTATCTCCAACATTTTGCAATTACAAATATACTGCCATATATAATCCGCATGTATAGTTTTGTATTGTTGGAGATGTTTCTTCAGGATAAGTTCCTGCAGAATTTGGTCAAATGGTAAATTTATAGGCAGTTTTCTTAGATATTGCCAAAGTCCCTTCTACAGAGATTATATCATTTTGCATTCATCCCAGCAATAGATGAGAATGCCTGTTTTTCCACTGCCTAACCAACAGAATTCACAGTGGTTTTTAAACCACTGGTGATACTCATTTTTTTAAAAAATACAATCATAGGGGCACCTGGGTGGCTCAGTTGGTTAAGCGTCTGCCTTCAGCTCAGGTCATGAGCCAGGATCGAGTCCCGCATCGGGCTCCTTCCTCAGCGGGGAGCCTGCCTCTCCCTTTCCCTCTCCCTCTGCTGTTCCCCCTGCTTGTGCTTGCTCTCTCTATGTCAAATGAACAAATAAAATCTTTAATAAAAAATAATTGCATCATAACCACCATATATATCCTGAAATTGATGCTTTTCCCAAAAGAATTGTAGGTGGAAGTCCATAGAACTATAAGCACCCCTTACATTTATGGTTTTCATTATGTGGATTTTCTATTTGGACTTTGCTGCCCTCCCCCCTTTTTTTGGCAGCTATGCTTTGGAACAATGTGTTTGGTGGAACCTGAAAAAAGCATGGTGCAGGGGCGCCTGGGTGGCTCAGTTGGTTAAGCGACTGCCTTCGGCTCAGGTCATGATCCCGGAGTCCCGGGATCGAGTCCCGCATCGGGCTCCCTGCTCGGCGGGGAGTCTGCTTCTCCCTCTGACCCTCCTCCCTCTCGTGCTCTCTGTCTCTCATTCTCTCTCGCAAATAAATAAATAAAATCTTAAAAAAAAAAAAAAAAGCATGGTGCATGCCTAAAACCTGCAGCTGGTCTGGTTGTCACCCAGCAGCAGGCCACAGCAGAATATTATGCCCTGAGGATAGCCAAACCCGTGCCTACACACCTCTGTCCTTATCATTGTCTCAAAGACTGGCGTGGTGCTCATCTTCCCTGCAGAGTGTATCTTCGTGTCATTCACGTGTTTTCATCCTATAAGAAAATAATTTTCCGCTTTGGGAAGCTTTAGCACAAAGAAACAAGGAAAGGTTAAACTATAAGTGTGAAACTAAACATCAGCAAGAGATGTATGCACAAAGAAGACAGCAGATACCAGATGTTTCTTGGGCCAGACCAAGTGCATGCTGCAAATCGCGAGGCTCAAGGACGTTGCGTGAATAGAGGGCACATGCCCTTAGCCCTCACTTTGTTCTTACCATCCTCAGAGTCCCAGGCAGGAAAAAGCACATCTGTCAGTGGACAAAGATTGTGTAACCAGCCACAACGCTGCTCTTTAAAGGAGTCAGGCAGCTCACCAATGTCTTCGTCTTGCGCCTCCTCAAAGCCCACTTGCCTGGCTGGCTGTCAAGGACAGGCCTCCAAACCACTGACCTATGGCGGTTGGAAGATTCCAACACTTCATCTGACCGTGTTTCCCCACTTATGCCATACCTCCACTGTCTTTCCTCTGCTCTTTCTCTTACCCTTCACCCCTCCTTCCCTTCATCCACGAGCACTTCGTGGTCCTCTCCCTGCCCAGCCTGACAGAGGCTGCGTGGCCTATTAGAAACCGCAAGGGCTTTGGACTAAAAAAGGGTAGTTTTGCCTCTTGGCTCTGTAGTAATGAGCTTTCTGACCTCGGACACATTATTATGAGACTTCTAGGTCTCCATTTCCTCATCTGTAAATGGGGAAAATAAGATCTACTTTGTAAAGTTGTTGTAGGATTAATAATGATGGTTTTAGTGTCTGACACATTAGTAGCTCAATAAATACTAACTAGTACATAAAACCCCATGTAAGGAAGGCCAGAAAGGTGTCTTTATTCTTTGTTTTCTTTCCATCTTCTAACCTGTGCTTCCTCACTTTATTTTTTATTTTTTTAAAGATTTTATCTTTTTATTTGACAGTGAGAGAGACAGTGAGAGAGGAACACAAGCAGGGGGAGTGGGAGAGGGAGAAGCAGGCTTCCCGCTGAGCCGGGAGCCCGATGTGGGACTCCATCCCAGGACCCTGGGATCATGACCTGAGCCGAAGGCAGACGCTTAACGACTGAGCCACCCAGGCGTCCCGCTTCCTCACTTTAAAAAGTAAATGATTTGGACGCCTGGGTGGCTCAGTCGGTTAAGCGACTGCCTTCGGCCCAGGTCATGATCCCAGGCTCCTGGGATCGAGTCCCACATCGGACTCCTTGCTCAGCAGGGAACCTGCTTCTCCCTCTCTCTCCCTCTGCTTGTCCTCTCTCTGTCAAATAAATAAAATCTTTAAAAAAAAAAAAAAGTAAATGATTTTAGAGAAGTCTTTTCCAATACTGAAATTCTATTTTTAATGGGAAAAAATAGTCATGTATATTAAAGGCCTATTATGTACAAAGAAGGTCACATACAATTTCTTTGGGTCAACCAGATAAATGAAAATCTAAAAAAAATAATCTTTAGATTTTCTTTTTCTTCCCATATTATTGCCGGCGGTGTCACTGTGTATAGATCAAAGGGAATAGCAAGTGACAATCATTCCTGTGCTCACACTAGTCATGTGTGGCCACTAAGAACTTGAAATGTGACTAGTCCCAGGTTGTGCTATAAGGGTACTCTCCACACTAGATTTCTAAGACTTAATTTGACAAAAAAAGAAAAAAATGGAATATATGTCATTGGCATTTTTATATTGATTACATGTTGAAATAGTATTTTAGATAGATTATATAAAATATATTATTAAACTTCATTTCACCTTTTCTTTTTACCTTTTTTGATGTGGCTATTGGAATTTCCTAAGTGGTTCCCATTAGATTTCCATCGGACAGGCAGGACTGCTCTAAACAAATGAGAAGCCTACATAACATTAATAATCTCCAAAACAGTATTGTCACTAACTTTTAGTAAGTTTAATTTACTAAGGAATATGGGGATTTTTTTTCCTGTGCATATTCTCTGGGGAGTAAAATCAATACCCATTCTTGGGCGCCTGGGTGGCTCAGTTGGTTAAGCGACTGCCTTCGGCTCAGGTCATGATCCTGGAGTCCCTGGATCGAGTCCCGCATCGGGCTCCCTGCTCGGCAGGGAGCCTGCTTCTGCCTCTGACCCTCCCCCATCTCATGTGCTCTCTCTCTCTCATTCTCTCTGTCTCAAATAAATAAATAAAATCTTTAAAAAAAAAATCAATACCCATTCTTAGTGACTTTCACATTTTAATTTTTTGGAGTGATCCTCAAATCACTCAATATCACTAGCTATCTGGTGAAGACTGACTGTCATACTCAATAGTGTGGCCTCATTTCAAGGAGCCCATCAGTAAAAGATCAGGCTGAGATGATTCATTCAGCTTTGCTATCTAGGAAATTCATTCATTAAAACTGAATTAGCTCAGTGCAATCCAGCTAAGTGCTCCCCCAGGTTCTGGGATAGCCTTTGGTGGGAGATGACGAAGCTATCCCTAGGAAGCCTCTTTTTGCCCTGCTCGTCTCCTCTGAACATTATCATCTGTAAAGGGTTTTCACCTGGGTCCATAAGATGTGCTTTGGGGCATCCATGAATGGCTTGAAATTGTATTCAGTTTTGTGTGTATATTAATTGTTCTAGAGAGAAGATCTGTAGCTCTCATCAGGTTCTCAAAGGGGTCTATGACTGCCAAAAAGTAAAGGACCACCGACATAAGAAATTAAGTAGTGCCCTACCTGCTGTATTAGCTTCCTAATGCTGCAGTAACAAATGGACCATAAACTTAATGAGCTTAAAACTCATGTATTATCTTACAGCTCTGTGGGTCAGAAGTCTGACACGGTCTCACCAATGTGTGGGCAGGGATGCATCCCCTTCTGAGGGCTCGGGAAGCAACTTGTTTCCTTGCTCATTCAGGCTGTTGGAAGAATTCTGTTTCTTGCGGTTGTAGAACTCAGGTCCCCACGTCCTTGCTGGCTGCCATCCGAGTGCTGCTCCCCGCTTCTAGAAGCTGCTCACATTCCTTGGCTCTTGGCCCCCTTCCTGTGTCTTCAAAGCCAAGGTTTGAGTCCCTCTCAAGCTTCAAGTCTCCCCGCCTCTTCTTCATTCACATCTCTCTGACTCATTTTCCTGCCTCTCTCTTCCACATTTAGAGGTTCATGTGATTACGATGTGATTACATTAAACCCGTCTGGATAATCCAGGATAATCTCCCTACGTTAATGTTCATAACTTTAATTCCCTCTGCAAAGTCTTTTTTCACTATATGATTTAACATACTCACAGATGTCAGGGATTAGGTGGCCACTATCCTCCCTACCACTTTTCCACCCACATCTGTGCATCTTGCTCTATTCTGAGCATAGAGAAGGTGAGGCTGGTGACTAGCTCCTGTGCAAGGTGTCCCTCAGCAAAAAGTGTGGGAGGCCATATTTGTCCCCAACAGCTTCCTCGGTCTTCCTTTTGTTACTCATCAGTGAAGTGCCACCCACACCCCCGACTTAAACACTCAATGTACTTGGGCCCCAGCAGCACCCCACTTCTGCTCGGGCCAGACTGTGATCTCCATCTCTCTACCTTTTGTCCTTTTTAAAAAAAAAAATTGAGTCACACAGTTACCATCTGGAAGAGATCTAATAAAATAAGTCACTCTAAATTGCTAAAGTCTGATAGGCAATAACCCATCTCTAATAACATTAGATATATTTGCAAAATTTATTAAAACTTATAGAAAATGTGTTACTACATTTCTGTGAATTGCAAGTAAGCGGTGTCCAAGGCTTACTAAATTCGTCTGCTCACACATGTCTTCTGTTTTCTTAACATCATCAATCAACTCCATTCACTAGGTTTTATCATGAAGACTATCATTCATCCCTCTCCCTTCTAAGAGGTTCACCTTTTGTGCCAGACCTTCAGCGCCAGCCAGCTCACAGGTCTCTTAAGAGAGTATCGGTCTGCCTATCATTAAAGGTACAGACACGCAGGGAAGGAGGTTACACTACAGAGGAAAAGGTTAGGCTTTTTAGGCCTAAACCACCTTCAACCGTCCCCTTTGTAAAGGCAATCTGCCCTAGATATTTCCTCATAGCATCCTTGTCTTTTAGAGAAATAACCAAATGTAAAACTGTTTTTAGAATAATTGTCTTCATCAGTGTAGGTGATTTTTTTTATATTTAGTTTAAAACAAGATTTAGCAGCCAATCTAGAAAGTTATGGGAAAAAAAAGTTATTCAGATAATGAACCCTGGCTTGCTTACAAGCTCCCTCTCTGTTCTTCTCTCTCCCTCTCCCTCTGTCTCTCTCTCTCTCCCTCAGGTACACAAACGACTATTTCCTTTATGTGTTTGCAATAAAGAAAATTAAAAGAGTAAAACTGTTGCTAATAGACTGTTTCATTTTCAAAACTCAGAGTTTCCAGGTATCCTTTTCATTAAACCATCTCCATGACCCTGGAGACAAGATGGTGGGGCCTCTTCAGCACAACACCTACTCATCTACTAGAGCTCACCATAGTGGAAAGGGGGACATCACACTTTAACACGGCAGTTTTGATGTGGGGCTTTTTTTTTTTTTTACAAGATCCGAAAAATAAAACATCATTTCTCCCCACACTCTGCCCCCACTCCCTTCAGTTTTTATCCTCAGGTAATGTGTAGAATCCTTCTTCCAAACCTTATATCTCAACTCTGATCTGTACCACATCACTCACCCCACACCCTAGTCACCTCCAAAGGTGATTCACAGGGAGGCTAACAAAGCTGCAGCCTCTGGACCCTCGCTTGCAGGCCTCTGGGAGTTGCTAGAAGTTGTAGAGGTATCTTGGGGGGGGAGGCGAAGCCAGGTTCCAATCAGAAAGGATTTGTGTGTGAAATTCTGGAAAATTGCCTAAAAATATATCAGAAGAAAGCATTCTGAATCTCCAAAGCATTAAGAGTTGGCTGTGATTTATTTTCTCATCCCAAATAGGTATCTAAATGGGCAATTTTTTAGATAATTTTGCATGCTTTTTTCTTAAAGGACCCCCAAATTGTAAACACTTCAGCCCCACAAAACCTGGTTCTGCCTCTGCTCACCTCATCACAGTTCCTAATGGCATCCCCAGGTCTCAACCCACTCTTCATTCTTAACCCCCACCCCATGATCAAGTGGGATTTATTCCAGGGAGGCGAGAATGGTTCAACATCTGTTAATCAATCAATGTGATATACCACATTAAAAAATGAAGGATAAAAATCATATGATCATCCCAATAGATCCAGAAAAAGCATTTGAAAAAATTCAAATAAAAGTTTTATTCATGATAAAAACTCTTAACCAAGTGGGTATAGAGGTCATGAACTTCAACATAATAAAGGCTATCTATGCGAAGCCCACAGCTAACATTATACTCAATGGTGAAAAGGTGAAACCTCTTCCCCAAGATCAGGAACAAGACAAAGATGCCCCTCTTGCCACTTTTATTCAACATAGTACTGGTAGTCCTAGCTGAGCAATTAGGAAAGAAAAAGAAATAAAAGGCATCCAAATCGGAAAGGAAAAAGTAAAATTAATCTCTATTTGAGGGTGACATGATGATATTCTATATAGAAAACCCTAAAGACTCCATCCAAAAAAACCTGTTAGAACTAATAAACAAATTCAATAAAGTTGCAGAATACAAAATCAATATACAAAAATCAGTTGTGTTTCTATTCACTAATAACAAACTATAAGAAAGAGAAATTAAGAAAAGAATGCCATTTATAATTGCACCAAAAAGAATAAAATACCTATATATAAGTTTAACCAAAAAGATGAAAGGTCTGAATGCTGAAAACTATAAGACACCAACGAAAGAAATTAAAGAAGAAACAAATAAATGGAAAGCTATTTCATGCTTATGGATTGGAAGAATATTGTTAAAATGTCTGTACTACCCAAAGCAATCTACAGATTCAATGCAATCTCTATCAAAATTCTGATGGCCTTTTTCACAGAATTAGAAAAAAACACTAAAATTTGTATGGAACCACAAAAGACCCTGAATGGCCAAAGCAATCTTGAAAAAGAAGAACAAACCTGAAGGTATCATACTTCCTGGTTTCAAGCCATAGTACAAAGTACCTGGTAATCAAAACAGTATGGTATTGGCAAAAAAGCAGACACATAGATCAATGGGATAGACTAGAGAATCCAGAAAGAAACTCATGCACACAAGGTCAAGTAATTTATGACAAAGGAACCAAGAATATACAATGGGGAAAGGATCTTCAATAAATGGTGTTGGGAAAACTGGATGGTCACATGCCAAAGAATGAAACTGGACCACTTTCTTACACCATACACAAAAATCAATTCAAAATGGACTTAAAACGAGTGTAAAACCTGAAGCTACAAAACTCCTGAAAAAAAGCATAGAGGGTACGCTCCTTGACATCAGTTTCGGCAATGATTTCTTTTGATTTGACAATAAAAGGAAGGACAACAAAAGCAAAAATAATCCAAATGGGATCACATCGAACGAAAAACTTCTGCAAAGGAAGCCATCAACAAAATAAAAAGGCATCCCATGGAAGGAGAGAAAATATTTGCAAACCATATATATCTAATAAGGGGTCGATACCCAAAATATATAAAGAGTTCATACGACTGAGTAGCAAAATAATTTTTTTATTAAAATATGGGCAGAGAAACTGAATAGACATTTTTCCAGGGAAGATATATGAATGGCCAACAAGTACAAGAAAAGATGCTCAATAGCACTCATCATCAGGAAAATGCAAATCAAAACCACAATGAGATATCACCTCACACCTGTTAGAAAGGCTATCATCAAAAATACAAGAACTAGGGACGCCTGGGTGGCTCAGTCGGTTAAGTGTCTGCCTTCGGCTCAGGTCATGATCCCAGGGTCCTGGGATCGAGTCCCGCATCGGGCTCCCCGCTCCGCGGGGAGCCTGCTTCTCCCTCTGCCTCTGTCTCTCTCTCTGTCTCTCATGAATAAATAAATAAAATCTTTTAAAAAAAAAAATACAAGAACTAACAAGTGTTGAGGATGTTGAGTAAAGGGAACACTTGTGCACTGCTGGTGAGAATGTAAAGTGGTGCATCCACTGTGGAAAACAGTATGGAGGTTCCCCAAAAAATTAAAAATAGAACTACTATGTGATCCAGCAAGTCCACTTGTGCGTATATATCTGAAGGAAACAAAATCACGATCTCAAAGAAATATTTGCACCCCCATGTTCATTGCAGCATTATTCACAATAGCCAAGTCATGGAAACAACCTAAGTATCGTGGATGGATGGATGAATGGATAAAGAAATTGTGATACACATACAAACACACATGCGTGTACACACACACACACACACACACAGGAATATTATGTAGCCACAAAAAGAAGAAAATCCTGTTATTTGCAACACCATGGGTGGACCCTGAAGGCATTATACAAGTGAAATAAGACAGAGAAAGACAAATACCGTGTAATCTCACTTATATGTGGAATCTAAAAAAATACCAAACTCATAAAAACAAAGATCAGATTGGTGTTTGCCAGAGGTGGGGGAATGAGGGGTGGGGGAATTAGGCGAAGGTGATCCAAAGGTACAAATTTCCAGTAATAAGATAAATAAGTTCTGGGAATGTAACATACAGCATGATCGTAGTTAACAATACTGTATTGTATATTTGAAAGTGGCTAAGAGAGTAGCTCTTAAAAGTTCTTAACACAAGACAGGGCGCCTGGGTGGCTCAGTTGGTTAAGCGACTGCCTTTGGCTCAGGTCATGATCCTGCAGTCCCAGGATCGAGTCCTGCGTCAGGCTCCCTGCTCAGCAGGGAGTCTGCTTCTCCCTCTGACCCTTCCCCCTCTCATGCTCTCTCTCTCTATCTCATTCTCTCTCTCAAATAAATAAATAAAATCTTTAAAAAACAAAACAAAACAAAAAAAAAAGAAAAAAGTTCTTAACACAATACAAAAAAAAAATTGCACTGTGGGAGGTGATGGATATTAACTAGACTTATTGTGGTCATCATTTCATAGCATCTACATATATCAAATCATTATGTTATACACTTTAAACTAATGTAAGTTATATGTCAATTATATTGCAATAGAACTGGAAAAAATAAAAAAAAATAATAAGTAGTACTCAAACCCATTCCTTCCTCAATGTTCCCATTTCTACTGTCTTAGGCATTCGTCACTGTTCACTGAATTATTATAGTAGCCTGCTAATTAGTTCTCTGCCTCCTTCTTACTGCTACCCAAAGTATTTTAAAAACATAAATCTGATCTTGTAACTCTGCTGCTTAAAACCTTCAGTGGCCCTCCAGCTTACCCTCCTTCAGCTCTTACAGCATAACATTCACACTCCTTAGTGTTATGACCTGCCCACCACCTAAGCTCTTCACCCTCCTCTCTCACACTCCCACCACCACCATCATCATCATCATTCATTCATTCATTCATTCAAGGATTTATGGAGCAACTACTGTGCACCTCACACCATATGCTACAACCATATTTGCAGTCCTGGACACCCAATGCAATCCCACCTTCTTGGATGAGCTTTTCAACTGCCTGGGCCTCCCTCTTCTATCTCCACCCTCCCCAGCCTACCTGTAAAGCTCCCTCTTCTGCAAGACACAGATGAGATGCTACCTCCTGTCTTTCAAGCCCTCATGGACTTCCAAGTAGAGGTGGCCATTCTGCATCTCTGTCCTCACAGCACGCATGCTCCTCCACTGTTATTGCACACTACATGGCATTTACTTGTTTATCTGCCTTTACCATTACACTTTTAACCCTTTAAGGACAAGGCTTATACATACCCAGTTCATCTTCGGTCCCTAACAGCACTAGTATAGAGGCTAATAGGAAAAACACAATAACATTTTGCTGACTAATATCTAAAACATTTTCCAGCTTTAAAATTCTGTGATTCTGGCACAGGCTAAAGATCAAAAATTAGTAATTGAGAATATGTCATATATTCACACCCCATTTCACACAAAATTGTAAATTTGGATTTTCTGAGGGCAGCAGGCAGCAACCACAGACACCATGCCAGTGCCAGTATTCTACTAGTTTATCTTTGAGCCCTATCTGCCTTATGGGTGTTAAGTAAACTAACTGTTAACTCACTTCCTTCCTGATTGATCTTTATTTCTGTAATCTTAAAGCAGGGAAGATACCTATGGTGTCATACCACTTCTGGCCACAAGAGGGCAACAAGAAGACCCGATTTGTGTTAAAACCTTCTGGCCACCAGATGGACCCCAAACACCAGTTTAATGGAGGCAAAGATTTAATTTCTATCAGGCGCACTTTAAATTGGATCAGTTTTCCTTTATTCCCTCTTCCTGAAAAGTAAAATCTCACCCACGGGTGACTAGCCCAAAACCTGGAAATTGTCTAGAGCTATAAGTTACTTTGCTTAGCAAGAGGGACTAGAGGAGAAAAGAGAACGACTAAGATTTTTTTTTTTTTTAATGGTTAGAAAGAGAGGTCCTCTTCAAACCCAAATAAAAGAACCAGCAATTTGATGGTGGATTGAGGATTTAGGTGAATCCAAAGAATTATCATTAATTTTTTTAGGTGTGTTAATGGTGTTTTGTTAAGAAAATAATATAATTAAAAGCAAGACAAACTAACTAAAAGTCCCCCCAAAATGTCCTGGGAGATAGATGGGTGGTGAATCCTAATCATGATCATCAAAGTATATTCTTGAAAGCCTGGCACTGTCATCATGACTTAAACAACCAAATGAAAGTCTTGTGAATGAAGACAATCCCTGCAGGAGACAGGTTTGCTGGGCCAAGAAAACACTTAAGCCGTGGCCTGCTCCCCGGCCCTTGGTGGATGGGCACGTGGGTTGGGAGTCGCAGGTGGGATGCAGAAAGCAAACCCTCTGAACCTGCTTGGAGGAAGCTGCTTTATCTTGAAGGGCAGCAAATTCAGGAGAAGGATTTTTCATATTGGTTCTGGACAGACCTCTGGATTTTATATTCTCCAGGAATGCTTTCAGGCCCTGCCATTAAAGATGGGTGGTAGTTATTTACCCCAAGTAGGAAATTTCCATCAAAAATCATGATCCCGAGGCACCTGAGTGACTCAGTCAGTTAAGCGTCTGCCTTCGGCTCAGGTCATGATCCCACGGTCCTGGGATCGAGTCCCTCATCGGGCTCCCTGCTCGGCAGAGGGTCTGCTCCTCTCTCCTTCTGCTCCTCCCCCACCACGGCTCCTGCTCTCTCGTGCTCACTCTCTCTTGCTTGCTCTCTCTCTGAAATAAATAAAATCTTTAAAAAAAAAAAATCATGATTCACACCCAGACAGTATAAAAGACTGCATTAGGGCCATGTGGTACTTTCATTCAGAAGAACTGAGCAGGAGAGGCTGTCCAGGGAACTTCATCCTTGTTTTAATTTTGTAGCCCCCAGAAGAGATCATTCCATGCCCTGCTTTTCTTCTTCCTCCACTGGTGCTGTTTCTCCTGTGCTAAAAGAAAACTGTTTGGGGGCGCCTGGGTGGCTCAGTTGGTTGAGTGTCTGACTCTTGATTTCGACTCAGGGCATGATCGCAGGGTCCTGAAATCAAGCCCCACAATGGACTCCATACTCAGCACAGAATCTGCTTGAGATTTCTTTCCCTCAGCCCTTCCCCCTCTCTCTTTCTCTCTCCCTCCCTCTCTAAAATAAATAAATAAATCTTTTAAAAATTTGTAAGGAGGCTGATTATAGGAGGTATTTTTAACCAAAAAATATGTGTGGGTGCCCAATCATCCACCAAATGTATGTGACATTCACTGACTCCCCCCATCTAAAGTCACTCCCCATATTACTCGGTCACATTACTTGTATATGTCCTCCATAGTACTTGGGACAGTTGGTATTTCATTTGTGGAGGTTTTTTCACTTTTTTTTTTTTTAACCTCTCCACTAGACCTTCAGCTCCATGAGGACAGGACCTGGGTCTATTCTGTTCACTCTCAGCCTTTAGCAAAATGGCACAAAGTAGGCATTTAGTGAATAGTTGTTGAATGAAAAAATGAGTGAAGAGAAAGTTTAGTGTCATCCAAATTCTACCAAACACAAGAGTGGGGAAAATAGAATCTTGGCTGGTTTCTATGTTGAACATTCTTTTAGGAGTGAACAGGACTAATAAGACTATTGCTCTTTTTCAGTAGAGTCCAATTATAATTACTGTTCATTTACCTGTGTTCTCCTGGAAGGACTACTTAAGCCAATTACTAGCATTAAAACACAGAAATGTGACATTTCACTGTTGAGATGGCAATCTATTTAAAATATGTCCTAATTTTACTCTCTTGTTAGAAAATTCTGACAAATCTCTTTACCAAGCCCTCTCCTAATTGAGCCTAATCACAGTAGAACCATCAGTATACTTCAGAGCTGGACTGGGGAGTGAGCTGGTCCCGAGCTGGGTTCCAGCTTGGCCGATTACAGCCATGTGACCTGGACCGGGGTAGCTTTCCAAAGCTTCCTCTTCCCCACCTAACAATGCTTCCCTGGGACGGTGCCTGGCTCATGTTAGACCCTCAGAACTATTCAATTCCCCTACTTTCCCCACCAGCCCAAAGGAGCCATACTACCCAAGACATCTTGGACTTACTCATCCAGGCATTAGCAACGTTCAACTTGAGAAACAAGATTATAGGCCACACCACAACTGCCCCAACTCAAACTTCCTTTCCAGTCTCCATATTTATTACGCTTCCCCATCAGATGGACACCCACAGGCACACACACACACACACACACACACTCTCTCTCTCTCTCTCTCTACCTCAGTCCTCCTTACTTAACACAGAACCGCACTGGTTCCCTCCCTGCCACCCCCACAGTCTCCAAAAACAGCTTTTTACTTTGTTGCTCAATATGGCCAAGTGTTCAAAGGCCGAAGAGGGTAAATGTGTTATACAGGCCAAGGTTCCCCAATTCCGTCATCAACAGGCTGCAGTTAAGGGGTACACATACAGCATACAGCCACATACTTGGCGGAACAGTGGCAAATTTCTTTAACGTTCAGAAACTCCTACAAACTGATCAGGAAAATCAATTAAGAAAAAGTGAACTACCCAATAGAAAAATGAAGAATAAAACCAGCAAAAGAATGCAAAAGGCCAGTACCCCTGTGAAAATATGCTCAGGCTTACTCATAATTAAGACAAATCAAAACAACCAGACACCATTTTCACCTATCAGATTAACAAAAACTAAAACCAATAATACCTACAGTGTTGGCAGAAGTGCGAGAAACAGGCCAGTAATCGTGTACTCTACTGACAGAAGGATAAACTGGGCAATTAACAATATTGAAAATTGGAATACAAAATTCAACTACATTAAGTCAACTTCTGTTCATCAAAAGTCATCCATTTAAAAAGTGAAAAAACAATCAGGGCACCTGGCTGGCTCAGCCAGTAAAGCATGGGACTCTTGATCTCAGGGTTGTGAGTTCAAGCCCCACGTTGGGTGTGGAGATTACTTAAAAATGGGGTCTTTGAGGGACACCTGGGTGGCTCAGTTGGTTAAAAGTCTGCCTTTGGCTCAGGTCATGGTCCCAGGGACCTGGGATTGAGTCCCACATCAGGCTCCCTGCTCAGTGGGGAGTCTACTTCTCCCTCTACCCCTTACCACCTTATGCACACAACTCTCTCTCTCTCTTTCAAAAAAATAAAATCTTTTTTTAAATATGGGCTCTTTGAGAGGCACCTGGGTGGCTCAGTCGGTTAAGCATCTGACTCTTGATTTCAGCTCAGGCCTCAATCTGGTGGGTTCAGGCCCCCGAGTTGGGCTCCATGCTTTGTATGGAGCCTACTAAAAAAAGGGGAGGATCTTTGAAAAAAAAGTGAAAAGACAATCACATACTGGGAAAAAGATATTATTTAACTCAGACCAGTAAGCACAACGTATAATGAAATTCTGTAAGTCAACAAGGAAAGGACAAACACTCCGACAAAAAAAAAAAAAATGGGCAAAAGCAATTTACATAAGAGGAAATATGCATAGCCACAAAATATATGAAAAGATGCCCAATCTCACTAGTAACCAGAGAAATGTAAATGAAAACCACAAGTTCACGTCTATCAAATACACAAAAATTAAAAGGTTGGACAATACCAAGTGTTGGTGAGCATGTGGAGTAACTAAAGGCAGGTTTAAGAGTGTAAAACCACTTTGAAGAACAACTTCTAAAATCATCAAAGATTCTCCTATTCCAAGAAACAGCTATTCCCTCCTAGGCAAATAAATACCCTAGAGAAGTCCCCACATACTGACAACAGAGAGATATACACAGGAATATTCATAGTAGGGGCTCCCAGCTAGCTCAGTGGGTAGAGCATGTGACTCTTTATCTCAGGATTGTAAGTTTGCGCCCCATGTTGGGTGTAGAGATTACTTAAAAATAAATTCCTAAAAAAATGTTCATGGCAGCATTGTTTGTAGCAGAAAAAATTGATTCAACCTTAATGTCCACTAACCAGAAAATGGATACATAAGTTGTGGTATATTCATATATATGAAGTTATTTGATACTGAAAAGAAATTAACTCAAAAATGGTATCAAGATGGAAGAATGTCAGAAATATAATAATGAGGAAAAGATGCAAGTCTCAGAAGAATACATACAGCAAAGTACCCTTAATGTACAAGGTAAAAATAGTCAAATCATTGCATGAAAATAATAAATACCAATTCAGAATCCTGGCATCCTTTAGGTGGAATGGGAGGGATGACAAGCAGGGCTGTACAAAGGGGCATTTACCTGTGTTGGCAATGCTGTTTTTTAAGCTCTTTTTATTCTTTATGTCTTTTTCTTTGTATATGTTTCAAGTAGTACAAAATAAAAATTTTTTAAATTTAATGTATATATACTTTCACTTAATTCCACTGCTAGGAATTTATCTTACATATGTATTAGCATATGCACAAGCTTGCAACAATATATACAAAGATGCTTTTTGTAGCAGCTTATAAGGGGGGGAGGGAAGCAACACAATATGGGAATATTATATACAGTATTCAATGAAACACCAGAGCTAGACAATCATTAAAAAGAATGAGACAGGCCTGTATGTCAAGATACATATTTAAGTGGAAAAAAATTGTAGGACTAGACCATTTGTGGAAAAATATTAGATTAGCTGTACACACACACCCCCATATGTATAACAAAAAATTTCTGGGTCACAAGAAACCATTAACTTCAATCTACTCAGGGGAATAAGAATGGATAATGAGAGGGGACTTCTACCTTTCATTTTACACCCTTCAGAATGATTTGCATTTCTATTTTTACCATTAGTGTGTATTACCCTTATAATGCGAATAAATAGATAAAGCGGTGGAAAAAATAAACAACAGTGTAAGATTAGATGCTGGTTTATTGAGATTTTATCTTAATGACAAAAATCATATGAAATTCTTTTCATCATTTTTATAATGCTTATCTCCTGGGGAATTGATACCACTCAAAGAAACGACTCCTAACGGCGGCTGCTTTGTACAGGACAATAATTAGTGCTGCAGTTAGAGTAAATTATTTGTGGCTCTTTCACAGCTTTATGTAACTATCTGCAGAGCATGTCACCAATATTCGCTTTATTTCAAATCAACATTCTAAAGACCATAAACTGTTTCGTTTTTTTTTTTACGTCAAAGAGTTTGTTTTTCAAGAAACCCATTCAAAGCGGAATAAAGACCCGAAGCACAGGAGCAGAGCAGGCCAGCACACCCCAGCCGAGGTGGTTCGCGAGCCCTGGCGACATGGGGCGCTGCTGCTGGGGTCTGACCAGAGACGGCAATCTGGCCTTGGAGCCGCGCTGGTCCTGCTCAGCTGGTCCGCACCCCCCGCCGCCGGAACGCGGGCAGAGCCGAGCTGCGGGCGTCACCGCCAGGGACTACACTTGGCTCACACGAGGAGCACAGCCACGGGTCCGCAAAGCCTTCTTGGGCTCCAGCCTGGCCTCTGAAGTCAGGAAGTTTGCAGCTAAAAAGGAAGAGAAAGAAGCTGAGTGTAGAGAAAGAGGCTCTGAGTGCTTCTGGGGCAACCCAAAGTCCCATTTCCCAGACTGGCCCCGGAGCCGGGAAGGGGGGGTAGGATGGGAGCAGAGCCAAGCGATGGACCCTCAGAACCTCCCCACTGCACTGAAGCCAGAACTCTGGTTTTTTTTATCTATTTTATTTGACTGCCAGGTAAAATTTATTTCCAAAAAGAGGAGGCTAAAAATAAAAGTTTGGAAATCTTTGACCTGCACGGTACTGGTAGACAGGTGGTCCTCTAACATAACAACAAAACTTTTTACAACCGTTCTTCTATTTCTTCAGCTATAGGTGTGGGGAAGGATCTCATAATACCTACCCTCCTGAACCTTGCAGGCTGCTGGAAAGAGCAAATGAGGTAATAGTCATCTTCAGCTAAGAGGCCCTTAGGAAAATTTATTATTTCCTTCCTTTATTAATGGAGGGTATATCCGGTTCAAATAATTAGTCATGCAAGCGAGACTGGGTTTGCTCTAGAAGGAAAAGGAGAAGCAGTGGCAGCCTCAGAATAAGGAGAAGGACAAGGACTGGGGGGCAGGGGAAGGAGGAGCTGAAGGGGGGTTAAGAAGAAGAAAAACAACAGCAACAACAGCCAGTTAAATTTTTAAAGAGAGAATTATCCTCTGTTCAAGTGCCTGCCACTTCAAGGAAATGAGGGAGGGGGCCAGAAGGGAAGGAAGTGGGGAGAGGACACTTGCTTTAAGCACTTGACATGTGCCAAGCACCGTGCCGTGAGCGAGATGCTGCCTATGTTTCCTTTAATCCAAACAGAATACGATGCAGGTGTTGTCATCCCCATTTTACAGATCAGAAAACTAAGGTTCCGAGAGTAAACAACTTAACCAAGTCCAGGTAGAACCTCTACTCACCCAGGTCGCTGCATATTCCCTTCACAGCCTGGCCACCGGCTTCTCCTCCCCAAGGTGGGTGTTCCCCGGCCCTGTTTCTCTTTCTCCCTTTCTGTTAGCTCCCCTTCAGATCTGTAGTATCGCTTTCATCCTTTGGGTTAGTTCCTCTGTGCTGTTCCTCTGTCCTGATTTCCAGCCCCCTGGACAGTTCCCAGTTGGGATCCCACTGTCCTTACAAACATGGCTCTGAAAGGAGCTCCGCCCCTCCAGATGACACACCCTCTCCACCTGGGGGAACCCTCTTCTCCCTGCCTCCCAAGCTCAAAATCGCGGTCACTTTGGGTCATTTCTCTCCTCCCCAAATATACAATCACTCGATTATCTCTGTTCCTTCTTCAAAATATCTCCTACCTCTCACTTTCCACTTCTACTTTTCCCCTTAACATCCTAGCACTGTGAACCTTGTGTCTGCCTGGTTTCGGCAGAAGTCTCCAGCTGGTTCCTTCCGTGCTTCCAGATTATGCTGTACACTGCTGCCAGACGCCTCCCCCCACCTACCTGCCCTGCACCCTCGTGAGATCCCACATCGCCTTTGTCAAATCAAATCCGCACAGCCCTGCACTCCAGGCTGCGCGCATCTGACCCCCCCGGGGCTTTCCAGCCTCAGGCCCCACTCCTCCACTCTCCAGTTCCTCCGTTTAGCCAAAGGGACTGCTCGCTGCACAACACCCTAACACCGTGCTCCTTTCCTCCCGGCCCCACCTGTGGCCCCCAGATCCCCCACAGGCTGTCCCCCTCCTCCCTCCTGCCCTCTCCCAGCCCTCCCTGGAAGCCTGCACGACTCATTATCTGTACGGTTCAGCGTGCAGTCATTGCATACCTCCTGGAACAGGCATTGAAATGGACCAGTGTTATTTCATCTCTCCCGTCTGTATCTCACCGCCCAAACAGTATAAAGCACTTGAAGCTAAAGACTAATAGGTCTTGGTTTCTCCCTACAGTGCCTAATACTTAGAGAGTAGGTGCTTAATACCTGTGTTGATTTTTTTCTTCCCACATACGTTGGCCTCAAACAAATAGCCAAGGGCTGGTGAGAATAAAAAGCATCAGTCTCGGAGGCCTGATTTTGGCCACATAGATCTCCCACAAGTCAATTTCATCTTAACCCCTCGGCTCAAGA
Source organism: Leptonychotes weddellii (assembly GCF_054177405.1). Taxonomy (NCBI): domain Eukaryota; kingdom Metazoa; phylum Chordata; class Mammalia; order Carnivora; family Phocidae; genus Leptonychotes; species Leptonychotes weddellii. The sequence goes on along the minus strand of NC_138373.1, from coordinate 108,047,152 downwards.
TCGCTCACAGGCATCCTGGGCATCAGCGGCTCGCTGGTCCCCAGAGAGGTCTCTGACCGACCTCGCCATCCCGGCTCTGCCTGCTCATTGGGTGATCGAATTTCCAGGTCCTTCCCTGGTTTCCAGCTAAAACGACACGTCCCCGGGGTGGTGACGGATGGGGGGGCTCCCCAAACCGGAAGCCCTGGCACCCTCGGGGGTGAAGCCCCCTCCAGCGCAGCTCAGGGGCCGACAGAAGCACCCCGAGGCACCCGGCCCTGGAGAGAGAAAGAAGACACTGCACCTTTAAGTCTGCAGCCAGTGGAGAAAAACAAGCTGTGATTTATATAAGCGGGAAAATCATGTGATTTGCGGGAACGCTCCCTCCTCCCCCGACCCCCCTCCCCGCGTCGCCTCCAGCCCTTCCCAGAGGGGCCCGGCCGCGGGGCTCGGCGGGAGGGAGCAGGCCGGGGCGCCCGGGGCCTCCCTCCCCGGCGCTCCCTTCCCGCGGCGCTGCCCTGGGGGGCCCCCGGGGCCCGGGCTGGCCGGCGTTCGGCCGGGCGCGGCGGGTCACGTTCGGCAGTGCGGGCGGGAGGAGCCCCGGCCCGCTCCCCGCCGCCCGCGCGTCCCCTCCCCGGGCCCGCTCGGCCTGCCGCCCGCCGCCCAAAGTGTGCGTGGAGAAACTGAGGCTTCCCCCCAACTTCTCGCGCAGGGGCAAAGCCGGGGTCCCCACGGCCTGGCTTCTCTGTCCCGGAACACCCGGCACGTGGCGGGGGGGAGGGGGAGCGCGATTTAAGAAATAATCTGGTAGGGACGGCAGGATGAAAATGAGCCATTTCGAGAGCGGAGAGGTACTTGAGTTTAGCCCAGAGGACCTAGGTTTCAGGGGAGGAAAAAAAACGATGTGGCCTTTTCAGACAGAGCCAAGGAAAATAAATACAAGATTTGGAGGCCCGAAGAACCAGCACAGATCTTTTAAATATTAGAAGGAGGGTAGTGTAGCTACAAGGAGCCCACGCCCACGCGGAGTTAACTCCGACAGCTTCTGAAGAAAAGGAAATGTTTAGATCCTCCTGAGATGCACAAACGGTTGAGTGGGCAGGTCTTAAGAGGTCATCTCAGCCATCCCTGTTCCTGGAAGACTGTAACAAGCCCTTCCAGGAAGTGCTTACAGTGGGAGAGGATTAATGATCACTTCCAAAACCAAGCCCGGGAGAGGCTGGGGGGCTTTCTAGGGGAGAAGAACTGGGAGGAGGGGTAAGATCTCTCTCAGGGCAGCGCCCTTTCCATAACCAGGAAGATGGGCTCTGAAATTGTCCAAGGAAGGCAACCCATAGCTTCTGGAATACCCAATTCCAGGTATTAAACCTTGTCAGAGATAAGGTTCAAATTCCACTTTATTTTCCTCCATTGGTCATCTGCTGGGATGGGGCATAATCCCTGCTGTCACCTGCAGGAAGAACACGTCACAGTTCAGGAGGTTGCTGATGAGCCTCTTGCCCTGACCTCCACCATGGCCAGCAGAGCTGGGCGAATTTCAGTCCACCCTCCGTGTCCTAGAGCCAGGTGGGCCCTGAGAGGTCATCCTGGCCCTCCTCTGGGCTCCCTTCCTCCCTGCATGGAGGGTCTTTATGCTGAGATCCTTTCCAAAGCAGTGTTTCAGTGCCCTCTGTCACACCAACGGTAAGAAGATCCTTCCCGAAGGGGAGAGCACAAGGTAGGCAAATATTCTCCACTAGTCTTTAAATCCCGAAGAAGAAAAATTTCAGGTAACGTGGGGATTCAGGAGAAGAGCACTCCATGAGTTCGTTCAGTGATTTAGTGAGTGCCTTCTGTGCCTGGCCCCGAGCTGGGCGCTGGGGGCACAGTGGGAGCGAGACAGACACTGTCCCCCCCCCCACCGGACCCTGTCCGCTCCCCCACCCCACCTCCCAGGAAGACCTTCCTCTCCTCCACCAGCATATGTATGTCCTCGCCCCAGCCCCCACCCAGCGTGTGCTGCCCCCAAGTCCAGCTGTGTACGTCTCAACGCATCAAGAGCTGCTTCTATCAGAAGGCGCTGACTCTCTGGTGATTGGGGGGCGGGTTTAAGAAGTAACCCGAAGGCCTGTCCAGAAAATGAGATCATAGTTGGCAGCCTCCTGGGCCCCTCCCAAATTTTATAATTTAGTTCAGGCCCCACCTCACTCAGTGCCACTTGCTCTCTCTCTCCCTTTGCTCTTTTTCTGCTAGGCTGGCTGCCCCCTCATCTAGGTCTGCTCTTCCCTAGGCTTCCAGAGCCCTCCCTGACCAGCCCAGGTGCCTTCTTCCTAAGGCAGCCTTATCTGCTTCCACTGTGGGCCCGAGCCCTCCCACAGCCCTGCACACATGCCTATCCCAGGTCTCTCAGCAGTGAGGCTCCCCGTGAGGCCGCTCAGATGTTCACCCTTAACCACAGGCCCGCTGACCACGACCTCGACCTTCCGACCCTCCTGGACCACACCAGCCCCTGCCTTAGTACAGGCTTTTCCTGAGTTTTCCTGTTTCTGGCTTCCCTCAGCCATTCACAAGCCCAGCCTGATAACGTGCAAAGGGAAACCTGGCAATAAGCCTGTGGTAAGCGATCATTTCAGATGAACAAACAGAAATTATGGCTCCAAACTGAAAACACCCTGCAAGCCACAAACTCTGTTACTTTGAAAGAAGCCAGATTAGACCTCTGAGTTTTCTTTAAAATGCACCAAGGAACGCAAGGAGTGAATGGGTGAAATCAGCTCCTCTAGGACACTCGGGAAATGGGGCCTCCGAAGAAAAAAGGCATCCCAGCCCCTGCCAAATTCCATTCTGTTTCAAATTAGCCTTCCAGCAAAATGGGGGGGGGGGGTTGCCTATATTAGCTGGTCTCTAAGATTCTCCTCACACCAAGGCTGTGAGGCTCTACAGTTCCCAAAACAACCTCTTTGAACACTCCACGTTCTCCTGAGTAGAAAATGCATTTGTACTCCAGGCCTAGGTTCCAGCTGAAGCTCAGAATTAGGCTTTCACTGCCGCTTTTTTCAAGCCCGCTTCCTCTTTCTCCTTTCCCTGAAAGGGCCTCTGGTCTTTCCCAAGCTGCCAGAGGAGAAGGGAACACACAGCTCCCCCAGAGCAGAGGGGCCCGCCAGAGGGAAAGCTGGCCCGGCCCCAGCACGGGCTTGCCTCGGATTCTGTAGGGACATTCCTCCCTCCCAACGGGCAGAGAACTTCTGGAACTTCTAAAGAGTGTATCCTCTGGCCAGCCCAGGCCCCGTGGCATCCTGCACCCTAGTTTACAAGCTTTTAGTGGCAACTAACACGTTTGGCAAACATTCCTCAAGGGTGAGCCAAGCCAGGCCCTTTTCCCCAGGACCCACTGACGAAGGGTTACTGGGCTGGGATAAAAACGAGGTTCAGCCAGACAAGCCCTGAGCCTTGGTTCTCTGGGCCAAGACTGGAGAGGACTGGAGGGAAATGTCCTCGGTCGGCCTCACTGCCACCACGCAGGCCGGTCCCAAGATCTCGGGGTGCGTCGCTAATTCCAGGCAGGGCTCCACCCCAGCCCACACTCAGCCCAGGACCTAGTCAGGAAAACTCCAAGCATTCCCGGCAACATGAAGCTTGCTTTCCATGCCAGGCTTCTCTGGGGTCTCCGGGTGGGAGCAGCCAGATCCTCTCACTGGGCTCCTGCTGTGTCTAGGAGGTCCAGAAAGCATCCAGCTCCCAGCTCTTGGCTTTCAGATGATTTTAAAGAGAATGGTGTTTTGAAAGCTCAAGACATGTTCTGGGCTTGGCTTTGGTTCTAGCTCCATCTCCATCACTCACTCAAACAAACAAACAAACAAAAACCAAACAAACAAACAAAAACAGTAACCTTCCCCATGCATACAGAAATCCCAGAGGCAGTGAGCTGAGCTGAGGGGGCCTCAGAGAGCCCCTGCTTCCTAAATTACCGGGCTGTGCTGGGCCCTGGCTAGATCTTGCCGCTATGTCCCCAAGAAGAGAAGATCCACATCCACGCCTCCCTTCTGGCTGTCTACCTGGAATGCCTGACACTCAAGAAAATGACTTGAGCCCCATCCCACTAACTATAGGGACTCCAACATTGTGTCCCCCCAACGCAATCCTCCTAGCCTCCTGCCCCCACCACCGTCTCTGTGCCTGGGGTTCACAGAGGGTCTGTGCTTCCTCTGGTGACCTCTGGCTCGGATTCCCTGCTTTTCCCTCTCTCCTGAATCTGCATCTCACCTCCTGCAGCCACTGTCCCTCCCTCCCTCCTGGCACTGCCCCCTTCTCCCTTCCTAATCCCCCAGCTGCCCCTGGACCCACAGGCTGATGGACACAGAAGCAGGTGTTCATTCAAAGTTTGGGGTAGTGGAGGGGGATCACAGTAAGCACATTCGAATCCACAAATAGACATTACTCTCCTAAAACTTCATCAACCATTCCCCCACCTCGAAATATTTCCCGCTTTATCGTAAGTCCCAGGGTATCCTATCTTCTCCACCCTCTCTCTTCTCCTCCAGACCCTTCTATCCAAATTCTGAGGTCCTGTGGATTTCTCCTGCAGAACCATTTGTCTTGCCTTCTGCGTGGTCAGAGGGCCACACTGTTCTCACTGGAGTGGCTTCCCCATCAGGGTCCATCATAACATAAGCCTCAAAAAAGAGGCATCTACCTCCAGGGAGGACGCTACCCCTCCCCTGAATGATAAAGCACAGCACTCTGTTTCCTATGTAACACTTTCTTCCTATCCACCCGCCACCACCGCCCCCTTACATCTGGTACCCCTGACAGTCAAGAAATCCACCCCAAATCACTCCTGTTCTTTCTCTCCGTTTTGTTCTCTTGGTTTTGTTTTTGTTTTTTTCACTCCTCCATGGGCATGGGGCGCTGCTCACCTGCACCTCTGTTGTCGTTAAAAGTGATGAACCAATTAAAAATAAGTCAGCATAAGGCAGACACACAAGGGTAAATACTGTAAGATTCCACTTACATGATGAACCCAGAGGAGTCAAATTCCCAGAGACAGAAAGTAGAATAGCAGTTGCCAGGGGCTAGGGAGAGGGGAGAATGGGAATGACTGTGTAGTGGGAATGGAGTTTCAGTTTGGGAAGATGAAAAAGGTTTTGAAGATGGGTAGTGGTGATGGTCACACAATGTGAATGTACTTACTGCCCCTGAGCTGCGCACGGAATGGTACTTCAGGTTATATATATTTACCACAGTGCAAAAGTAATGTCAGCAATAATCACTCTGACCCCAAAAGAGATTTGTAGTTAATTCAACAAATGGGGGCTTTTCCCTCTGCTGCCTGGGAGCACCTGTCACAGAGCTCCGGAGCTAAGGGGAGCACCCTCACCTGCTCTTGGACGCAGTGGTCAGTCGTCTCTCCTGTCCGCGCCCATCTGGCTGGAGGCATACGCTCCCTTCTCAAATTGGGGGAAAACGGAAGAACCACAAAGCGGTCACCATTGGAACAGGAGCCTTCGGACCTTGGTTCTAAACCTAGTTCAGTCATTCATTAGCTGTGCACTCTTGGGCAAGTTATTTAATCTATCTCAATATCCTTATAAAGACAGTGGAGGAGACCATATCCAGCCTTGAGTGAGATAATGGATGTGAAGACACTTCGAGAAGTGTGTGCAAGCTGATCTCATCATCTCTCATTTCACTTTGTCAGACTAAAAACACCTCAAACATAAGAAGGAAGTTGCTACCTAAAAATAAGGAGGTATACAAATAAACCTAAAATAATACTTTGATCCTCAGTCTACATTCTGAAATCATCATCCTCATCCAACGTACAATGGAGCAAATCCTTCATGGGCTGCTCTCTGTCACAAAAGCCCCCTTTCTCCTGATTAGCCTTTATTCAGAGCCGGCCTCCAGCGTTGCCCACAGGACGCCCGTAGCGCTGCCTGGAGGAAGCGTGGCGTGGGGTTCCAAGCAGGAGCATAGCTGGGGCGGGGAGGAGGAGAGACGCCAGGGAGAAGAGGTGTATCCCATGAGCACACATTTGAAAATGGCACCTTCTAATAATGTTCAAAACACTCTAATACATTGACATGACGGTCGAAAGACTGATGGAAAGGTGCCAGCCACGAGTAGGGTGGCCACAAGACCACAAACCCCATAAAGAAGGTGGTCCAAAGGTGGCCTCAATTAGCTGAACTGGCTGCCCCTCAGTCCGACCACCAGCTGGTTTCCCTTGCTGCTAGCCCCACCAGCCCCGGCTCAGCCGGCACAGGATGTAAGAGGCGGCTCCCCTTCCTCCCTTCCTCCCTTCCTTCTTTCATTCCTTTCTTTCTAGATTTTATTTTTTTAAGTAATCTCTACATCCAACATGGGGCTCGACCCCACAACCCCGAGATCAAGAGTTGCACACTCCACCAACTGAGCCAGCCAGGAGCCCCTAGCACTTCTCTCTTTCCCTCAGGCCTAAGGAGGAAGTTCGGGTCACCCAGGGCCCAGGTAAGGCCACACCTGGCCTTTCCCCTTCCTTTTGCCCCCCTACCTCATACAACCCCTTCTGGTCCTTCTCTCAGCCTCCCCTCCCCTTTTGAGGAGAGACTCAGTGGCCCCTCCCCACCTCCATAAAACATTCTGAAGGGAGAGGTCCCCCGACTCCCGGTCTCTGGCCCCCGCCGTGCCTCAGGACCGGCTCATGCGCTTCACAGGGACCCAGCTGAGCCCAGATGGAAGTCATCTGCTTAAGGCTTCATACTGATTTCACCAATAATTACGTTATGCTCATCCACACCCATTCCCACATCACCTCCTCCCGAGGCCCCTTCCCACTCACTCAGGCAGTGCCAAGAAGTGAAAATGGAAGTAGGCCTGAAGGAACCCGGGCGGGCAATCTGGGGACACCACCAGAGCCCAAGGCTCAGACCACGTCCAAGTTCAGGCTTCCGACCTCATGCAGGCCAGCCTCCTGTGCAGCCTCTGCAGCCCAGCTGCAGAATCTGTACCGTCAAGGAGCCAATTCTTCCCTTAAAGCACAGGAAGGGGTCTGCAGAGACTTCCGGGGAAGCTGGCTCCCTCTGGAGTGGCCTGTTTCCCTTCCCTCCTCTGGGCCCTCACCCCACAGCCAGCCAGAGGCATCTGCGGGTCTGCATCCCCGAGAGCCAAGGACCCTGAGGGGCAGAGGGCTGTGGTGAGGCTCTCGGACTGTCACTAGGAATGCCGAAGCGTTCTTCTTTCCCAGTTTGTGGGCTTTCACCTTTTCTTAGTACCCAGGCAGAGCCGGCCAGGGGACTTTGATCCCAGGGGCACCTAGTAGAATAAATAGGGCCTCATCGCAGACTGCTCTCCACCCTTCCTCTCCAAGGTGGCCTGTTTGAGAGAGAGCTGCTCCACATGACCACACCTTCCTGGGAGTGGGCGGGGAGAGGGGAGCTGAGCAGTCACTCAGCCCGAGCTCCCTGGGAAGGGGAGGGAACTCAAGAACCCCCCCCCACCTTCCAGAAAGAGCTAGAGTGGTTCCTCATAAGAAACCGTGAAGTGTCAACAACGTGACGCTAGCGCAGCCTGGGATGTCTGAGCCACCGGCTGCCTCTCAACTCCCCACTGGAGGCTGGGGGTGGCGGGTGGGGGAGGGGTACCGCCCCCCCCCGCCCCCTGGGACGCAGGCCCTGGCGCACCCCAGCCTTCTCACCCGGGGCTTTGAGGCACCGCCTCGGCTTCCCCAGCCTTTGCCCTCACAAAGGCCCCCTCTGTCACAGCTTCCCCGAGAACAGGCCTCCCCCTCCTGCTACCCACTCTCTCCTACTCCCCCCACCACACGCATGCACTTCCTCCAGGAGCCGATTCCAAGCTGAGTTAATGTCGGATACTGTCTCCCAACAACATGCTGGAACAAAGGCTGCACATGACTAACCGCGTTGGGGTGCTTGTCAGGGCTTCGGCGAACATAATTATAGGGAGGGCAGAGCCACTCTCCACAGCCACACCTGGCCATACAGTAAACAGCACTTCTTCCTGTCGAGCTGGGGGTAGTTGAGAGACAGGGAGGCGACAAACCACAATTTGAATCATTTGGAGAGAAGCTATAAATATAATAATGAGTCATTTGTAAAATATAATTTCATCCAAAAGCCTGGAAAAAAAAATGGGAAAGTTCTTACGCTATTTCAGGCTAAATTGTTCGAGGGCGTTCTGCCAGAACCTGGGGAGGGGCCCCAGCTGCCCACCAAGAGCGAGGCTGGGCTTCACATCCGGGCCTTCCCGAGCCCTCCTCCTGGCAGGGTGCTGCCTTAGACACCCCCTTCCCCAGTTCTCTCATAATATTTTGGGATGGGAATGCTCACCATTCAGAGCTCTCTCTCGGAGAGCTGGTAAGAGTCATGGACAAGGAAAGTGTGACCTCAAGTAATTGACTTCTCTAGGCTGTTACCTCATCTCTTAGATGGGTTTAATAACAGTACCTTCCTCAAAGGGTTGTTGAGGAGATGAAATGAATATGTAAAACAGCCTAGCGTCCAGGCTGTGCAGCTGAGAACAGTTTAGGGCAGGCTCGCTGTTGTTTTGGGCAAACTCTCCTCCAGCCTTGGGGCCCTAACAGGCTTTCGTGCACAGGGTGGCTTTTCCAGTGTGGATCCAAGGTCTCTTCCAGAGCACCAGGAAGCCTCCGTTCCAGCCCTGAGCCCCAGCTGGCCTGGGGGGAAAGGAAGAGCCTGCACAGTGCTCGGTCTGGGGAGTGGGCTGACACTGGTCTGGACCCAGGTCACCACCGCCGTTCAGGGGAGTTGCGAAGAACATGAGCTCTGGAACTAGATTTTCCCTAGGTTCAGTTACAACTGGGCCACTTACTATCTGTGTGACCTCAAGTAATTGACTTCTCCTCTCTAGGCTGCTACCTCATCTCTTAGATGGGTTTAATAACAGTACCTTCCTCAAAGGGTTGTTGAGGAGATGAAATGAATATGTAAAACACCTAGAATAGGGCCCGGCATAATGAACACTCAGTAACGGTAGCTCATAAGATTCTTGTTGTTTCTCACTGAGCATGTGGTGCAACAATGAACCACAGAACAGGGGCGCCATGGCGAACATGTTAGACCCTGAGTGATCATGGATAAGCCAGGGTCAGGTCCCCTGGCCTGTCCTTCAGCCATTTCATCACATCAGCTTGCTCATTGACCTGAGCAAACTCCATAATCTCTGTGGCCAGAGCATCCCCTTTCTCCCTCCTTTCTCAAAGTTTTGCCCCTGACCCGACCTGCAGGCAGCATGAGGGGAGGAGGGTAGCATGCCGCCCGATGCTTAGAACCTGGAGTCAAGGGGCACTTTGAAGCCCCTGAGTGCACACTGAGCTCCAGCACCAGTCTCTCCTGCTCTCTTCCCTCTCCCCTTCCTTTCTTTCCTCTTCTTCTTCTCGCTAGGTCTCCCCTTCTTGCTCTTCTCCCCCCGGGGCAGAGCTGGGCGGTGGGGATGAGGTTAGGGTGCTCAAAGCCTCTGTCTCACCCACACTGTTGAGTCCTTGTCCCTTGTTGCTGAGAGTGGCCTTGACCACATCAGGACGTCTTTCTCCCAAGGCGGCCCCTACACCCAGGGAGGCCAGAAGAGGTCGACAGAAATAGTCTCCATGTCGGGGCGCCTGGGTGGCTCAGTCGTTAAGCGTCTGCCTTCGGCTCAGGTCATGGTCCCAGGGTGCTGGGATCAAGCCCCACATCGGGCTCCCTGCTCGGCGGGAGGCCTGCTTCTCCCTCTCCCACTCCCCCTGCTTGTGTTCCCTCTCTCGCTGTCTCTCTCTCTCTGTCAAATAAATAAATAAAATCTTTAAAAAAAAAAAAAAAGAAAGAAAAAGAAATAGTCTCCATGTCAATATTCCGCCTTCTCCTGCCCCAGAAACCCGAGCAGCAGAGCCAGCCCGAGACTGGAGGTAAGAGAGGACATGTGTGCAGCAGGGGACTGCCAGACTGCCCCCCTTCACTATGAGGGCATGCCTTGGCACTTGCCGTCCCCACTCTCTGGAGTGAACTTCCTCCTCTCTTGCCTGAGTCACTATTTTCTCCAATAATTCCTTCATATACCTGTCAGTGTTCACATTCTCCTGAATGCCTTACAAGTTTTCACTTTTCAATTAGAATTAGGGATCTAAATAAGAGCCACACGTTGTAATCCCAACTGATATGTCTCTTAAGTCCCTTGCGATCTATAGATTCCCCCCACCCCATCAGTCTTTCTCATTCTCTTGCTCTCCTTGCAAGTTTGTTTCTTTGTTTCCTTGTTTGTTTGTTTGTTTTTGATGAAAAAAAAATTCGTGGTTTATCCTATGGAATTTCCCAAATCTGGATTTTTTTTTTTTTTTTACTAAAACCAAGTGGTTTCACTTAAATGTTTTCCTGTCCCTTATAGATCCTGTAAATCGGTAGTTAGATCTTGAGGCCAGAATCAGGTTTGGTTATTATGACCACTTTTTGTTTCTGCTTTTTTTTCAAGGTTACTTCACACAGGTAGTGAAGTGTGTCTCTATCGATGTATGTGATGCCTGGTTGTCTCCCTTTTTGTCACATTGTCAGCCATTGTTCATGATTGCCTAGACCCACTATTCTTTAGTGGTTTCAAAATTGTGATATTCTACTTATACTACTCTTTCTTCCTTTACTAGATGGAACACCTCATTTCTAGTGCTCTTAATTGCCTCATGTACAGCCAGACTTTGATCCAGTATAATTTTCCTTCTGCTTGAAGGATTTTGTCAACATTTCCTATAGGACAAGTCTGCTGGTGATGAACTCTTTCACATTTTGCCTGAAATTTCACTTTACTTTCTGAAAGTTATTTCTGTTGGGTATAAAATTCTAGGGTGACCTTTTTTTCTTTCAGTACTTTAAAGATCTTGCTCCATTGACTCCTGGCTTTCATTATTTTTAAAAGAAGTCTGCTGTCATTTTTTATCTTTGTTCCTTTATACATGGTGTCTTTTTTCCCTCTGGGTGCTTGTAAGATATTCTATTTAGTACTGCTTTTAAGCAGTTTGATTATGATGTGCCTTTATACAGCTCAGTTTCTTGTGCTAGGGGTTCCTTGACCTTCTTAGGTTTATAGTTTTCATCAAATTTGGAATATATTTGGTCATTTTTTAAGTTTTATTTACTTATTTACTTTTAAGTAATCCCTACACCCAACGTGAGGCTCAAACTCACAACCCCTGAGATCAGCAGTCACATGCTCTTCCAACTGAGCCAGCCAGGCGCCCTGGCCATTATTTTTTTTAAATATATTTTCTGCCCTCCTTCTCTTTCTGAGACTCCAATAACACATATGTTAGGCCCCAGGAGTTTTCTCAGAGATCACTGATGTTCTGTTTTGTTTTTTATCAGTCTTTTTTTTTTCCACTGTGTTTCATTTTGGATAGACTCTATAACTATGTCTTTACGTTTACTAGCGTTTTTTTCCTCAGTGTCTAATTGATGTTAATCCCATCCAGGGAATTTTTGCACTTCATATAGCTTTTCATCTCTAGAATTTGATTTGGATCTTTCTTATATCTGCCATGCTTTTACTTAACATGTTTAATCTTTCTTTTACTTTCTTGAACATTATATGTCTTTGTCTACTAATGTCCTTATTTAAACATCTGTGTCATTTCTGTGTCTGCTTCCATTGATTGATCTCTCTTCTTCATAGGTCATATTTTCTTGATTATTTGCATACCTGGTGAATTTGGACTGAATGGCAAACATTGTGAATTTTACCTTGCTAGATGCTGGACATTTTTGAATTCCTAAAAATACTCTTGAGCTTTGTTTTGGGACACAGTTAAGTTACTTGAAAACAGTTTGATACTTTTAAAGCTTGCTTTTAAGTTTTGTTAGTTGGGACCAGCATATTCATTAGTCTAGAGCTAATTTTGCCCCATGACCGAGGTAATCCCCTTCTGAGTACTCTATTTGATGTCTTGTGATGTATGAGGTTTGCCATTCTGGCTAGTGGAAACAAACTCTTATTTGCCTTGTGTAAGCTCCAGAGATTATTTCCTATGCTCCTTTTTCATGGTTATTTCCCTAGACTCAGGTGGTTTCCTCACACACATGCTCTGACCAGTACTCAGCAAAAGACTCAAAGGAACCCTCTGCAGATTTCTGGATATCTCTGTTTCTATCTCTGTCTCTATTTCTCTCTCTCTCCTCTCCTCCTTCCCTTCTCCATGTCTCACTCTTCTCTGGTATTCTACCCTGAAAACTCTAGCTGCCTTGGCCTCCCTAGACTCCCTGGTCCATCTCCTCAACTCTGCGAGACTGTTGAACTCCACCTGGGTTCCTCCTCTTTGTGCTGCAGCCTGGGAACTCTCTCAAGACGGTATACTGAAGCAATCACAGGGCTCACCTTGGTTGTTTTCCCTCTCTTGAGGATCATTGTCCTATGCTGATGTCCAAAACCATTGTTTCACATATTTTGTACAACTTTTTCATTGCTTCAGGTGGTAGGGTAAATTCCATCCCTGTTATTCCATCTTGGCCAGGAATTGAAGTTGGCCTGGTTAACTTCTACTTAAGTTTATATGTTCAGCCCAGGACCGTATTCCCAGAAGATTTCCCTATACCCTACCATCATCTCTATCACTCCAAATTGTATGTCCCTCCTTAGTGAGCTTATAATCCCCTCCCTGTGGGTGTCATTATTGTTCATAAATCTCTCTGCGGGACCACTATGTTCCTTTCTATTCTGTGAGCTCATTTGGGGTAGGTTTGTGCCTATACATCTTTGTATCCTCCCTGGTGTCTGGCATACAGTAGGTGCTGAATCCAATATTTAGGAGAATGAATAAAGAGAAATCCGCGGTCACTTGGCAATCACTAGCTAGAACTAAACAACAATATGGCTATACCATAACTGCTGTGCCCTGTTAGACCTGCCATAAAGAGTGGGCACTAACCCTGACAGCTGTCCTCCGGGCACTTCTCTCTTCCTGAGCTGAACTGGCAGTGTCCAGAACACTCCCAAGAATGTGGTTTTAAATATCCTGACCTTGACAATCCCAAGGCCTTTGATGGTGTACGGAGTTGAGACACATGAGTCACCCAACGTGCCAGAAAAGTATAATTGCTTCACTGAGGCTCTCAGAACACTCCCTGTCCTGAGGTGTGGTGGAAGGAAGAAAATGAACAAGAGAAGCCCAGTAAACACTCTCTCCAATGTTTGACACATTCTTCATCCCCACAGATATGTCCAGAACTCTCTGCCTCCATAAGGGGCACTGACAGAGGATCCCAGGCATATTCACCGCGAGCTCAGTGTCTGGATACGGCCGCCCCAATAGATGCAAAGCAGGATCAAGCAGAATCAAGGAGCAGGAAGCAGGAATTCAGAGCAGATCAGTCTCTGGAGTCACAGTCTGCATACTTCCCAAATCCTCCTTGGCTCTGGAAACCCGTGCTTTTCGGGTCTAGTAGACAAAGCTCTGCCAAAATCCCATTCTGCGTGCCCTACACAGTGCTAGATACTGTGAGGACAGAAGAAGTCCTGCTGCCTGTCCGTAAGGAACTTAATATTTCCCTAAATGCAATGTCTCCCAAAGTGGGGTTCTCTCGTCACCTGCATATGAATCATCAGGGACATTTATCAATAATGCTTATTCCTGAGCCCAATCCCAGATAAAAGGAGTCATATTTTGGTGGGGCGAAGCCCCAAAATTGATACTTGTGATAAAATTCGTATGTACATAAAAAGTGTAAGAATTATGGCTTTAGTGCTTTCTTTCTATGAAGGTTGATTCACTGTGTTTGGGGACCTGAGAGTTGAAAAGTCTCTAGACACTCATCTGGGCTTAGAGTTCCTTTGGCATGATAACTCCCTTGGTAGGCTTCTAGTCTATTTGCTTCTGATGTATTCTATGAGCTAGTATATAAAACCAGAGATCTTGCTGAGACTAGTTTGGGTCTGGAGTCTGGTATGCAACAGGTCTTAGTGTTCTTCCAGTCACTCAGCCTTACATTTAATCTTGAACTGTACCTTAGAACAACTGGGGAGGCACCTTAAGTCTGGTCCTTACCTGTAGGCTAATATCCCACCTACATCTCTGGTGGGATTGATAGTTCCCTTTGTTTCGGAGGTAGTAAAAAACAAGAGGTATTGAAGAAAGGGCTAGGGAGCAGGATTAATCCATATCCCAGTCTCATCTCATGCAATGTATTCCCCCACCCCTGTTTCTGCTTATCGTAACCTACCTTGAGGCAAAGTTTTTGGGATTTTCCAGTCCTGCCAGTTTCCAGAATCTCAGCTACAGCCACAGTAGGCACATGATCTACATCCCAAGATATAATAGGAAACTGTATAACTAGCTATATCAGATTACCAATTTCTCAACCCAAGATATAGGGGTTCTTACTGCTCTTCATTTTACCTCCTTGGTTGAATCAATTCCATTTGAGGTGGGGAGGTACTGCCTCTTAAAATCCCTCCACACGCATGGTACTAATTTCTCTACTAGTTAGGACTCTTTAGGTTGCAATAAACAAAAATCCAACTCAACTGGCTTAAGCAGTAAAGAGAATTTATTGGCTCACATTACTCTAAAGTCCTGAGGAAGAGTTAGCTCTGAGCAATGCTAGCTCACACATTGTCACCAAGGACTCTGTTTCCCCCCTTTGCCACACAGCCTTTCATGGTGGTTTCATCACCATGTTTCATATAGTGGCCTTCCAGCAGCTCCAGGTTCTCCCACTGGAGTCATAAAATGGCTCCAGCAATTCCAGATTCACATCTTCATACTCGTAACTGCTTTACAAGTCCTGAGACTCATATTCTCCCATTCATTTGAAATGGGTCAAGTGCCCATCCCTGAACCAGCCACTCTGGCCAATGTGTTGATTAGCTAAGGAATCGTTGGGGTCAAGAGTCCATCCTACCTGAATCCCTTGGTTGGGAATAAGTGAAATCCTCTAAGGGGAAACTACATCCTATGGTAGGTGTAGGGAATGGCTACTGAGTAGACAACAAATAAGGAGTTTAGAAGCCACATGTAGAGGGAAACAGACACTTAAATGCTATTATCAAAATGAAGTTAGGACTGTAATAGAAATGGGGATAACATTAACCAGTGGAATAAAAGAAGGTGCACCTAAGTCTGCCTGGAGAAATGTAGAAAGGCTTCTCAAAGGAGGAACGGAAGCTTTCCAGATAGATAGGGAGGCAAAGGATGAAGGAGGGCATTCCAGGCAGAGAAAAAAGCATGCACGAGGGTATGGAGGCTGAGAAAGTCAGGCATATTCAGGGCACTCCAAGTCCTGCTGGAGAATAAAGGGGGACAGAGTGGCTGGGATAGAGAGGAATGCCAGCAGATGGAGCTGGACAGGTAGGCAAGTGCTAAGCCCCTTGACCACACTATGGGTTTACACAGTTACCAGGTAGGTGATAGGGATTTGGATTCTAAAGAGATTTGAACAGAGGAATGACATGAGACTTCTGTTTTAGAACAAGGATTCTGGCCACAGAGTGCAGAATGTGTTGAAGAGGTGCAAGATCCCAGAATTGGTCCTACCCATCTCAGTGAATGACATCACCACTCTCCATCCATGGTAGTCACTGGTGTAGTTCACCTAACATGTCCAATTCCCCTGCTGCCAATCACCTGGTAGGACTGCATTTCCCTGCTCCCTTGAAATGAGGGGAGGCCATGAGATTTGCTTTGGCTAAAGAACACTGAGTAGTAAATTTTTTCAGGTTTAATTTATTTATTTGACAGAGAGAGTGTGAGCACAAGCAGGGGGAGCGGCAGGCAGAGGGAGAAGCAGGCTCCCCACTGAGCAGGAGCCCAACACGGGCCTCAGTCCCAGGATCCTGATGCTTAACGACTGAGCCACCCAGGCGCTCCACTGAGTGTTAATTTTAAGGGATTGCCAATCCCCTTTTGCTGCCTCCAGTGACTGCAGAAGCTTGTACTGAGACACAGCCTCTGTCACGCTGGTCCTTGATAACAAGAAACTCTCTTTACAATCTGTGATGGATACACAGCAAGAATGAGAAGTGAACCTTTGTTATATTAAGCTACTGAGATAGGGGGCGTGTTTGTTGCTACTACATAACATAACCCATGCTAACTGACGCACCACCCATTTGCCAAGCTATAAACCTGGGCATCATCACAGACTTCTCCCATGCTCTCATTTCCCACCTCCATGTCCTTCTGAGTCTACCTCTAAATATCTCTTCAATTCATCCATTTCTCTCCATCCCCACTGCCACTGCCCTGGTCTAGTACCTCATCCTCTCCTGCCTGGTCAACTGCCACCCTCCCCCAACTGCTCTCTTCCTCTAATCTCGTGTGATCCACTTACTTTTTTCCATACTTAAATCAAAGTGATCTTACTAAAACTCCCAATTGAATCCCAACACTCTCCTGCTTTAAATTCTTCAGGTCTCCCATTTCCTTTAGAATAAAGTCAATACTTCTTAATAAGGTTTGCCAGGTTCTGCATGATTTGGCCACTGTTTACCTCCAATCTCTCTCTCGCGCGCGCGCGCTCACTTGCCCCTTCACACTTGAAATGAACCGACCTCCCTTCAGTGTCTTAAATTTGCTCTGTTAATCGTGAGCTTTCACACTTGCTTTTCCCTTTGTCTGAAACCTGTAAGCTTGGCTAATTCCTACCCAGTCCTCAGATTCCAGCTTCGTTGTCACTTCTTCCTGAAAGCTTTCCCTGAGCTTCTGGTACTGAGTTAGATACCCTTCTGTGTACTCCTTTGTGTACCTTGACTTTTCATAGCACATCATTTATCTGGTATCCCTGGTACTTAATAAAAGGTAAAGAGGTCATCACCATGGTCCTCAAGGAATGGCCATCTGTTCTAAGGGGGTAACAGCAGAGGCAAACAAGGATGAGGGTGCTAAGGGAAGCATTTAGAATGACTCTCAGGTTTCAGGACTGGGTAAGAGAGGGAGGCCAGTGTCACAATAGAGTTCAGATTGTCATGCAGGCGGCAGGAGCTACAGAAGACTTTAGATGCTGCACACTACGTGTCCATAGCCCACCGCAGATTGGGCTGTGGCCGCAGCAGACAGACCCCCACGCACTGACAACCCTCCTCGGCGGCCCCTGCATCTCTGGTTTTCTGCCACATGAACCTGGTAAGCTCTCTCAGCCAGCATGCAGGGCAGCCCAGAAATACAGGAGGGTAACGTTCCCAGCACAACCCTCCAGAAATGGGGGTGGAAGTCCATTGAATAGAAGTCCTAGCCTCCTGTTCTTCTGAAGGACAATTTGAGATACATTCTACCTAGTTCCTCAGGGTTACGGTTGGCCAGTTCGAGCCCCAGTTGCCCACAGTGGT
>NC_138373.1:107880109-108029799 GCF_054177405.1 Leptonychotes weddellii | reverse complement strand
GCTATCACTCTCCAGATAAACTCCCTGAACCCACATCCAAACATCAGCCCCTGCTCCTATCCCATACAGTAGCCACTGAAGATGTTCTGAAAGAGGAAACAAGAGGAGAAGCAGGTTGAAGGGAAGCTGCCAGCACATAACTGCCATGTTCACTGTGGGGCCCCCATGGGGCCACAGGGAGATGACCCTGCAAAGCATACAGAACCCTTCTGCCTTTATTCCCCACTGATTACCTCTCTCTCTTTGACATGCTTCATGGACTCAGTACTTGCCTGGTTTTCCTCCTACCTTCCTGGGTACTACTTTCAGTTCCCTTTGTAAAATAAAGTTGATGGTGTTGAAGATGGGTGATGGGCATGTAAGCAGGTGCAGTAGTATTTTAAACTTCTGTGTGTTCTACACTTTCCAGAACCACTTTTTAAGAATAACTTTGGCGGGGGGTGGGGCGCCTGGGTGGCTCTCATATTCTCTCTCTCAAATAAATAAATGAAACCTTTAAAAAAAAAAAAAAAAGAATAACTTTGGGGGCGCCTGGGTGGCTCAACTGGTTGAACATCTGCCTTCAGCTCAGGTCATGATCCCAGGGTCCTGGGATTGAGCCCCGCATCGGGCTCCCTGCTCAATGGGAACCTGCTTCTCCCTCTCCCATTCCCCCTGCTTGTGCGCTCTCTCTCTCTCTGTCAAATAAATAAATAAAATATTAAAGAAGAAGAAGAAGAACTTTGAAATGGGGTTTCTTTTCAACGGCAAGTTCTCTTCTCCATCTTCCCCAGTTGTTCTCAAATGTGTGCAAACGCCTAAGGAAGCATCACCTGGCGATTTGATGAAAAGCTGGCTCACACTGCTGTACTTGACCTGGCCCCTGACCTTTCTCTGACCTTATCTCACATGCCAGGCTACCTTGTGCTGACATCGCTCCTTCTCAACCTCAAGCACACTCCTAAGTTTGTGGCTTCCCACTCGCACGGCCGCAGATGACAGACGCCACGACAGGCAGACCTCATTTTGTTGCACTTGGCTTGACTGCACCTGGGTGGCTCAGACAGTGATTGTGTTTTTTACAAATTGAAGGTATGTGGCAACCCTACATCAAGCAAGCCCGTTGGTGTTGTTTTTCCACTTCTTGTCTCTGGGTCCCCTTTTGGTTTGTCATGGCGATCTGTGCTCAGTGATCTTTGATGTACTATTGTAATTGTTTGGGGGTGCCACAAACTACACCCATATAAGACGGCAAACTGAATCAATAAAAGTTGTGTGTGTTCTGACTGCCCCACTGGCTGGCCGTTCCCCAGTCTCAATCCCTCTCCTCCAGCCTCCCTATTCCCTGAGACACAACAATATTGAAATTAGACCAGTGAATAACCCTGCAATGGCCTCGCAGTGTTCAAGTGAAAGAAAGAGTCACACATCTCTCACTTTAAATCAAAAGCTAGAAATGACTAAGCTTAGTGAGGAAGTCATGTCAAAAGCCAAGACAGGCGGCAAGCTAGCCTCTTGCATCAAACAGCTGAGTTGTGAAGGCAAAGGAAAAATCCCTGAACGAAATTAAAAGTGCTACTCCAGTGAATATATGAATGGTAGGAAAGTGAAACAGCCTTATTGCTGATATGGAGAAAGCTAGTGGTTTAGATAAAAGATCAAGCCAGCCACAACTTTCCCTTAATCCAAAGTGTAATCCAGAGCAAGGGTCTAAATCTCTTCAATTCCATAAAGGCTGAGAGAGGTGAGGAAGCTGCAGAAGAAAAGTTGGAAGCTAGCAGAGGTTGGTTTGTGAGGTTTAAGGAAAGAAGCCATCTCCATAACATAAAAGTACAAGGTGAAGCAGCAAGTGCTGATGGAGGAGTTGCAGCAAGTCATGTAGAAGATCTGGCTAAGATCATTAATGAAGGTGGCTACACTAAAGAACAGATTTTCAATGTAGATGAAACAGCCTTTATAAGAAGATGCTATCTAGCACTTTCATAGCTAGAGAGGAGAAGTCAATGCCCAGCTTCAAAGGACAGACTGACTCTCTCCTTGGGGCTAATGAGGTTGATGACTTGAAGTTGAAGCCAGCGCTCACTGACCAGTCTGAAAATCCCAGGGCCCTGAAGAATTATGCTGAATCTACTCTGCCTGTGTCTGTCAATGGAACAACAAGGCCTGGATGACAGCACATCTATTTATAACATGGTTTTTTGACTATTTTAAGCCCACCATTGAGACCTATTTCTCAGAAAAGAAGATTGCTTTTAAAAAATTACTCCTCATTGACAATGCACCTGGTCACCCAAGAGCTCTGATGGAGATGTTCAATGAGATTAACGTTGTTTTCACGCCTGCTAATACAACATACACTCTGCAGCCCATGGATCAAGGAGTAATTTTTTACTTGCAAGTCTTATTGTTTAAGAAATACATTTTGAGGGGCGCCTGGGTGGCTCAGTCGTCAAGCGTCTGCCTTCGGCTCGGGTCATGATCCCAGGGTCCTGGGATCGAGCCCCACATCGGGCTCTCTGCTCAGCGGGAAGCCTGCTTCTCCCTCTCCCACTCCCCCTGCTTGTGTTACCTCTCTCACTGTGTCCCTCTCTGTCAAATAAATAAATAAAATCTTTTAAAAAAAAGAAATACATTTTGAAAGGCTATAGCTCCCATAGATAGTGACTCCTCTAATGGCTCTGAGCCATGTAAATTGAAAATCTTCTGGAAAGGATTCATCATTCTAGATGCCATTAAGAACATTCATGATTCATGGGAAGAGGCCAAAATATCAACATGAACAGGAGTTTGGGAGAAGTTGACTCCAACTCTCAAGGACAACTTTGAGGGGTTCAAGACTCCAGTGGAGGAAGTAACTGCAGATGTGGTGGAAATAGCAAGAGAACTAGAATAAGAAGTGGAGCCTGAAGATGGGATTCAATTGCTGTGACCTCATGATAAAACTTCCTTGGATGAGTAGTTGCTTCTTATGGATGAGCAAAGAAAGTGGTTTCTTGAGATGGAATCGACTCCTGGTGAAGATGCTGTGAAGATTGTGGAAGAAGATAGTTGAAGAGACTTAGAATATCATATAAACTTAGTTGATCAAGCAAGCAGCAGCAGGGTTGAGAGGACTGACTCAAGTTTTGAAAGAAGTTCTACTATGGGTAAAATGCTATCAAGCAGCATCACATGCTACAGAGAAATCATTCATAAAAGGAAGAGTCAAATGATGCAACAACCCTTTTTACTGTCTCATTTTAAGAAATTACCATAGCCATCCTAACCTTCAGGACCCACCACCCTGATCAGTCAGCAGCCATAAACATCAAAGCAAGACCCTCCACCAGCAAAGAGGTTATGACTTGCTCAAAGCTCAGATGATGGTTAGCATTTTGTAGCAATAAAGTATTTTTAATTAAGGCAAATACATTGTTTTTTTAGACATAATGTTATCGCACACTTAATAGACTATAATATAGTGTAAACACAACTTTAATATGCACTGGGAAACCAAAAAATGCATTTGACTCACTTTATTGTGATATTCCCTTTTTGTAATATTCCTTTTATTATGGTTGTCTGGACTCAAACCAGCCCTATCTCTGAGGTACGCCTGTACATGATCTCTGCCCAAATGCCACCCCCTTAAGCAGTCACTGTAAAATAGTGCAAACACATGCACACACAAGCTCTGTCACACTGACCTGTTTTATTGTCTGCATCATGCTTATCGCTGTCTAAAATTATCTGGCTTACTTATTTATTTGAATTTTGTTCACTAGTTCCACACTGTCTAGCACTCCTAGAAGGTGAGTTCCTACTTATTGCTTTATCCCAACTCCTGGCATATTCAAATTGCCCAATAAATATTTGTTGGACCGAAAATAGATGTAAGCCTGCAGAACTCAGGAGAGAAAGCTGGGGGGTGGGTGTGGATTTGGGAGCTGGCATCACAATAGGAACAGTTGAAACCATTTCATGAATTGATTTGCCCAGTGAGAGTGGGCAGTGGTGGGCAAGACCAGAATAGAATCCAGGAGCTCATCTACAGAGTGAAAAAAGGAAAAGAAGCCTGGGAAGGAAATCAAAAAGATATGGTCAGAGAGGCTGCAGAGAAGTACTGGAGGGAGACCTGTCCTAGAAACCAGGACAGAAGAGAGTTCAGGAGCAGGAAGTAGGGGACGACACAGCAAAGAAGGAATTGGATGAAATGTGCCCAATTTCTGGTCACTGAGAAGTCACCGGTGAACATCCAGTTCCAGTATAATTAGGGGCAATTGGCAACCAATGAAAGTCATTAGATAAATGCCCTGGCCTCCTGCCATTTGGAGGGACAATTCTGATGTCCCTCAGTGGGCAGTGGAACAAGTTCATAAATACACCATTTATTGGCTTGTCTTTCTCTCCTGTTTCATCCTATTTTGTCTCCCCTGCTCCCTGGGGTTCCCTCCCACATAGCATTCGAGTCCTCTCTCAGTCTCTGCTTTCGGGGAGATCCAAATTAGGAGAGACTAGTTGCATTTTTCATCTCTTTCTGTTTTTTTCAGGGATGGAACGAGACTTTCCCTTACATCTCAGCATCTGGAACCAGCCTGTGTGCCCATGTGTAAACTAATCGTAACCACAAGGACAGGGGATTATTATGACTGCCTTAGACTAGTATTGATCCATCGCCTGGGGCTGGGCATACCATTCATTGAGAATATCCAAGCC
The DNA here is from genome assembly GCF_054177405.1 of Leptonychotes weddellii. Taxonomy (NCBI): domain Eukaryota; kingdom Metazoa; phylum Chordata; class Mammalia; order Carnivora; family Phocidae; genus Leptonychotes; species Leptonychotes weddellii. The sequence goes on along the minus strand of NC_138373.1, from coordinate 108,025,125 downwards.
AGATTCCGGCTCCAGCTCCAAACCATCACAATTCCATGACTAATGAGTGTGGGGGCCCCCTCACAAGAATGGGACTCTTAATACCTGCACATCCTCTGCCTATATCAACCACAACCATGGACTGCTGGGCATTCAGTTCATGCCTTTGCTCTGCAGGGCACCATGCCGAGTGCTGGGGACCAGAACGCAAAGACCATAAAATAGAATTCCTTATCCGAAGGGTTGTATTATCCAGACATGTTATACATATAGAGCGACAAGGCAAAACTACAGAGAATAACACAGTTGATTCCAAATCAGAGAGGGAAGCATTATTAGTCAGGATAGACTAGGTTATGCTGAAAAAACAAATAACCCCTCAGATTTATTTATCCCACACTACGTAGCCCTTGTGGCGGACAGGAGTTTCTAGTCCATGGCATCATGCTCAAGCCAGAATCCAGCCCGATGGAGCAGCTGATATCTGGATATTGCTGAGCCAGAGGGAAAGAGAGCTCCAAAGGGTTTTGAATTAGCAATTGAATTCTTGGCCCAGGAATGAAATGTATGACTTCCACATATAACTCATTGGCTAAAACTGCCCACATGGCCCCATCCAACCTCAGAAAGCCAGGAAGTGAGATTCTACCAGAAGATACGCCAGAAGGCAGAGACACAGAGATATCTGGTGAACAGTGTAAAGAATTCCAGAAAGCATGGAGATGAATGACATTTGAACTGAGCCTTGAAAAATACTTAAGTCTTCAATAAATGAAGTTAGGGTCAAGGGAGAGGACACACCAAATAGAGAGCCTCATAAGAAAAGTCCCGGAGGCCAGAGAGTGCCTGACCAGTGTGAGCACAACCAGGCTTCACGACAGGGTGACGACTACACCAGAATAGGAATTGGGCAGGAAGACTGAGTTTACTCGGTGAATGGCTCTGAATATCATAAGGATTTTAGCCTCTAATAGATGACTGGCAATAGGGAGCTACCAAAAGGTTTTTAAGCAAGGAGGTAACATGATCTGATTTGCATTTTAGGAAGATAACTTAGTGGCAGAATGGGAAGGAGATTGGAAGGGAGAGAGACCCAAGTCTGGGAGGCGATCAGGAGGCAGTTGTCACAGACAGTCCAGGCAAGGATAAGGCGCAGGAGCCGAGGGTGGGGCTGGGAGGATGCTGAGGAAGAAACAGATGGGAGAAGACACTTCCCATCTAGAAAGGATCACTGCCTTTTTTTTTTTTAATGAAAATATTCAAACATATACAAGAGGAGAGAAAATAGTTTTTAACAACCCCCCCATCTACCATCATCCAATTTAATTGTTCTATCCGCCTGGCCAATTTTGCTTCACCAATGCCTCCCCACCCCCTGCCTCGCTTCACTCCACTGCATGACTTTAAAGCAAATCCCAATTGCCCTTTTGCTTAATCTGTCATTTCTTCTGTATGTGTTCTAAAAGATAAAGACTTTTTAACCACAAGCACAATACCATTATCCCACCTAAAAAAAATAACAATTACTTAACGTTATCAAATATCCAGCCATTAGCCCAATTTCCTTACTGGTCTCTTATTTTTTTTCCCAGTTGGTTTGTTCGAATCAGGATCCACACATCCCATTTGGTTCTCCCTCTTTCTCCCTCGTGTCATTTACTCATTGAAGATTCTGGGTCATCTCTCCTCTGGAATTTCCCCAATTCTGGATTTTGCCAACGGTCTCCCCCTGCCTGCTGACATTTGACATGCTTGTCTTCCTCCTGCATTTCCGGCAAACTGGTGGCTGGATCTGAACCTTCTCTCCTTTGAACAGAAGCAGAGGGAGGAGAAGAGAAGGGGGCAGGGGCACTATTATTCACACAACACCTCCTGTTTGACAGGCACTGTGTGGGTTCTGTGTAACGATGATCTCATTGAATCCTCACCACAATTCTTTGAGGTGAGTGCTCATGATCACTGTTTTGTCGGCCGAGGAAACTGGGATGGAGGAGGTGTAGCCACCTGCCCAAGCTTACAAAGCCAGAAAAAGAAGGGGGGGTCGGAACCTAGTTCTGTCCGACCCCAAAGCCCCTTCTTTTTCCGCTGCTATGGCAGGGAGAAGGGACGTGGCCCATGAGTGGCCCTGCCAGGAAGGAAAGCCAGCTCTCCTGACTCCTGAGACACCCTCAATATTAATAATAGACATTGCCACTTCCCATGTGGCAGGTAACTTTCATACAGCGCGAGGACAGTAAATGATGCATCATGGTCCCCATTTTACAGGTAGGGACACCGAGGTCCCGAAAGGGCACTGCAGTTGGTGCACAGAGCCAGGATGCACCCCCAGATGCACCTCTGTCTGACGGCAGAGCCCATGCCTTGCGCCGCTGCCCTACGTGGCCTCTCCTCGTGGGTGGCTGCAGTGGCCATGGTGGCCATGGGGGGATGGGGTTGGGTGCAGAGATGGGAATGAGCAGGCTGGCTTCCCTGGCTGGCGTCGGAAAAATGAGCTGTCACTGTTGGCCCAGAGTGGGTCTGCTTCTTCCTACCCCATTCCCCAACCAAGCGCGGCATATACTCAGCTCACAGCAGTGAGGCGGTGAGGGAGGGCCAGCCCACGCCCAGCCCTACCAATCTTGGTGGCAGGGACTCCCTCCTTGAGCTTTCTCAGGGCGCCGCACTCCCTGCTGCAACGGGGCAAGAATCCAGGAGGACCGCACTCCCAGGGGCACAGGGGCAAGGCTCCCCATGCTAGGAAGCCCTGTGAGCAGCTCTTCTTCCTCAGAGCCGCGGGGACAATCGCAGAGGAAAACCAGGACATTCCCCCCCACCAGGACATTTTGTATGCTTTGCACTTGCTGCTGTGTTTCCTTCATCTAAAAGCTCTAAAATTTCAAATAAAAAGGTACAATGAAAGCAGCAGCAGGATAAATAGCCCCAGTGATCTGAGCCGAAACCCTGGAAGCTTTATTCACATCTTTAGAAAAACTCTGAAGGCTCCTAGTAGCAGCTGCAGTACAAAGCCTCACACTTGAATTCTAAGGCTGCCAGAAATAGGTCTGTCAGGCCTGAAATATCACTGCATTTCATTACTCTTAAATGTGCATTACCATCTCCGCCTCATTACCAGCTGGGGGGTAGTCTCCAGACCAACTCCAGAGAGAACGGGGAGACTGGGAGCTGTGGGGAAGGGGAGAGGCTGAGCTGGGGCAAGAACACGAGGATGGGAGGGGAGACCGCAAAGCCTCACGAGGACCGGGGACTAGCGGGAGGCCCACAGACGAGGAGGATCCTGCTATTAACATGTCCCTAACGGGCAGGCACTCGGGAGAGTCTGATGTCACCAGGCGGGGCGCTGGGGCGATGAAGCCAGGAAGAGACAGGGAAGAGGCAGGACTCCTGGGGTGGCAGGGAAGACAGTCTTTGAGCAAAGAATGGGGCCCGTAGAAGCGGTGGGTAAAGGGCACGGAGGCCTTCATGCCTGGCGGCAGGTAGGAACCAGTCAAAGGCAAATTAGGCCGGCAAGACCTGGGGAGTCTAGAAGCACAAGCACAAAGCAGCCAGTGAAAAATCCTGGAGGGAGATGGTGCTGGAGGGTTGGAATTTTGGAGCCCGGAGCAATCTGCATGTTTATAATAAAACTGACACTCGGGGCAGCTCTGAATAATTCAGTAGGCACGGTGATCTCCTTACAGTGCGTGTCCCTGGGGTACAAAGGGAAAGGGGCTGGCTCGCCCAGGCCGGCTGCCTTCGCCTGGCTCTCTGAAAGGGCGTGACAGATGGGTCAGCGCTGGCCACCACCCAGTCACGCTTTGCACGGTGATTGGTTTTCAAAGGAGGACAGGGTTTGTGAATGGAGCCAGCTTGTTGCTTGCTGCCTTCAAATGGATGCTGCTGGGTCGCGTGGCCGGCCTGGGCCCCCTTGTGAATGGGGCATCGCCAGTGGGTGGTGAACAAGCCAGAGGTGACTCCCCCACCCCTCCCCCTGTCACCGCTGAGGCTGAGGTGAGGGGAAGAGGGAAAAGTGCCCCTGATCCTTCTCTCTGCTGACAGGTTTAACTCTCTATTGGTCCTTGTCTGTGCTAGCCCTCTATCAGTCAGAATCCAATTCGGCTGCATAAAGGAAAAAAAAAAAAAAGCTGAAACAAGATGGAGCTTATTTTGCCCTCACATAAAGAAGTCTGAAGACAATCAGCACAGACCTAGTTTGTAAGTTCCAATACCATCAGAGACTCGGGCCTCTTACATCTTGCGGCTCTGCCATCTTTAGTCCTTATGAGCCGCCCCTGGCCCAACGCAGCTGCTCACACTCCAACATCATGTCCACATTCCAGCCATCAGGAAAAAAGAAGATGGGAAGAAGGAACCCAGGGCACTTGCCAGCCACCTTCTGCAATTCCCCAGAAGCTGCCACACGAAAGCTTATATTTAACAGACCATGACTTAGATGGTTACACCTAGCTGCAAGAGAGGCTGGGAAACGTATTGTTTGCTCTATGTGGCCATGTGTTTGTTGGCAGACAATTCTCCGCGGTTCTATTCCATTTCTTCATGTCTTACAAGTGAAATACTGACTGTCCTTTGTTCCAGACTATCATTTCCAGGATAGTGAACACCGATAGAAGGTATATAGAGCCTCCCTCCAAAGCAAAGGGCAGGGCATGCTGCCTGTTAAAAAAGATTTGGTTTCCCCACGTTCGAGTTCCTCTCCTGAAATGCAACCCACGTGTGTCCAGGCATCACCTGGGTCTCTTTGTGAAGCCCTGTGGGAACTGAGGCTGCCACTGTTCTGCTATTGCTGTAAACAAAAAAACTGTTCGGCTATTGCTGTGAACAATAAAGCATCTCTGGCCCAGCAGCCTCAGCTCCTGCCAGCAACGATGACGTGGGCCAATTTGTCAGCTTATAAATAGGATAAAATCACAGATATTCACACTTCTTGACAGTGTCCAGCTAAGAATCGGGGTTTCTGCAGGGTATCATACTAACAGTCAGCCACAAGTTCCTTCCCAGCTACTTGAACTGTGCACACAGGTGTCTTCAGGTGCCTCTGCCTCTCCCACAACCAGAGGGAGTGGTCTTCAGGTGAACTTCAGCTGCTTCCAGAATCCCAGCAGGTCCTGACGTGCCCAATGACAGGGGAGCTGCCGCACCTGCTCACCTCCTCAGCTCTGAGTGTTTGCTCAGGGCCCCACAGACTGCCTGGTCCCCACCTAGTCAGTCCCCACATTAGAGGAGGGTGCCGAGACCTCCTCTGGCTTCTGCATCTGGAGTGACTTGGTGACCTTCTTCTCAGTTCCCTGAGCCAAACCTCACCCCTTCTCTTTCCCTATCCCATCTCTTCCAGATCCCCTCCTCCCCGTTTCACCACCAAGGCGTCCCCGGTCAGATCCCCCTAGAACGACAACCCTCGGTTGGCCTGTTCAGCAACTGGCCCCCTGCCCTGAGCCGGTCCTCCTCTGGGCAAGGAGGCTGGGGCCAGCCAGGCCATGAGTGCAATACCCAACTTCACCCCCACTCAAGATGCTCAGGGGTGTGTGGTGAAAACAACTCCAGGTCATTCCGCATCCCCCCACCACCAACCCCATCCCTCTCCTCTCCATCCTGCAAACCAGAACTCCCTCCGAAGTCACCCTAACTCCTCTTACCCCTTACCCCACTCCACTATCCAGTCACTGAGCCCTGCCTCTCAGTTTCTCTGGTGTCTGTCCCCTCTGCCCCAACTCCACTACCCTGTTTCAGACCCTGTTACCTCTCGCTCAGAATCCAGGCTCCCAAAGAGGCACCCAAGTGACCATTCTAACAAGTAAATGAGCCCATAGCCCTCACCAGCCACTGAACAAAGTTTAAACTCCCAACTGTGGAACCTAAGACCTGATTGTTCTGTTTATCCAGCTTGTCTCTCTCCTGCCATCTCCTACACACCCCCATGTTCCAGCCACACTGGGCTACTCTGCAGATCCCCAACAATGCTCCCCGACAATCTTAGATGCACCTGCACCCTCACACCTGCTTTCACTTCTTCTAGGAGCACCCTTCTCTCCTCTCCCTGCCCCCTTCTTGAGGACCTATCAATTTCTATCCATCTTTCAAGATCCAACTCAAGCATGACCTCAGGAGCTGTCCCAATGTTCCTCCACGATCCAAGCAACCAGGCTCTGCCCCTAAGTGCTGCCCCAAAGTGTGTACACACATTATCTCTATATAGGCATGTTCCCGATTATTTGTTCATATTACCTGTCTCTTCCTCTAGACCGTTAAGACTTAAGAGAGCGAGGATGAGAACTGTTCATCTTTGTGACTCAACCAGGCTCAATAAATCCTTGCCAACTGAATACACGGATTGTCCCTCACTTCACTCATCTCCAATCCCAAGGCTAGCTCAATGGTGAGCTGTGAGCAAGTAACATAGCCCAAAACAGAATCCTTAGCTGCTTCCCTGAGGATTTCAGGCTAGAAGAGGATTCCAGGATGGGGGAAAAGGAGAGTGAGGCTGGGGAGAAATGAGTGGGGTCTGGCCCTCATGAAGACCAAGGAATGGGTACCAGGTAATGAGGGGCACAGGGAAGAGTCAGGTCCCAAAAGAAATGCAGACCCAGGTCAGATCACCTGGAGCAGCATGTTCATCTCCTTTCTGGTGTATGCATGGTGGGGGTATGGGGGCAGGGAGGGGAGACCCAGAGCAGGCCTTCGGGTCTAGATTTGTACCAGATGCTCCCAGATCCAGCAAGCAGACCCAGGAGGAATCCCTTAATATCACTCTCAGGAAATCCAGGGCTCAAGGTGTTTCCTAGGCCCCCAGGACAGGAAGCTCAGTCCAGTGCCAGGGACTCTGCCTCCTGCATCACTGCCAAGGAAAGAGACCCTACATGATGAGATCTGGATTACACATTAAGAGGCTTCGAGCCCAAAATGCAAGGAGATATCCCAGATTGGGTCTTGGAGCAGAAAAAGGATATGAGTGAAAAAAACATGAAATCCAAGTAAAGTATGTTGTCTGCTTAATAGTATTGCACCAATGTTAATTTCTTCGTTTTGACAAATGTACCATGGCGACATAGATATTAACTTCGGGGGCGGGGAGCGCCTGGGTGGCTCAGTCGTCAAGCGTCTGCCTTCGGCTCAGGTCATGATCCCAGGGTCCTGGGATCGAGCCCCACATCGGGCTCCCCGCTCAGCAGGAAGCCTGCTTCTCCCTCTCCCACTCCCCCTGCTTGTGTTCCCTCTCTCGCTGTCTCTCTCTCTGTCAAATAAATAAATAAAATCTTTAAAAAAAAAAAAAAAAAAACTTCGGGGGAAGCTGGGTGAAGAGTATTTGGGAACTCTTTTTACTACATTTGCAACTTTTCTGTAAGCCTAAAATTATTCCAAATGAACTAAAACAAAACAAAACACACACACACACACACGCAGACTTTAAAACCTAAGCTCAAGATTTAAGAGGCAGGAACAGAAAGAAAGCATGAGTTTCAATGGAAGGTAAAGGAGCAAGAAGGGAGGATACGTATTTCATTCTTAGGAATCTGAAGACCTTTACTATAGCCATTCATCCACTCAACAAATATTTATTGAGCATCTACTATTACCAAGCATTGTTTTCAGAGCCAGGAATACTGCAAGTAAACAAAACAGCCAAATCCCCACTGGAGCTTATATTTTAGTGAGTTGAGAGCTTAATATTATCTAATTCCACTCCCCTGTCCAGGCTCTAGCACTCAACTCCTGAGTGGAGAAAGTGAGGCCAGTTCCTGGTCACATCAGGGTGCAGAAAGGGCTTTGCTTGACCTGAGAGGTCAGCAGACCTGAGGTGGCTCCAGAGAGGGTGCTCAGGTGGGCTAACTCCTCCTCGGCATCTAACTAGTCACGGGTTTTCTAGTTCCTAAAATAAGGTAAATAGTAAGAAACCAACCTTGTCCCAGAGATACGGTGAAGCTCAGTAGGCATGAGAGTGTATTTCAAGTGCCTGTATTAATAGGATTGTTGTAAATATTTACATTCAGGCCAGGAACTGGGTTAGGACCTCTCTTCTGTAGTTACTCCAAACCCTCCTCTCTCCGTGGTCAAAGAACCCTCGGAATTGGAGCAGAAACCCGATGCAAACTTTGCGTGCTCACCCCGTGCTGGGCGCCAGCGGGGACCACCAGCTCCACGATCAAGCCCAGGGTCAGGCCCACGCACCCACCCGGCGCTCGGGCAATCCTGCCACAAGCCGGCGGGAACTCGGAGCTGCACCCCGGCCTGCGACCCCTCCCCCCCACGCCCCCCCAACCCCGCGGCCGCCGCGGCTCCTGGGGGCAGAGACCGGCGGCCGCGCGCCGCGCTCTGCACCGCGACCCGCGCCTGGGGGGCGGCGGGAAGCACCGAGGCCCGGGCCGCGCCCCACTGGCCCCGGCCCAGCCGCCTTCGGAGGGAAAGTTGTTGCTCAACCCTGAGGAATGCGGAGCCAAAGCGGCGGCGGGAGGAAGCGGCGGGAGATTACGGCCGGAGCCGCCAGGGGACCGCGGCGGGGCGGCGCGCGGCGAACTTCGCCCACAAGTAAACAGCGGCCCCGGCTGGGACTGCGGCGCCACCCGACGCCCCGGCGGGCCCGCAGCCTGGAGGTGACACCCACGCGGGCGGCCGCCGGGGCGGCGTGGGGCTGCGATGGCCCGGGCCAGGCGCCCGCCCCCGGGCCGTTGGGGGAACGCGGGGCAGAGGCAGGCCCCAGGACGAGGCAAGAACCGCCCACTGAGGACTCCAAGGCGGCAGGGAGTTTTGGGTTTTCTGTTCACGATCGGTCTCCCACGCCCGAGAGTGCCTTGTGAACATAGTAGGCGCTCAAGAATCGTTTTGGAGAGAGTGGCCCAACCCCGCACCCCCAGCCTCCGTTTCCTCCTGTGAACGAGGAAAGGTTGGATCCCCGAGGCCCCTGGCCACTCTGAAATTCTAGGATGCTGAGATTAAATCCCATGTGTACTGCTGTGGTTTTGCTTTTAGTTTCTCGGGGACATTTTTAGTGCTACCCTTTATGATGTGCCAGGAGTGAATTTGACACCAGATGGCTTTTTTTCTTCTTCTTCTTCTTCTTCTTTTTTTTTAAATAAGAAAGAAGACAAAGGGAGGGAGAAAAATATTTTCCAACTGGCAGTCCTGACAGCATTTTGGAAGAGAATCCAGGGAGGCCAAGAGGAGCTGTTTCAGCTTGATTTTTTCCTCCTCCCGCACACTCTGCCACCCTGGACTCCACCATAGATGGGGTAGATCATACTGGAGCTTTTTATAGATGAGGCAAAGGGAACATCATCACAGGAAACTCCACCCCCAGTTGGTACTTGCTTTGTCCTCTCTGCCTCTCCCAGAGGACCAGCCCCGGAGCCACAGGGTTATTATGGACTGCAGCTCCAGGCAGGGCTCTGGCGGAAGGCTGACTCTGGGGTTAATGAGAAGACCAGAGAGACACCTGGCAAATCAAAAGTTAGAGCTTCCTGCCTGGGGAGCATTAAGGAAAAATAGCCAACATGGCAGTGCCTTTTCTGGAATGCCTCTTCTCTTGGATCCCAACTCCCTCTCTTCACACGGGGAGGAGAGGAACTGGTCCTCGCGCAGAATGGCCTCTAGCTCCGTTCTTAATGTTGTGGCAAGAAGGGAAAATCCTAGAATGAGCCAGTTTGGCAGCATGTACAATGGCATCAACCCGGGATGCTGCAGTCAGACGGCTTGGGTTCGAATCTTGGCTGCACCAGTTACTAGTTGTTTGACAAGGACATGTGACCTTACCTCTCTGTGCCTTACTTAGTCTCTTCAACTGTGAAGTGGGATAAAGTCCCCACCTACTAGGATTGTTGCGTGGATTTAATGAGATAATACAAGAAAAATGCTAGTGGTCTGCCTCTTCAACAGACCAACATGGTAAGCAATCAGCATTTTTCTTTCCTGTTCAGCTACAGGACCCCCCAAACTAGGACCTTGTGCTGGGTAGGCCCCTGAAGAGCCCACTGGGGCAATGTCACCTTTGGGCCAAGGAGTCCTAGTCCAGCTGACTGGTCCCTCCCTCCTCCTCCTTCACATCCCCAGAAGGTAGAGGAAGGTAGCACCGAATAAGCAGAAATCATGTGTCAGGCTCCACCTGGACGAATTACCCCTCAAGGGGTCTGGGGGGGGGAGCTCAGTAAGAAATAGGCCACCCTTAGCCCTAGGGGAAGAAGTGAGCAGTGGGCAGGAAAGGAGGGCTATTGGTGCTAGGTTGGGAGGTTGTGACCAATGCAGTGAGGGCTTGTGATGGCCACCCATGGTCTATAACCCTATTGGGTGTCCTTGATTTTCTGCTGATAAATTGTTTTCTAATTGTTTCAGAGACAGTATTCTTGAATCCTTGACCAGGAAGCTCCGTGAGGCCAGGTCTTTCTGTTGTATCCATCCCACACGAACTCGCAGCAGAAGCCACACAAACACTCTGGAGGTGCTTATTGATCTGGTTGAGCTGTTTTTTATGGCCTGAATGCATCTCCACGAGATTGATATGTTGCGATCCTAAACCCCAGTGTGACAGTTTTAGGAGGTTGGGCCTTTGGGAGGTGATTACGTCATGAGCCCTCCTGAATGGGATTAGTGCTCTTATAAAAGAGACCCCATAGAGTTCTCTCACTCCTTCTGCCATGTGAGGGCGCAGCCGGAAGACGGCCATCTCTGAACCAGGAAGCAGGCCTTCACCAGACACTGAAGCTGCCAGCACCTTGATCTTGGACTTCCCAGCCTGCAGAACTGTGAGAAATACATTTCTCACCTAGTCTATGGCATTCTGTTACAGTAGGCCAAATTAAGACATGTTAAAACAGGGGGACAGGTCGGAACTCCAGACTGGATGGGCAAGGGGAGACAGCAAGTAGCTGGGCCCTCGGAGACCAGAGGGTCATCTGCTGGCCCCAAGCGTCTTTCCTTCAACCCACAGGCTCTCCCTTCAGATACGCCACTCAAACTTTTCCAGCCCCTAGAAAGTCAGTGACACTGAAGTTCCCAGCCTGTCCTGCCACAGGGCAGGTCTCCAGCTACTCTGTCACTCCCAGACCACATGAGCCTCCAAGTCCAGCCTTACAGCCACCTCTTCCCTTTCTGGAATGGGCACTGAACTCTCAGCCAAGACAGAGCCAACTGCTGCCCTGAAACATTCGGGAAATCTCTATGTCCTTATTCACATGGCTGGCTCATTCTCCCTTCGGGTCTCCTCTTCAGAGGAGACTTCCTTGACTACCCTCTATCAAAATTAACCACTCCCCTAAAATCACCTACATTATCTTATCCTGTTTATTTTGTCATTTGCATGCTCATGGTCCCCCCACCACACCTGGGCTGAAAGTTTCACGACAGCAGGGGATCTTGTCTTCTGCTCATCATTATGCTCATCCTCACCCCTGTCACGGTGCCCGGTACACAGCAAGTGTCTACTTAATGAGTGGTGACCTCCTCCCTGAGTTGTTCCCCTTCTCTCTAGCATCTTCCATCCATTCTCATCTATTAGGTAATTCTTGTGTCCCCAAAAGATGCATCGGCCTCCTTTATTTGAAATCTTATTAACGCTACCCTTTTCGCCATCAGCTTCTTCTCCCCTCGGTAACCCCATCAAATACCCAGGGAAGATACTTGGTATTTATGTGATAGTTAGGACCTTTTGGTTGAAAACCACAGAAGACCCACTAAAAGTGACTTCAACAATGAGCAAGTATATCATTCTTCAGAGGCAGAGAGGGTTAATTCCATCTTCAGTAAAGTCAAGGCTCCCCTCAAACTTCCAGACAGCTTGTGGCTCTGTCAGGACTTCTGGGCTAGCGGGCTTCCCTCCGTCTCATTGGCCAGGGCCGCCCCACACGCCTGGGCCCTAAGCCAGGTGCTGGAAGGAGGCAGAAGCACCCTGACCAGTTGCCTAGACTTAACATTCCTCTCCTGTGGGCTGAGGGGGGGGTCTCCTTCCCTGGGGACAGGGCAGTGTACATTCAGGAACAAAACCAAGGCTTCCCAGCAGAGAAAAGAAGGTAGGGAGTGCTGTTGAATCCATGAGCTGCCTGCTAGCGTTCCACTCAACTGTTTTCCTGCTTCGGTTAGCCAGAGTTGGTTCCTGTGGCCTGTGACCACAAGATTCTGGCTGATGCAGATCTGGGGTTATGCAGTGACGAGTGACAGGAGCAGCGTTCGTGGCCAGGAAGGTGATGTCAGCGCATGTCCACGACACAGAATGGCCACACTGAAGAAGAGGTGAAATGGCCCTAAGACCCCAGGAAATGCCTGGTGGGTTCTGAAAGTGAGGTTGTGAGAACTCAGAGCCAGCAGCTGTATATTTCAGGTGACCGGACTACACTGGTGCCCCCAACGTGCTGTGACCTGGGGATGGCGCTCACATGGATGTTCAGTTCATAGTAAAGTGGACTGAAGTGACCACCCTCCCTTCTTAAAATTCTCTCCTCCCCTGATGTCCAGGGGGCCATGCATCTAGAAGACTGGCCTCTCCCACCCATTGCCTTTCCTCCAGAAGACTTGAGCAAGTGCACCACCATTTCCCCAGCTCACCTCTCCCCCTCCTCAGATACATGCTGCTTCATGGTTCTGTTCTTGAGCAGCTCTCCCTCCTCTGGACCCAAGACTCCACCGTTACTCAGACCTGCCCCATCCCCCAATCTGAGAGTCAGACTTTCCTGCTGGGACCTTAAACTCCTTTCCTTCCTCCTCTTGGAGGCCGGCTCCCACTGAGCCTGCTTTGAAGAACTTGGTTCAGTCCCTGGCACACAGTCAACATCTGACTGTGGTTGTCAATCTCATCTTATCTTCTTCTGCCTCATGGCGAATGGCCTGCCTCAAGGCCAGCCACTTTGCTGCCCCTTTCTCTAGTTCTAGAATGTCCCCCACCCCTCTCACGCTCTTCCTGTGAGCTGGGGCTTTACTCCCCATTGCTCACGACCTCCATCCTTGTTCCACTGATTCTCACTGTCTCACCTCAACTAGACCTCCCTGGGGCCCAGTAATCCTTGTCACCTCTGGGGGTTTCCAATCAAGTTCCCAGAGCAGCTCTTCTAAGCTCCTGAAGCTCCCCTCCTCCCCCTGCTCACCTTTCTCCTACAGATAACCCACTCCCTCTTTGTCAGCAGGAGCAGGAGTGTGGGGCACAGACATCACTATTATGTACCTCAGGAAGACAGCTCAGACTGCTGGTCACAAAATGGTGGAGGAAAGCTCTTTCCATCTCCTTTTTACCCTCAAAAATCAACCCCCCAAAATGATATGGAGAATAAAATACAGAAACCCAAACTCCATCTTTAACCAAACTGCAGACATTTAAATTCTTGAACTACATCATATGAAAACAGAAAGTGGATGCAAAAGTGACAAACGACTAAGAAAGGTAGGCCCAAAACGTCCAGAGGCATATACCCATAAAAAGCAAGCTGATGGGGCACCTGGCTGGCTCAGTCAGTTAGGCGTCTGCCTTCAGCTTAGGTCATGATCTCAGGGTCCTGGGATGGAGCCCCATGTAGTGTTCTGTGTAGTATCCTGTCGGCTCTCTGCTCAGCGGGGAGTCTGCTTCTCCCTCCCTCTCTGCCCCTCCCCACCCTAATGTACTCTCTCCTTCTCTCTCTCTCTCAAATAAATAAATAATCTTAAAAAAAAAAAAGAAGAAGAAGCAAGCTGACTCTTCCCTCAGAACCCCAGAGAAGCTTGGGAATTGGAAGTTGCGAGTAAACTAGAAGACAGGGGTCTAAAAACTGGGGGCCTGTTCAAAGATCTATTTCAAGAGCAATTCGATAGTCAGGAAAGTCAGCTGTACCCAACACAATCAAATGACTTATTGTGTCCCCTTCCCCACTCATGCAGGAGACAGGAAGATGGATTCTGGAGATACTGAACTTTCCTGGGGGAGGCAGTGGATAAGAAGGAGCGAGAACAAAAACGGGGTGAAAGTCAGCATTCTGGGGTGCCTGGGTGGCTCAGTTGGTTAAGCGACTGCCTTCGGCTCAGGTCATGATCCTGGAGTTCCTGGATCGAGTCCCGCATCGGGCTCCCTGCTCGGCGGGGAGTCTGCTTCTCCCTCTGACCCTCCCCTCTCTCATGTGCTCTCTCTCATTCTCTCTCTCTCAAATAAATAAATAAAATCTTAAAAAAAAAAAAAAAAAAGAAAGTCAGCATTCTGAATTGGGTTACTCAGCCGGCTTACCACACACTGCTCCGCACTTCCCATGCTACACCCAGCTCTAGGACTCTGGGCAGGTGGCCTAATAACCTTCAAGCTGGAGACTAGACCAAAGGATCCAATTCTGGAAAAACCAGACTGTGCCACTGATACTGACAACTGGGAATCCCCAATGAAAGAGTCCAGCCAGCCACCTGACTGCCCTACCATGAGCCCACACTGAGAATTTCCAACCGCGTCCGGTGCCTCCTTCTCAAATAGGAATGGACGACCAAGGAAGACCAGACCTCTATGGAAAGTCTACAATGTGATACATATCAAAACAACAGAAAATGTGAAATTGGAGGAAAACAGAAACAATATAGAGAGAACATTTCAAATTAATATCCTCAGAGAGATGACACTGCATGCATCCAGAGAACCAAGAACATGAAACCATTCAAATGGAAAAGAAAAGAAAAAACAAGGAACATGAAAGCACTCTTGAAAATTAAAAAAAAAAAGAAGAAGAAGAAGAAGGGGCGCCTGGGTGGCTCAGTCGGTTGAGCGTCTACCTTCAGCTCAGGTCATGATCCCAGGGTCCTGGGATCAAGCCCCGCATCGTATTGGGCTCCCTGCTCAGCGGGGAGTCTGCTTCTCCTTCTGCCTCTGCCCCTCGCCCTGCTTGTGCTCTCACGCCTCTCTGACAAATAAATAAATAAAATCTTAAAAAAAAAAAAGAAGAAGAAAGAAAAGAAAGAGAGAGAAAAGAAAAGAAGAGAAAAGAAAAGAAAAAGGTTCATAACAACATACTTAGTAAATGGATTGGAATATAACATTGACAAAATCTCCCAGAAAATAGAAAAAAGAGATGGCCAATAAGAGAGAAATAATAAGAAAATTAAAGGATCAGTCCAAGAGGTCCGGTATCCAAATAATAAGAGTTGCAGACGTTTCAAAGAAATAATAAAGATATTCCCAGAAGTAAAGACATAAATTGTTAAAACAGGTTCTTAAACCTTAGCATACACAAAAATACCTGAGGGCTTGTTAAAACACAGATTATATATATAAATATATATTAATATATAATATTACTCAGCGATAGAAAAAGAAGGAAAAAAAATTTTTTTAAAGATTTTATTTATTTACTCATGAGAGACAGAGGGAAAGAGAGAGAGAGAGAGGCAGAGGAGAAGCAGACTCCCTGCAGAGCAAGGAGCCCAACACAGAACTCGATCCCAGGCCCCTGAGATCATGACCTGAGCCAAAGGCAGACGCTTAACCGACTGAGCCACCCAGGCGCCCCAAAAAGAAGGAAATCTTGCCATCTGTGACAATATAAACGCACCTTGAGTGCGTTATCCTAAGTGAAATAAATCAGACAGAGAAAGACAAATACTGTCTGATCTCACTTATATGAAGAATCTAAAATATATTATTTTTAGATATTAAAATATTAAGCAAATATTAAACAAACAAAAAACCAAGCTCACTGACAGAGAACAGACTGGTGTTTGCCAGAGGCTGGGAGTGGAAGTGAGCCAAGTGGGTAAAGGGAGTCCAGAGGTACAAACTTCCAGTTATAAAACAAGTAAGTCTCAGGCACGCAATGTATAGTAGGGTGACTACAGTTAATAATATTGTTATCGCATATTTGAAAGTTGCTAAGAGAGTAGATCTTAAAAGTTCTCATCATAAGAAAATAATGTGCCACTCTGTATGGTGACAGATGTTAACTAGACTTAGTGTGGTGATCATTTCATAGTATGTACAAATATCAAATCATTATGTTGTACACCTGCAACAAATAGCATGTTACATGTCAATTATCTCTCTATAAAACCAAACAACAAAACACAGGTTGCAGCGGCGCCTGGGTGGCTCAGTCGTTAAGCATCTGCCTTCAGCTCAGGTCATGATCCCCAGGGTCCTAGGGGATCGAGCCCCACATCGGGCTCCCTGCTCAGCAGGGAGTCTGCTTCTCCCTCTCCCCTGCTTGTGCTTTCTCTCTCTTTCTGCCAAATAAATAAATAAAATCTTTAAAAAAACAACAACACAGGTTGCTGGGACCTAAGGAGAGTTTCTATTCATTAGACGTGGGCTGGGGCTCACAATGTGCATCACTACCTATCATGTTCCCACAGGTGATGCTGAAGCAGCTATCTGGGGACTACACTTTGAAAACCACTGTTAGATTAAAGAGTCCTATCAAGTGCCATGAAAAATGACCCATGCCGATACATTATGATGTTTTAATACATCAGGGACAAAAGAGAAAATCCTAAACGCGGGGGTGGGGGAGGGAGATGAATTCCAAGTCTCAGGAATCAAAATAGCATGAAACCTCTACTGCAAAATTTTCGAAGCTGCAAGACAAAGGAGCGATGTCTTCAAAATTCTGAAGGAAAATGATTTTCAACCTAAAATTCTATACCCAACCAAAACTATGAAGCGAAAGTGAGGGTGGGAATGAAACCATTTCGGGTATGCAAAAGTGTCTAAAACATCATACCTCCCAGGCACTTTCTCAAGAAGCTACTGGAGGATGTGTTTCATCCAAACAAGGAAGTAAACAGAGAAAGATACTGAGTCCTTGCAAGAGGAAAAGGGCAAAGGGAATTCTTAACTACTGGCAATGGGAAGTCCGAGGGTGACAGATATGCCACAGACCTCGACTGGAGAGCAATGCATCCAGAGAAGAACGGAAGGATGCAGCTCCCCAGGACAAATGTCTCCAAGGAAAAACAAAACAGAACCGGTAAGATTATATGACAGGTTTGGCCATATGCAAAACTGTACTGAGAAGGCATTTTACAGAGCTGTTGAAGGGTGTGGGAAGACAGAGCCAGAGATTCAAAGAAAACCAAGCAAAGAAAAAAATGAGGCAATTAACTCCAGGAAAAACAAGAAAGTTGTACAAGAAAGGAAATGTAAACAGAGCATCCAACAAAAAGTTATATTAGAAGAGGAAATGTAACCAGAATACTTGCCTCAAAAGTAAACAATATTTTCAAAGTCAATAATGAAATCACTGAACATGGATTTAACCATAAATTATGATCTAAACATCAAGGGGGTGGGAGCAAGAATCAAAATCCTCATCTACCAAAACAAGAAGTCAACAAATGAGCTGGATGAATCCAGAATGGCAGTGCATAGATTATTTAGAAATAAGGAAGGAAATACCAGAAGAAACAACTGAAACAGTTGAAAGCGGTTGTCCTTAGGGAGTAGGATAAAGATTGGGAAGAAGGCCAGGGGACTTCTGTTTTTGTTACAGCCCCTCAGAACTATCTGATTTTTTAAGCCTTGTGTATGTAGTATCTTGATAACAATAAATATTGATTTTATAGATCAACTATAAAAGGAGCTGTGACATTCTCCACTACAGCGCTCCTGCAGGACCCTAGGTGGAGTCCAAGGGGCACCTTCCCAGGTGGCATTATTTATCAGCTCAGCCCTCTTCCTCTCCCAAATGCGATCTCTCCATCTCCTCCTATTTTGTCAGCCAGCAACCGAGTGGCTGTGTGCCAACCCTACTTCACTGGCAGTTTCCAGAATGTGCCTCTGGGACTTTGCATGCACTGTGCCTTCTACCTGGAAGGCTATTCATTCTTCCCTTCTCTCCCTACAGCCCAACAGATTAAGGATGGTTTATACTTCAGGCCTCTAACACTTTGTCTTTAGCCAGCCTCCTCTCCCACCTAATTGGGGCTAAGTGTTCCTCTTTCCCACAGCCCCTCTGCCCCACGGATGCTCTCAGCACTGTGAATGCCCCTCCAGTGTTTGGCTTTCCCACAAGACTGTGAGCTCTATGAGGGCAGGAATCCTGTCTTACTCACCGTAGCCCCAGGACAGGTTGATGATTATGCAAGTCAATGATTATGCAAATGGTTGAATACATGACTCACATTTAGTAAGGGCTCAATAAATATTTGAATGAGTGAATTAATGATTCACAAAAAAAATGCAGACCTCTCCCTCCATCCAAAATACGGCTCCCTTCTGCCATCTCCATTCCACCATCTACTCTCCTTCCTACAAGGTCATACCTCTCAAGCAGGGTGGCTGGGCCCGGTACCTCACCTTCCAATCCACCCACTCACCCCTCAGCCCCAAAAAGAAGCCAAGGCCCCTTGGTGTGACCAGGGTCAGCTCCAGTAGGGCTTTCTAACTATCGCAGTTGGCACCAAAATGGAGTAAGCACTTTAGGGATCATCTGCCCAGCCCAGAGAGAAAGCAATCCTCTTAGTTTCCCTATCCCCAGACCCAAAGTACAGCTCTCAGAGGTCCGGAACCCAGGCTAACCACAGGGAACAGGGTTAGCTCTTGACTTGGCCTGCCTAACAAGGACAGACAGCGTCCTAAACTAAGGGATTGGCTCTACCCAGTCTTCCCCCGCTCCCTGTCCACTTTGCAGGCCAAGAGCTAAGATTCTAGCCCTCTGAGCTGCCATGCCTTGGCGACTCCCTGCTAGTGTCTTCCGTAGGAAAGGTTATGTGGCCTGGCCTGGGGTGCCACGAGAGCTGGAGGTGAGAAGCCTGCGTGCTCAGCATGAGCCAGACACACAGTAGGCGCTGGAAGGTAAAAACCCGCCGTGCAGCACTCCCAGGCTTCCACAAGCCAAAGCAAATCTGACCTACGCTAGGTCCGGGGAGAAGGGACCAGCATCTGCAACCCTGGAAAGCCTCGAGGTCGCCAGCCTGGGTCAGGGGCATCCTGCCGCCCCACCCCCACGCGCCACGTGACCTCAAAGGGCCGCCAGGGGTTTGGAATGTGGCGACCCAAGCTGTGCCCCTAGAGGGGCCGGCAGAGCGGCGGTGGAGGGAGGGGCCTCACCCGGGCCGGAATGACTGGAGGGCTGGGGGTGGGGCTCCGGAGGGGCCCCTTCTTTCCTTTCCCACGGCGCCAGCCGTTGGCTTTGGGGGGCGGGAAGGGGGGGGAAGCGAGGGAAGGAGGAGGTTTGGCTTCGTCTAAGGAACCTGTAAATGCGGCCCAGAAACTCGATCTGTTCCAGTCGCTTCCCTATTTAGGAGAAGGGCTGGAGCCGGGTGATTAGTGGCTGCTGGGGGCGCAGGTCACGTGGCCACCTAGGACTAAGTGATGGGGAAGAAGGGCGAGGCTGTGCACGGAAGGAACCTGGATTGGGGCGGTGGGAGTCCCAGCACCCGCCCCAAATAGTACCATTTGTCTTTATCTTACACTAACCGTGGGATGGAGAGGTCTAGGGTCTGCCCTGCTGCAGCTTCGTCTACCCAACGACCCCTTTGAATGCCTGGGCAAAGTGTGTCTGTTGGTTTCACCACGCCTCAACTGGCCTCAGTCTAGTTTCCAAAGCTCCGGGCAGATAGGACTCCCGAGTCCCAGGCTCCCGTGTCTGTGCTGTCGGTTAGGCTCCCAGGCTACACTCTGGGTCCAGGACTCCCACTTCCTGAGTGGTAGAGAAAGTGCCTACGATGCTGGCGTCCTACCTCCCAACCTCCCTGGCTCAGTGCCCCAAGAGTACTGCAAGGAGGAAGATGCCTACTGGGACTGGCTTCAACAGAGCCTACTATGTGCCAGGCTCAGTGAGAGGCATCAGGAGTACGGAGAAAAAAAGAGAGTAATTGCCCTCAAGTACCTACCCACTTATAGTGGGGGGCGGGGGGCAGTCCAGAACAATCAAAATGAAAATAGGAGCACAGCGAAGCATCTCAGACAGACCTGGGATGATTTGAGGAAGAAGTAGCAATTGAAATGTATTTGATAGGGGGAGGAGTCAGCCACAGAGAGGAAGCAAGGCATCCAGGCAGAAAGAACTGCATGTGCAAAAGTATGGAGGCGAAGGGTGTCAAAGAATCACAGGTGCTTGGTTCCTCCGGACAGAAGCATGGGTGGGTGTGTGGAAGGTGTAGGAGATGGGGTAGGTAAGCCAACAGGAGCCAGATCTTGGAGACCATCTGTGCCCAGCTAGGCATCTGAGCTCCATCCTGAAAGTTCCACATAGACAGGATGAGATCTGCATCTTCTAGGAGAGCTAGGATTTGAATTTGGGACCTAGAGAAGGAAAGAGGTTAGTTAGGAGCCTCTTGCCAGCCTCCCCTGAGGTAGCAGCCAGGAATGTAAAGGAGGACAAGGCCTGACTAATAATACTTGGGAGGGGAAGAGGCCCTGGTCTGCAGGACTGATTGGGGGTGGACATGAGGAGGAAGAGTCTTAGGTGACCTCAGGTTTCTAGCTTGGGGAACTGGGCAGATGCAGAAGGAACAGGTCTGGAGGGAAGGTTGATGCTGGTGAGAGCGGTATTTCCTAAACACTCCCAGCGTTTCAGGCACTAACTCTTCACATACTATCTCATTTAATTCTCACAATAACCTATAAAGTAGGTACTAGTGTTATCCCCATTTTAATATGAGGAAGGTAGTCAAAAGGTTAAGTAACTAAGCGGTAGGGTTGGGATGATCAGCATGCCTGCACCTTGCAGAATGAATCTTCCCTAATCTGAGGCCCCAGTGAGGTGTCCCAGGCTACTCTACAGAGAAGCTATACCCACTCCCATTAGCTCTTCCCCAGCCCCCAGGATCTGGCACCCCCACCAACTGTTCACTCCCCTGTCCCCTCAACCCGACCCAACCCAACCCACCGCCCCTCAGGACCTTGCTCTGAGCAGCCAGGACAGGAGTGAGCAAGCCTTGTGACAGGAGGGCACAGGGCTCTGGAATGCTGGTGCTTAGACCCCACCTTCCCAGTTATAATACAAAACGGAACTGAGACTCTGCAGGGACAATCAGAGAAACCAAGAAAATGGATGTGTTCCGTTTGTAATAAAAATAAACATTTTTTTTTTAAATGGAACATTTCAGTGACATCAGAAGGTCATGAAGGGTGTCCCTTGGCCCAACCCTGTGTTTATTTTCTGTGGTGAAAGGGGCAGGGTTCTGGAGCAGCATGCACCTCCCTGGGAGGAAGCCCCTCCAGCTCTGTTTCCCTTTCCCAAAGCTTGGCTTAGGAACACCGGGTCCCACTCGAGCAGCTACAACAGACAGACAGGGACAGCCGCTCCTTTGAGCCCCACCCTCACGGCCCCAATGTTCTGGCACTCGGTGGTAGTGGGGGGGGGGGGTGCTTCTGTTTTCCTACTGCCTCCCACCAACGCTCCAGGTGAGGTAAGGGTGAGGCAAAGGGATGAAGCAGGTAGGTGAGCTTTCTCTCAGGAGAGCTGTCAGGCCCAAAGCGCCCTGGCTTCAACTGTCACCCTAAACCTAATTAAACAGCCTACCCAAAGTCACACAGCTAGCACCTGGCCCCAGGCCTAGAGGCAGGAGGTTATTGAAGAGGCTGTTTTAGGCAAAAGTGGGAATGTCCACCTACCTCCCGCTTCCACCACCCGTGTAACCGAGAGCTTTCTCAGGTGGAGACCTGTAATCTGGGAGCAGAGCAGGAAGAGGCCCATGGCCTATCTGTGTTTGGGAGTTCCAGGCTCCAGTAAATCTGACACTGCCATTTAATTTCTGGAGGCACAAAGATTCCCACCAGGCTTCTCGGGGACCTTCCCTCATCTGTCGCCCCCACCCTGGGACCTATTTGCGCGCTTGTACCTCTCTCTAGTCCTGGAAGGGTTTCTGTCTATTTTCTTATACATAAACCTTGCTTTGACCTCAGAACAACGGGGACTTGAGTGCCATCTCCTGCATCTTTTAGGGACAGCTAGACCCTATACAGAGAAGGCCTCTGCAACAGACAGGAGATATAGTTGTTCTAACTATAAGTCACTACCTGGTAGTGGATCATGAAATCAATTTGGGGGTCATGGCCAGCACCTTGAAAACATGAAATACAACATAGAAAAGAGAAATATCAGGGAGCGCCTGGGTGGCTCAGTCGGTTAAGTCTGACTCTTAGTTTTTCGGCTCAGGTCATGATCTCATGGGTTGTGGGATGGAGCCTGGAGATGGGCTCCATGCTCAGCAGGGAGTCTGCTTGAAGGGTCTCTCCTCTGCCCCCGCTCCCCACCCCCGACCCCCACACACATGCATGCCCTGCCTCTCTCTTTCTCTCCCTCGAATAAATAAATCTTAAAAAAAAAAAAAAAAAAAGGCTTGCACTCAAAAAAGAAAATATCAGAGTGCAGGTACATAGCAAGGGTAAATACTGTCCCACGAAACTTGTTTTAGTTATCTTACAATATAAAATGTGCTTCTTGCTGTGGGTCTCTGAAGTCCTGGACAAAAGAGCACTGGTTAAGACACAGAGTCAAGACTCATACAGCAAACACATAAGGCTGCCTGCCCTGTGGCAGGCAACACACTAGGTACAAGAGACACACTAATAAATAATACATAATTCATTAGTCTCAATAATCTCAATCCATCTTCTGATTGGGAAGCTGGTAAGCAAACTGTCAGTTGCAGGGCAAAATGTTAAGTGCTTTAAGAGAGTGTGTAGGAGGTTTTAAAGCCCTAATGTGAGACTGGGTATCTGGGAGGGCTTCCCAGAGGAGGTGATGCAATTAGCGTTCTTAGCAAGAAAAGATAAGGACTAGGCTCTAGTATATTTCCTCCATTCTATACATAGGAAAGGAACTATGGTAAAGGTTCAAGAGTTCTAGTCTTGAAAGTCTAAAGACAAATTCTAGTCCTGCTTCCTCCTCTTAATAAGCTTGTGAGAGACCTTAGGTAAGTCAGTTAACCTTTCCAGACCGTTTCCTCGTTGACAAAATGGGCATAAAATTGCTCTGTCAGCCTCAAGGAGATGAGAGATTAAATGAGATAGAGAGTGTATGTGAAAGTATTTTGTAAACTATAAATGGGAGAGGGACTGTCTCCATGGATGAGGAAACAGAAGCCTAGAGAGATGGAGTGTCCTGCCCACCACTACAGAGTTGGGGGTAGCAGGTGTCTCTCAATCCTCAATTCTCAGCTCCTGCCTGCACTCTTCCTCCTGCCATCCCAACCCAACTACCTTGCAAAGGGGCAGGGGGCAGGGCCCAAAAAGGGCCCCCCACACCCTGACTACTGAAGATTTACCTTTAAGAATCCTATTGGTTTAGTGATCTTTTAATAATGAGGGGAGATAAATATGTAAGAACGCCTCCCTGGGGCACCTGGGTGGCTCCCTTGGTGAAGTGTCCCATTAAGTGTTCCACTCTTGATCTTGGCTCAGGTCATGATCTCAGGGTCGTGAGATAGAGCCCCCGTGTCAGGCTCCAAACTCAGCACAGAGTCTGCTTGTCCCTCTCCCTCTGCTCCTCACCCTGCTCGTGTGCTCTTTCTCTCTCGATCTCAAATAATCTTAAAAAAAAGAAAAAAGAACTCCTCCCTTTCCCCTTCCGTTAATGAATTAAGATGTACCCAAACTCAGTTTTTAAAGTTACATAAGCACCATTCAGATCTTCTGTAACAGCTTTCATTTTGGAAAAACAGCATTTCCATTAATATGGTGTTATATAAAAAGGTTTTGTGTATGTGTGTGTAGGAACAGAAGAACCAGGCACGCATGAGCACTATTAAGGCACACAGGCTGATACACATCACAACCTCACCTGTCCTCATGAAGGAGGGACCGTGGGGGGACAGGTATTTGATGGTACCTGGCAATTTAAGATGTGACCTACTTGTCCTACACACACACACACACCCCCCCCCCAGTGAGGCCTGGTGTAAGTTGGGCAATGCAAACTGCAGAGGGCAGGCCATCAGCTGCTCCCACTTGCCGGGGACCAGATCAGTCCTGACCCTCTGGAAGACCCTTCCTTGGTAGGTGAGTTCCATTAAATCATTGACTATTAGGGTTGGAAGTAGCTCAGAAGTCACCTGGTGCAGTCACCCTACATCACTCCTGCCAGCCTTGAACAGCCCATGTCACCTGTGGACAGATGTAGCTCACTGGAAAGGGCCTGATATTGAGCTGAAACTTGCCTTTCTGGAGCTCTCACTTGTTGGGAGCAAATGTGTTTGTGTATATCCCTCACCTAAAGCCTTGAAAAGTCCAGGAGCCATACATAGCCAGGGGAGGGTGCCTGAGGCCTAAGAGCAAAGAGGGAGGGCAGCACTGAGTCAGCCGAGCAAAAGCTCTTCCCTTAGAGACCTCTATCCATCTAATCTGAAGCTGGGACTATAGGGGAAGGGGGCGGGGAGGAGGTAAGCCCTGAATGGGAATGAGTGAGTGGCTTTGAGCAAAGCCCTGCGACTCAGGTCTCATTTGAACTATAGGTCAGACAGTCCCGAGGTCAGTTCCAGTTCTGATATTCTGGGGTCCCAAGTCCGCCTGCCACCCACATCCCTTTCGAGATTCAATGGTTGTACTTTTATGTGAAACTGGGGGTCCACGATTCGAGGGCCAAGCAGGAAGTAAGAAAACTGCCCCGAACCCTCCCATCCTGGCCGGACCTGGGTTAGGATTCGCGGCTTGCCCTGGTTACCCGAAGGGCGGAACCATTCCACCTTACCCGAGAAGCGACGCACAGACGTGAACACACCAGCCCGAGTAGGGAAACGTGAGCTTTGGAGTGTCCTTTTAAGTAGTTGGGAAGGGGGTGTGGCCGAGGAGACTGGGAGGCCTCAGCCCGGCTAGGGGGGAGGGGCCCGGGGGCGTGGCCGTAGCGACTGGAATGTTGTTGGGTCCTCGCACCGCATAGTAAGGAGGGACCACGCCTCTTTTCTCCGAGAGGGCCAATCGGAGCGCAGGAGCGGTTTCAAGTCTCCCCCGCCAGCCTGCCCGCCCGCCACCCCACCCCCCTCGGGGATTCGCTTTTTCCGTAACAAAATAGCAAAGCTCCGGATGTTCCGCAGCCCCGGCAGCTCACGGGTGGAGGGTCCTGGGGCCTAGGACCGTGCTCTGGAGAGGGAGGTGCTGGCGGGCCGTGGAAAGGCCGGGTCGGGGGCCGGGAGGCGCGCGGGGGTGGGCGCTGCAGCCGCGGGTTGTTTATCCGGAGTACGGAGGGGAGGGGGGAGCCTGGAAACCGCCCCGTGTCCCATTTCCTCCTCTTGTTTTCGCTCCGGATTCTCCATGTTGGACCCAAACTGAGGAGCCCGGAGCTGCTGCCGGGGGATCGGGGCCGGGGGCACCCGGGGGAGCCGCTGCCCGGGCCGCCTGCCCTCCGTACAGGCCGCCTCCCTTCCCGGCCCAGGGAGGAAACGAGAGCAGGGATGTGAGCAGCTGTGGGAGTCCGAGTCTCGGGAGCCGGAGCCGGAGCGGGCCCCCGCCCAGGCCCCCCAGCCCAGCCCAGCCTGCGCGCCCGCCGGTCCTCCCGCCCAGCCAGCCCGGGCCCGCGGGATTGTTAGATGGAACACGGCTCCATCATCACCCAGGCGCGGAGGGAAGACGCCCTGGTGCTCACCAAGCAAGGTAGGGGCAGCAACTTCCCAAAACTTTAAGTCGCCCCCGGCTGGGTGGGGGGCCAGCACAGCCCGCAACCCGAGTCCGGGTCCCTGACCTCCTGGGGATCAGAGCCGGCGATTCCGACTCGACTCCCTAGTCCATCCGCCCCCGCGTCTCTGTCCGCACTCAGACCCCTGATGGGGCTGCGCGGGGCCCGGGCTCCTGGCGCCCGAGGGGGAGGGGCGTCATCGCGCAGCTGTCACCCCGTCCTGCACCCCTCCCCCCGTACGCAGAGACAGGAGTAGCGCTGGAAGCGCGAGTCACCCGCGTCCGTCCCCCTCCCGAGTTGGGAGGTGGGGTCGTCCCTTTCCCACACGACGGCGCGCAGCCGCCCCAGGGCCGTGGGGGAGAGGGGTGGGGAGGAGGACGGAAGGGTCCCGAGCTGGAATGGAGCGGGAACTGGAGAGTCCAGCACTTCTCAGTGCCCCCCCCCCCAAGCCCGAGGTCGCTCTGGCCGCGGGCGGTGACGGCGTCCTGCGGGACTTGGGACCAAGTTCACCGCCCGGAGGCGGGGGCGGCCGCGGTGGGGGAGGGGCCGAGCCTGCGGGACCCAACTGGCCCGCCCGCGGCCCTGCGCTGGGCCCGGGACCTCGGCGGCTCGGCGCTCCGGCCCTGCTGCCGCGTTCGCTGAGCCTACGAGCCCGACCCCGAGGCCTGGCCGGAGCCCCTCCCTGCCCCGGTGCGCTTCCCCGGGGCAGCGGCTGCAGACACAGAGCCGCGTTTGTTTAGCCCGGGAGCGGTGTCCCTGGTTACATAATTCGCCGGATGGCATCAGACCCGGCGTGTTTCTGAATCGCGCAGCGAAAAAGTGCGAGTTCTCCGTGGGCAGCAGCTCGCGGCCCCCGCCTTCCTGAGGGTCAGGTGGAGACGCTAGGGGGTCGCGGGCCCTCTCTGGGGTGGTCTTGGGGACAGGAGCAGGGTGAGGCCGAGGCCTCTCCGGACGGCGGGGAAAGGTCGCTGCCCGAGGGTGCAGTCTCTCTTAGTTCGGTCACTCGAAGCCCCGAAACTCTTTTTTTCCCCTCCCCCACGTTCCTCCTCGAGCCTTGAGGAATGTGTCTAAAATAGCGGACAGAATTTTCCTCGGGGAGTAAGGACTAGCGTCGTTTTTTTGTTGTGTTTTTGTCTGTCTGTTGGTTTTTGTTTTTGTTTTGGGGGTTTTTTTCTGGAGAACTTCCCCGGACTGGGGCCACTTGGCCCTGCGACTGGGGAGCGCACGCTCATCATACCAAATCCGGAGCGTTCCTGCCCTTCCCTCGACCACCCAGGGCCAAGTACTGCAGTTGAACGTATTGAGGCCTAGACCTAGGCCAGCTGCGGGTCCTCGGGGTCACCCACATCCCCCTGTTTGGAAACAGTAGGCAGCAGGTCACTTATTCCTGGGGTTCACAGTCCCAAGTAGCTCCCTCAACTTGCCTAGGTGCAAGCTGAGCTGCTGGTGTCAGCCTTTCCCTAATTGCTGGAGTGGAATGGGGTGGAGGAGCACTGTATGCTTCCTGCATTGTTGGTCCTTCCTTAAATGAGCTTGCCCTGAGGAGGGGGAGAGCTTTGCCTGATTGGATCCCAGCCCCCAGAAAGCCCCTGCTCCCTGTGCCCGCGCTCCTGGCTGCATCACTAACAAGGCTGTGTGACTCCCCCCCCCCCCCCCGGGGCAATTTTATCTCTGCTGGCCGCCCAGCTCTGCTGAGGCCTGAAGAGGGGAGGCTTTCTGTGTTGAGAACTTCACTCCTGCCTATTCCCAGTCTCATCCCAGGAAAGGACTCCAGGAGGGAGCCAGAAGTGAAGAGATTTGGGTGTGGAAGGATTCCAGAGGGCTCCCTGTAATGACAAATGGGAAGAACCATCCTGTGCTTCCCTGCTCTGGTCCTCCTCTTGCAGAGGCTCTGGAGGGTGCCTTCCTAGTGAGATCACACCAGGAGTGAGAGAGAGCAGGACTGCTGAAGGGGCAGCTTACATATCGGAGCTGGAAGTTTCAGCCACCAGGGCCAGTGGCGGGGAACAGAAGAGATGACAGCAGGAAGCAGAGCAGCTGACTTCTTGACAGTGTTCTGTTGCTGATGTTGGTTGGATTTTCTTGGAGTTACGTTTTTTGTTTTCTTTTTTGTGTGTGGTTTGTCCTTCAGACTTCTCCCTGGAGGAATCTGAATTCTCAAGCCAGCAGCCATGGGTCTCTCTCTCACCATGTAATTTGACTGCATTCTGGAGAAGACATAACTATTTTCCTGGGCTGCTTGGGCAACCAGCAAGCCAACTTTCTGAGTCTCTCATTATTTACAAATCCTGCAACCTTTTTTTTTTTTTTTCTTTTAAGCGGGGGTGGGGA
Organism: Leptonychotes weddellii; assembly: GCF_054177405.1. Taxonomy (NCBI): domain Eukaryota; kingdom Metazoa; phylum Chordata; class Mammalia; order Carnivora; family Phocidae; genus Leptonychotes; species Leptonychotes weddellii. The sequence continues at coordinate 107,997,352 of NC_138373.1, read as the reverse complement.
GTAGATGTTTTAATGATCTCCTTTAGGAGTTCCTTGCTGCCGCCCCCCCCACCTCCCCAGCATCCTATCTCTCTACCCTGCCTGCCTCCCTTTGGAAAAAGGGGAAGGGGTGTGCTGCAGTTTATTAACAGGTCAATTTCTAGAAAACAAACAAACAAATTGCTGCTCCCAGCTTGGATGGCTTTTTGGTGAAGTCGTTTGCCATTGCAGGGCTCTTGGGGTTTTGTTTTTGCTTTTGTTTTTGTTTTTTCTTTTTAGCATTCAGTTCTTGGAGCTTTAAGGCTGGCTGGGTGTGTTGATGATTCAAAAGTAATTACAGTAAGGGAAATAGAACAAAGTTACTGAAAGCATTGATGATAAAAGGACCAAAATTGGATCATCTTCCCAGACAGATGGGTGAAATGGCTTCCTGGTACAGCGAGGACAGGGTTGTGTGTAACATCAAAAGTAGAAAAGAAAAGTTAGTATCAGTTTGGCCAGAGAATGGCCATTTATTACAGCCCCATAGGAGGGTGTAGCCCCATTGCTGGGAGCCGTGCCACGGGCTTTGGAGTTAGATGGGGGAAAGCCGAGGAAACAGGACCAACCCTGTAACCTCCCGGGGTGGAGGCAGCCTCTTTCAGAGCTCGCTGTGACCCGCCGGTCCTGTGGGGGAGTCAGGACCTTTTTTGTCTTCCATGAGACCTGACGGCCCCTCCTCTCAGGGAGAGATGACCATGCGGTGAGTGGGCTTCTCGCATGTGAAATCGCACAGGTCCGGGTGGCTGACCAGCCCTCAGAATTAGGACGATGGCGAGCTTTTCTAGCTCTCGCTTTCTCGCAGAGCCAGTCTGCCTTATTCTCTCATGAAAAAGCTCAAACACCTTTCATTGTAGTTGTAGGAAGGCCCTAGCGTAGGACAAGTGTTGCTGGGGCTTTCTTGCTAGTTGGCTCTTTGTGGGCCCAGGGTGCATGTTCAGAGCTGGCTCCTCTCCTCTCCCTGCCCAAGCTCAGTCTTGGCCTCTTTGTGGCTCTGAGGCTCCCCGCCAAGTCTCCTTTGGCGTCTTCCCTCCATCTTGGAATGGGGTAGGCGCCTGTGTGGTGACGTAGAGGCTGGGTTTGCTCCCTCAGGAAACCCCAGGAGAGCGCTGCTAACTCAGCGACAAAGTTGGTGATTTTCTACCATCCCGAGGAGGCGGGGAGCTGATGCTTCTGCTGCCTTTGACTTGCGGGGCTTCCAGCGGAGCAGGGCTTTGGCCCCGCAGAGCTGGCGCCGGTGGTGGGGTCCTGTCTCCTCCTCAGCTACCGGGGTCTTACAGAAACTGGCAGTGGAGAGGCCGTTTCGTCCTCCGCGGAGCCCTCCACATCCGTTACGATGGTGGACTTTGTCGAAACGGCGCGGCCCCCGTGGAAGTCCCACCTCTAGCCAGGGTGCGTTGCTGCCTTTCCATGGAGAATGAAATTGGAGCAGTGGACGAGAAGAGAAAGGAGAGACGGCGTGTAAACGTATGCACGTGTACGTGCAGATGTGTCTCCCTGCCTCTTCTTCCTGCCCACTTTTGGCTAATTTAGGCTTCCTGCCCACTTTAGTGCCATCTTGGGAAGTTTGGTGTTTGGGTGAAATGGGAAGGGGTGGAGGGCCCGGCCGGGCTAGGCTGGGCAGCAGCCGAAGTGCTCATTGTTACTTCAAAGAATTGTTCCAGGAGCAAAGTTAGTTGCGTCAGGCCTGGGTGCACATCCCTACTTTTCCTATTGGCAGGGAGACTTCACAAATCATGTTAGTGCTTGGAGTGACTTCTCTGTAAAATAGGAATATTGATATTTCCGCTTCTATAATGCCTCATACTTAGGAGGTGATTGAGAAATGTTAATGCCCTTCTTCTTTTACACTGCTAGACCACCGCTCCTTAGTTCCTCCTCCTTTCCCCCAAGGACACAGTGCAAACAGCGCGGGGTCATGTGGGTTTTATTGTTAAAGACAGGTGGCTGGGGGTCAGAGGGGACACTGATGCAGGGGCTTGGGCCTTCTGGAAGGATCAGCCTCTGAGGCCCGCAAGCAGGCTTGCTGCACAGACCCCTTCTTTGTGCCAGTGTGACTTGGGATGGGGTTTTATCTGCACTCCTGCGAGCAGCGTGCGCCTTGGGGCATTTGCCGCTCCGCTGGCGTCTGGGCATCTGGGGGTGGGAGGAGGCCAGGGGGCCGTGCACCTCCTGGGAAGAGTCTCTGAAGTCTAAACCTTCTGAGCAGTTGCCCAGCCTCTCAGAAATGGATGTAATGAACGCTTGAGACAGCTACGTGCCGCTTTCTCGCCCTGGCCACGTTTGCTTTGGACTCAGTGAGAGTCAAGTTAATGGACCCAGTGAGAGTCACATTTCTTTTAGGGAATTCTAGTAACAAGGAGAGAAATAAAAAACTAGGGTTTTGAAGAGAAATAGATGTTCTTAAGCTGTGTCTTTGCTGCTGTGGTTTTGGGGTACAACACTGAGAAAGCACAGAAGCAGCATTAAATTGCTTTTCATCCTGTCCTGGGCCAGCTTGCTTGTGAAGCACAGAATTAACTCACTTGTCTCGGGGTCATGGGACTGGGTGTGGCCCTGACATGATCCCCTCCCGCTTCTGAAATGGAGGCATGGTTGCCAACTGGGATATAGATGAGCTCATTAACATGTAGCTCTTAACGAACTGGTAGAAATCAAAGTGGAGAAATTGACTTAGAACTGGAAGCTTCTCTGGACCAGAGGCCAGGTAGAACAGGGTTTCTTTGTCCAGCAAAGTGCCCAGCCCTTTCAGGTCTGTGTGCCTGCACCAGGTCTGTTGTTACCGAATGGGTACTCCAGGGAGCACCCAGCCTCCCTCTAGGCAGGAGCTGTGTATGTCCTGTTTTATAGGTCAGCTATTCTAGGGGTTATCCTTGAACCTGATCTCTGAGTAGACCTCCTGACATTTCCTTTCCCTTTCTAGGTGCACCTAGTCCTCCGCTCTGCCCCCTAAAAATCGGACTTTGCTCTTACTCTCTTTTTATTCTATACTTTTTTTTTTTTAATCTCTTGACATATGAATAGCTTTTTCATCCTGTAGAATTTGCTCTTCCCCACCCGCACTGTCCTCAAGGAACAAGTGTGGCCCCATTCCCAGTGAGAGCCAAGCAGATTCATGGGAAGGCTCAAATCGCCTAACACAGGCTTGTGGAAATGACTTCCCAGTGTGGTAGATCCCAGCTCTTCTGTTTCCATAGCAGAATGGGGCTGGGGCCCCTCCTTCACAGGAATAGGGGCCTGTAAGAAGAGACAGCAGGCTTGGGTCTTTTGACTCAGTGATAGAGAGAGCAAGTACTCCTAGAAAGGAAAACCAGACCCTAGGGTACAAGTCCTCTGGGACATGCAGAAACACTGAGCCAGTGAGATATGGTGGGGAAAGGGAGCAAGGGGACATTGGCTGAATCCAGTCCTGGGAGGGTTAGTCAAGGACCACTGGCAACCCTTAGGCGTTGGCCCTCAGCCAGGGACACACATCAGGATCTCCTGTGACGCTTACTAAAAATATAGACCCCACCTGGGTCCTGCCGAATCAGAGCATGAGCAGGTGGGCCGGGCATGTGTGTGTTCCAAATGCTCCCTATGATTCTGACAAGTGTCCCTGGAGAAGAGCCAGGTAAACACAGCAGTGGCCCCAGCTGCCTGCTTAGCCCTGAGCAGGAAGAGTCCCCTGGAGGGATCCAGTTTTGCTGTTTTGTTAAAGAGCCTGTGGCTCCTAAAGGGGAGTCCTAAAGTTTTCTGAGTGTGAAAGGACAGAGTAATGATTCTCACCCAGTAACGATCACAGACTATAGAGCACTGACCATGGGCCAGATACTGTTCCTAGCTTTTTATATCTAGTATCTCACTTAATCCTCACACTGACCTGTGAGATAGGAATTAATCTCTGCTTCACAGATAAGGAAAATCTCAGCTAAGAGCTGAAGCACCTTGTCCAAGGCTACGTGGCTAGTTAGTGTCAGCCGGGACTCAGACTCCAGAGTCAAGCCCTAAGCATGACCTGCATGGCCTCTCATTTGCATTGTGCATCCCCACTTTTTTAAGGTAACCTGAAGCCATCTTGTAAGGGACCCTGTAGTGGTCTTCATGGCTTTTCACCAAATCAACACTTAGTCTACACTGAGACCTTTTCCCATTAACCTGTGAGGAAACTGAGCCTCAGAGAGGTTGTGCCTTAGGTGAGACCACAAAGCTGTTGGAGAGACTGAAGTGGGCAAGAGCTGGGTTGCTTGACTTGTACCTCAGTGCTTTCTCAAGTGTACGCACTGGTTGGCTGATCCCAGGTGAAGCTGAGGGGTGTGGCAGGAGCCGGTGAGTTTCCATGGAGGTAGGACAGACTCCTTCCAGTCCTTCTGCAGAGGCCAGCCACTAGAGGAAGATGGAACTGGTTGGCCAACCTCAGAGAGAGAGAGAGAGAGAAGTGTGTGTGTGTGTGAGACAGAGACAGACTGTGATTGGTTTTTGTGGAGTTCCAGAAAAGGCCGGTTCCCAGGCTTGGCCCTGCCACTACCTCTGTGTCCTGTGGAATGAGAAGAAATCTCTGTGGTCTCCTCCGGTGTGAACATTTTGAGATTGAGACGGAGATGAGGCTATGAAAGTACCTTGTACTTGGGCGCCTGGGTGGCTCAGATGGTTAAGCGTCTGCCTTCGGCTCAGGTCATGATCTCAGGGTCCTGGGATCGAGTCCCGCATCGGGTTCCCTGCTCAGTGCAGAGCCTGCTTCTCCCTCTCCCTCTGCCACTCCCTCTGCTTCTGTCTATCTCTCTGTCAAATAAATAAATAAAATCTTTAAAAAAAAAAAAGAAAGAAAGTACCTTGTGCTTAATGACTAGCAGCTGACACTAGAGCCAGGACATACCCTAAGCTCCTTATAATTCTCACAGCTCTGTGGGATAGGTAATGTTAGTCTTCCCATTTTACAGGTGAAGAGACTGAGGCCCAAGGCCACACACCTTATATGTGGCAGAGCCAGGATTTAAACCCAAGTCTGTGGTGCTTTGTGTAACCACTCTATCGTTCACTGGTTGGAGGAGAGGTGGTTGAGGGTCCCTTTGTCCTGTGCCTTCACTGCTCTTTCTGCATCTCACTCATGCACATGTCCCCAAAAGCGGGCTTACGTAGCTGGAGGGGAAAGAGGCACTGGATTCTTCATGGCTTTTCACCAAATCAAGCATTCCAGAAGTCAGCCAGAGAGCCAAAGCAAGGGCCGAAACAGCCACCAAGAAGGTGTTTGTGTCCTGCCTGGCAGGTTTCTCTTAGCCTCCAAGCCTCCAGCAGGGGCCTGCTCAGCACCTCCTCCTGGGGAGAGGGAGGCTCGAGGTGGGCAGGTGTGGTTTCTAGTCCCCCACGATGACATCTCTGCCCTCGCTGGCGTGCACGGGGTGAGGCCTCCGGCAGAGGCAAGAACAGGATCCAGCCCTTCGGGTTCTGCTAGATGGTATCTCTTGTCTGTCTCAGCTGCCACCATGGGCCATCGATCACTTCCTGACATCCACTGAGAGCCCTCTGGCATGGGGTTGGGGGCTGAGCCCGCTGGTGACACTTGTGTGAGGAAACAGCCCCTCCGTCCCTAGTCCAGGACCTGTTGCTGCTTCTGGGAGCCCTGCCCCCACCCCAGCATGTTTCTGAAGTATGACTTGGGGTTTTTTTTAAAGATTTATGTATTTATTAGAGAGAGAGAGCATGAGCAGGAGGGGCAGAGGAAGAGAATCTCAAGCTGACTCCATGCTGAGCACGGAGCCGGACATGGGGCTTGATCTCAGGACCAGATCACGACCTGAGCTGAAACCAAGAGTCTGTCACTTAACCGACTGCGCCACCCAGGTGCCTTGAAGTAGGATTTTAAAGTATGTTAGAGCGACCTAGGCGGGTGTTTTGGCAATAACTTGTATAAAGGCTGATTGATAGAGAGTATCTTGATCATGTTTTAGAAGTTGCCAGGAATCCCCTGCTCCCAAAGCAGTCCTTCTTGAGGGAACATCCCTAAAATTGAGGCCCTGTGTTGAGATCAGTGACCAGATTGCTGAGGGGGCAGGGAAAGGGCAGGAGGCAGGTAGTTAGTGACCTGTAACCCCCCTCCGCTGCCCTACAGGCTGCATTTAGGACCCAGGACTGAGAAGAGCCCTCCTGTCTTAGAAGAAAGGGAGATGCAAGGAGCCCTCCTGCTCCGGGAAGGGGGACTATCAGGAGACACCGCACAAGTAAAACAGCTTGGATGCTGGCCGCAGGGAGGGCCCCAGTATAGAAGGGGCCGGTGTGAGCTAAAGAGCATGGCTAAAACCACTTTTAAAAGTCCGCACCGTCAGATTCACAGCTGCTTTTTGGAATTTTGGGAGCTGGTGCTGAGCTGAGTGAGGCCTTGTCTGCCTTGTCACCTGAAGAGAACAGTGTCAGCAGTTGGGCATTGTGGGAACTGGTGTACCCTCCCCATTGTTTCTAGTCTTTTCTGTGTGGGGGATGTCTAGGCATCTCTCAGCCTCTTGTTCCCCTGCTGACTCACCTGCTGGTCCAAGGAGCCCTTCCGTCCACCTGGCACTTCAGGGCCTACCCTTAGCCAAGGCCCAGATGCCCCTTGCTGTGGACCTGGGAGGACTCCTCTCTGTGGGGAGCCCCAATCAGACGTGCCTTGGCTGCAGGGCCCAGGCAGCTGGCCAAGAAGGGCCGGAAATGCTCCAAATACTCTCCTTCCTCCAATAGCTCGGGGGAGGGAGGCCCCTCAGAGAGGCCATTTTATAGTGATAGCCAGACTAAATCCTTTGCTATGGGGGGATGGGAAATGGTGGGGAAAGAAGTACTTCTGAGGGAACCAGGAAAGCATCCTTCTACGTGAATGGGCTTGTTAAAATCCGATTGCCTGAGCGCTTGCCTTCTGCCGCCTCCCAGGCGGATGTGTGAGGAGTTCCTTTGCTGGGACACGAAGCTGTGTTGTTGGCAACAGTGATATCTGAACCTGACCTTCAGAAGAAGGTTAAAAATAGTGTCGTCCTGGCAAAGCCAGTCCCCGACGGGGGGGGGGGGCGGGGGGAGGGGGTGTGCGTGTGTGTACATGTACGTGCACGCACGCAGACCTGTACACGCAGGAGCTTCTGAGCAAATAGCGTCCCCATCTGGTGCTCTTGGGGGCAGGCAGCAGTGGACAGAAGGGGAGAGGGCACTGTTCGTCTCAAGTGGAACAGCCTCACCTGCTTTCCTGTTATTTGCAGAATATTAGCCAGGGTGCTTGCAAGCTGGAGAACAACTTCCCTAGTGGGTTTGGAAGTAGGTATATAGGGGTGGTTTTGACTTTTCTAAAACCTGCTCGTGATCAGAGTTCCTTTGGCACCTTTCTCATGGCTCCTCTTCTTGAGCTTCAACCACGGGCTGGGGGTGGGAGGGCCCCCGACCTCCTGTTGCTGGCCTCCTACAGCGAGGTCCAGTGTTGCTAACGAGGGGTCATCTCCCCTTAGATAACTCACGCGAGCGCGGCACTTGGCCGGAGTTGCCACAGCACCTTACTGTGCCAACAGCAAGCCTTGTTTATCCCTCCATTCCGGAGTGAGGTCTTGGTGTCGGCCCAGCTAGTGGACGAGGAAACCAAGGCTCTGGGAGGCTGTGTGTCGGAGTCAGTAACTGGCAGAGGCCAGCCCCCAGCCCGGGGGACCCTCGGAGCAGGGCGCACCTCCCGTGTTCCGGCCCCTCTTCACGCCCTGCCTTGGCAGGAAGCCTTGCAGCGGTGAACTGGAGGAGTGGCCTGCCTGCCTTGTTCTCAGCCACCTGCGCACTGTCTTCCGAAGCCGAGCTCCCCTCATTAGGTCTGTGCTGGTCCTCTCTGACACTCGGCCCCAAACCAGATGTTTGGCACCGAGGGAGCAGGTGCACATCAGCAGCTGGGCAGGAGAGGAGGGGTGCCCACAAAGCGCAGGCAGCAGGAGGGATGCAGGAGGGAGAGCAGCTGGTTATGGGGCTACATGGCACCCATTGGAATCCTGCCCTCCCTGGTTGGGAGACCGTGGGCAACGAAGTGCCCAAGGGCCTGTAAATTCTCTTTTTTTTTTAAAGATTTTATTTATTTATTTGAGAGAGAGCACATGAGAGGGGGGAGGGTGAGAGGGAGAAGCAGACCCCCCGCCGAGCAGGGAGCCCGATGCGGGGCTTGATCCCAGGACCCTGGGATCATGACCTGAGCCGAAGGCAGTCGCTTAACCAACTGAGCCACCCAGGCGCCCGGGCCTGTAAATCCTCTTGTGCCTGGTGTTCCTGTCCTGGGAGGGGGGCCAGTGCCCCTCCCCATCCTACACGGAGGGGTTAGGGGTGGCCTCCATCTGGCTGTCGGGAACACAGTACTGAGCGCTGGCTGAAAGGAGCCCTTTGAAAGGCTCTTTGACACAAGTTTCAGATCCCACTCTGATGAGTGCTCCCCCTCACCCTGAAACCCACTGAACAAAGCCAGTCTCGGGCCAAAGCTCCTGTCTCCAGCCCCTTCCCTCCCCCCTCCGCCATCGTCCTCGTGATCTCCCAGAGGTATCTGTCAGCCACAGCAGGTGCGGGGCTGGGATGGGGGTGAAGTAGGCCCTGGAGTGGAGTCGCAGAGCCTGGTACTATTTCACCCCTTGCACCTTTCATGGTCTGCCTAAGAAGGGGGCTGGGCTCCAAACTAGTCCTTCAGCATCCTGGCCTAGAGAGGAGGGGAACAGACATTCTAAGAGACTGAGGGTGCCCCACCGCCTCCCTGGTGCTGTGGGAATAAATGTACTTGACGCCCCTGAGCCCGTCGGGGTGGGTAGTGGGTAAGAGCTCTGGCTCTGGGTTCAGGCGGATCAGATCTAGGCTCAAGTCCTGCCTCTGCTGTCATCCCGGTGCGACCTCGAGCAGCTAGCTTTGGTCTCCCTTCTGTAAAACGGGGAATTTGTGCCTCCAGATGGGTCTGTGGTGAGGATTAAGTGAGGTGATGATGTCAGGAGTTGTAACACAGGGCTGGCACAGCCTCGGTTCCCAGTAAGCCTGACAGAGGCCCAGAAAGACTGAGTGCCTTGCCGCAGGTGCTCAGCTCCTTCAGTGCCCACCCTCCCGTCATCACATAAAGGAGGCTTTTCTGTTTCTCCCTCTTCTGGGCTGTTGCACACCAGTGGAGGCTTCCCCGGGTCCTGGCTCCGTGCGAGTGACAGGGCCCTGGAGTTCCCAGAGTCACTCCCCCGGCCAGTCAGCCACGGAGCACCTGCTCTACACAGGGCCAGAGGCTGGTGAATGTTCTCAGCCGAGGCCATTGCCCATCAGGAGGCAGCCATGTTGAGGGGAGGCTAAAGAGGCTGTGATAGATTCTCAGAGGCAGTGTTCATAAAGGTAAGGAGGACAGACAGCCTGGAGAAGGACTGAGGGAAGTGGGGCCCCAGCACAGGGATGTGTGGGGTATTGACCTTGCTGCTGTGGGCCTGGGGGGCCCTCCCCAGGCGCCACAGAGCACTGCTCGGAGCGCCTGCCCCCAAGGTCGAGGCATTTGTGGTCTCTGAGGCCCAGGGGCTGCCTGGTTACATTGTGTTTTTGAGAAGACCTTCATCCCCTGCTGAGTCCAAACCAAGCTGAGGAGCCCCCACCCCCACCCGACCGAGCTCTGTGTCTAAGGCTGGAGTGCATCTGCCTGTTGGGCCTCCCGCCGTGGGCACCAGCGAGGCCTCTCTGTGGCCCCAGCCAGCTGCCCCTTTCACCCCCCTGCCTCTCAGGATTACTTAGCCTTCACAGCGTCTGTCACTAAGATGCTGAGTGCGTTCTTGATGGCCTCTCTTCAGGAAGGGCCCGGGCTGTGTGGCCTTTTAAGAAAGGCTCCGTGCCTGGGTTAAGCCTCTGATTGTGGTTCTGCGTGAAGAAACCATAAACCAAAGGAAAAGTGATGGTTCAGCTTTGGTCTTGGAGCTTTGTGTCAGCGTCTGCTTGCGTCCCCCGGCTCGGAATTGAATGTGGGCCATACAGGCAGGTGGAAAAGCTGCCCTTTGCCTCTGATTGCTGCATAGATTTATTAAGAGTCGGGAAAAGTCCAAGGAGCCTCTCATCCTGCTCTTTAGGTGCTGGGCTCCGCTCTAAGGTTGGTCTCTTTAATACAGGGGCCTTGCTGGGAGGGGGGGGGAGGGGAGTTCCCTCCCCCATGCGTCTTCTTGGTTTGTGACAAAAGCCCCAGTCCCTGGAAATCTTGGTTCTTCCACCGGGGCCAAGAGCTCAAGAGCGATACCCGGGTTTGTAGGCTAATTGCTGGGGAGGCCTGGTCCCTTACTGAAAGGTTTCTAATGGTCATCCCAGTGTCAGGGGGTCAGGCCTCACCCAGGGAGGGAGCGAGCTCTGAAGCCCAGGGGTGGCAGCCCGCACCGGCAGGAAGCCCTCTGCTGCTGTTGAGTCAGAGCTGAGTGGGCTGGCCTGGGCGCTGCTGCCTGCTGCTCGGCGGCCATTTCCTCACCCTTGGCCGTGGCGCATAGAGTCTGGTTTTCTCTCCTCCACTCGGGTACAGGCAGCCCGCACCTAGGTATTAAATGACCCTCCCCCCAACTCTTTGCAAGGGCCTCTGTGCCCTGAGGACCCATCCTGGGTGGGTCCCACTGCACTGCCTCCCCCTTCCCTTCCTAAAGGGAACAACTCAAGGAAAGTCGTCCTGGGTGCCACATTCTCTTTGCCTTTTTGACCCCCACAGGGACAGGTGTTTCCAGATTTATTTTCTATTTCCTGCACAGTGGTCCGCCCGCGTTGTAAAGTGAAGTGGGCTGGGTTTAAGCCTCGGGCCCCTCCCGCCCGGGCGGAGACCTGTGGCTGGGGACCGTCCAGCCGCAGTGACGCGGCGCCACCTCCTGGCCGAGGGCCCCACCGCTTTTCCCGACACTTGCTCAACAGTTGCCAGAACAGTTTCTGTTAAAAAAAAAAAAAAGGCACTGGAAAGATATTCTGAAGTCCGTTTCTGGTTGCTCCTGTAATGGCCGAAGCCATTTGTCCAGCTTGGCTTTTCTGGGGCTGCCTTGCCAAGCCTCCGATTCACATGGCTTTGAACTACCAAGGCAGGAAGGAGCGGCTGCAGTCTAGAAGCCGGGCCATCGGCCTAGAACCCCACACCAGGTGTGTTCCCCAAGGGGTTGGCGTGCCTGTGGCCTGCGGGTCCGGCCTCGTGCCCGAGAGGAGAGAGGAGGAAGGACCACGGCCAGGGGAGTGGGGGAGGGTGTAGCTTCTTCCTTGGGGCTGCAGCTGTCTGTTTTCTCGTCTGTTGTCCCCGGCCTGGCCTCAGCTCTGCTGCCGCAGACCCAGCATCTGGGGACGCTGACCCCGGACAGAACCGCAGCTCCACTGACTCGAAGGGGCCTAGGTGTCTCCCTTGTCTAGAACAACTTGTTCTTCTGCGAAGAAGAGAACCAACTAGGGCTGGTCGGAGGGGGGCGGGGGGGGGGTGGCCTTGGTAACTTTGTTGAGGGGACCTTCAGCATGCTACCGGAGTGGCGGGACCCCTGGATTCTATACCCGGCCCCATCTTTGAGTACCTCTCCTCTGCCGTGAAAGTAAGATCAGCTTCTCTGCACCTCATTTCCCAAACCAGAGAGTGGGGATTCCTGCTGCTTCAGCTGTGAGAGGTGTTGGAATAAAGCTGTGCCCTTCACTGTGGACTATATTTGGTGCTCCGCCGAGCACCTGCTCTGTGCCCTGGTGGGGCTTACAGACTGGAGGGAGGTGGGCCCAGAGTACCTGTGGCCAGACGGGCCCTGTAGCTAATGTGTCATCATTCCCTCTGCTCTAGGCCTGGTCTCCAAGTCCTCTCCTAAGAAACCCCGTGGACGGAACATCTTCAAGGCCTTTTTCTGCTGTTTTCGCACCCAGCATGTTGGCCAGTCAAGCTCCTCCACTGAGCTATCCGCGTACAAGGAGGAGGCCAACACCATTGCTAAGGTAGCTAGAAGAGGGTGGTGTGGCGCCGGCAAGGGGGGGCTGCTGGTGGGGGCCCCTGCAGCTAAGGCATGTGGGCAGGGTGGTCGGCCCTGAAGTCTCAAAGCTCTCTGGCTCAGAGGCCTCTCCTCTGTCTTGCCCGCATTGTCCATCTCCTTTCTCCTGGCTTCCATTGTGATATGGGCCATGTGGCTCTCTCTCTAGTTTCTGAGGGCCCCTGCGGTCCGGACCCTTCCAGGTTCTAGGAACTGTGCAAGGTGCTTTGCATATATTGTCTCTCTGATCCATATAGCAGCCATGCAGGGAGGTTCACAGAATATTCCCACTTACACGCCTGGAAACAGATCCAGAGGGTCTGTGTAGCCCCCGGAGAGTTAATGGCTGATAGAGTTTGAGCTCCAAGCTCTGTGGCTTACCTGCTGTGTTTGTTGTTGGTCCTGTCCTATGCAAAGCTGTCTTCCGAGTTACTTGACTTCCCAGGAAGCAAGGAATTAAAATTCTGCCACACTCTCGATACCCTCCTCCAGCCCTCTCGCCTGTCCTGGGCAGGGGGGACATTGGGAAATGTGTGGGTGTCTTTGAGCCTTACAACGAGCAGAAGGTATGTCTGGCATTTCAAGGGTGGGGACAGCCCAGACCAAAATCTCATCTGCCCCCAAAGCCGTTGGTTACTTCTTTTGGAAACACCAAGGTCGAGCTCTCCTTTTTCTCTCTCAAAACCAGGCTGAAGACATGTGCATCAGTGCATTATCCAGTAGGGGGAAATCGGTAAATAAAGTGCAATATGACAGTATTACTTAGCAATTGATTTTTACCAAGTTCACGATAACACGGGAAAGTATTGAGTTGCAACATTAAGTTGAAAAGCAGAATATGAAATTACGTATTATGGGGGGGAAAGCTGCTACAACAGGCTTAAAGGAAATACACTAAAATGCCAACATTAAGCTTTTCTAAATGCTAGGATTTTCGTTTTTCTTCAGGGTTTCCATTAAGAACACGTATCACTTTTTACAACCCTAACATTTTTATTACTAGCGAAAGGCCAGGAAAGCCTTCTGACCTCTCTGTACTGCACTACCGCTCACGTTTTAGGGCTCACAGTGTGGGTTCACATTGGCATGTGTGATGTTTTATAGGGGCTCAGCACCCTCCCCCCACTGTGTACCCCCTCACTATGTACCCCCCCGCCAAAAGAGTGTCTAGAAAACACACCACAGTGAGGAGTTCTTGTTTGGGTTCTGCCTCTGATGCCGTGTCCCCGCATCAGCTACTGGAGTTCCCTGTTCCTCAGTTTGTCCAATAGAGAGGCAGTGACAGCTAAGAACAGAGACACCGCCTTCTCCATCCTTCATCAGACCTGATGTCAAAAGCAGCTCTGGCCTTTCCCCTTTCCTGTCCAGCTCTTAGGAAAAGTCATTTTTGGGGCACCTGGCTGGCTCAGTCGGTAGAGCATGAGACTCTTGATCTCAGGGTCACGAGTTCAAGCCCCACGTTGGGCAGAGAGCCTACTTAAAAAAAAAAAAAAAAAAAGTCACTGTTTTATGTCAGAACCTTCCAGGGGGCTGGGGTTTTGCGGAGAAAATGACCCTCTGGGCCTGAGGCAGAAGCAGTGGGCTTGAGCTGGGACGGCTTTGGCTGGTGGGCACTGACTGCCTCCTTTTCTCCAACAGTCGGATCTGCTCCAGTGTCTCCAGTACCAATTTTATCAGGTATGTGACTTGGACCGGGTACATGTTCAGAAGCCCCAGACCTGTGGTCACGTCGGGTGACGCCCTCATTCCGCAGTGCCTAGCGGGTGCTGCCTTGGGAAGCCATTTGTCCCAGATATTTGCTGAGGGCCCACTCGCTGCAGGGCGTTAGATTTTGGGGGGCATAGCTGACCTCCATCCCACACCAGCCCCGGCCTGCAGCTCAACGTCCAGATCACTTCATAGTCCAGTGGGAGGCTGGAGCTGAGGAGCCAGCTCTCTTTCTCTACCTCTTGGCCTTCAAAGGGCGCCTCTTCTGGGTTGAAGTTGGGGGTCTTCTGTGTCTTGCAGTGACCCCGGTCCTTCCCAGAGTTCTGCTGAGGAGAACACTTGGGCTTTCTTGGTGGCAGGCCTCAGCAGTCTGGCTCTGGTTTCAGATCCCGGGGACCTGCCTGCTCCCAGAGGTGACAGAGGAAGATCAAGGAAGGATCTGCGTGGTCATTGACCTGGATGAAACCCTCGTGCACAGCTCCTTTAAGGTAGTTCCACATCGGGAGTTCTTCCTACCCGCATCTCCGGCTGTCTTGTGTGCCTAACTGGAGGTGCTCGGGGGCAGCCTGAAGCTGAGGGCGGGCTGGGGCGCCTCTGGCATTTTGGCCACACTGAAGATTGTGGAGTAGGAATCCCTGCTCCCCCCAGTCACTGCCCACACTCTTCGTCTGCCCCTAGTCACGTAGCCCAGAGAGCTGCCAGGGCTCTGGGCAGGGCAGGCCTGTGAGAGGGTTTGCATCAGCCTTGCACCTTGCCTGCCTCCATTCTGTCAGGATGTCTGTTAACTCAGGAAGGCCCTGAAACAGCTCAGGCAGAATTGGGGGTGGTGGGAAGGAGGGAAAACTAGGAGGGGATACTGTGCTCCTTAGTGGGGTGGTGGGATGAGCTTCCTGGAGTCTTTGAGATCTGCTCCTCCCCAGCCCTCCCAGGGGACAGCGCCGTGGCTGTGGCAGGGGCTTCTTGTCTGCTTCCCACCATGCTGACCTCGTTAACTTTTCTGCCTTCCAGCCAATCAACAATGCCGACTTCATAGTGCCTGTAGAGATTGAGGGGACCACGCACCAGGTGAGCTGCCTGCCAGGCCACAGCCAGCCCCGAGGCCTCGGGCCCCTCCGCCCGCCGATGCGCTCCGTCCGTGGGGCCCTCTTCTGCAACTTCAGCCTCTCCTTTATTGGTACCTCTTGCACTCAGGGCTTTCTGATCTTAAGAACAATTCAGTCTCTCATCCCCTCTAGCTGTCATCCTTTTTTGCTTTGCAGCCAAGCTGTTTAAATATGACTCAATAAGAGTAATAGCTGTCATTTACTGAACACCACCTCCTGGCCAAGGTGGCCAGCACTGTTAAATGATTGTGTTTTCTCGAATCCTGAAGCCCTGGTGTCTCTGCCTGTTTTCTCTCCTCCCCATGCCCACCCACTCCGTCTAGCTAGTGGATTTCTTCCTCCCCGGCCCCAGCATCCCGTCCTCTGTGAAACTTCTCCCCTTCCCCTCCCCTTAGGTCCCTGCCCTGGATTCCACCCCAGGAAATGCTATCAGAGAGCACTTGAATCCAAGTCAGCTCAGCCTCTGGCCCTGCGTAACCTGCTCAGTCCGGGATCATGCAGTGTTGATAGCAAAAAAGCATTTACTCCAAATGCTTGCCGAGAAGCTGCCTGCCAGCAGGCCTGAGAGTCGGGGACCATCGGGAACAAGGCCCTGGTAACCCTGAAACTGTTCGCAAGGCCCGGTGGAATAGACAAGTTACTTGTAGGGAATGTGGGGATTGAGGCTTCCCTGAGGAGTCACCACTATCCTGTGTCCCTTCGAAGCTTTCGTCCCCAACACCACCGGCCCTCCCATCTGAGGCGACATCAGGCCCAGCACAGCTCCTCCTCAGAACCAGGCTTGGCCCTGGACTGCCCAGCGACTGCCCAGCTGCCCTTTCCATCCGGCTGAGGTTATGGAGACGTACAAAACCTGCAGAGGGAAGAGGAAGGCATGTTTTCAAACAGGCAGATATGCACAGTGAACTCCTAATTGACAGGGAGAAAGAAGAGTGCCTCAGGAAAAAGGGCTGAGATTAAGATTGGGGGGGCGGCTACCTGCAGAAGGCGGGTTTTCAGCAGAGAGAGGGGAGGGGATGCCAAGCCTGATGAACAGCCAGGAAGAGGGAGGGACCTGCTGGAGGTTGAGAAGTGGCACATGCAAACAAGAGAGCCAAGCTGTGGCTCCTTGGAGCAGAGGATTCCTGCTGCAGAGCCACCGGGGGTCTGGCGAGTTGGTGGCCAATTGAGGCCACCGCCAAGGAGGGAGAGGCATGGCAGGCACGTGCTCGTTGAGCAGGGAGTGACATGGATAACGAGCTTTGAAGGAATGCTTCTGGTAGCCTCGTAGCCTCGAGGCTGGCTGGGAGAGATCCCGGAGGAAGGGAGGCAGTAGAATGCGGAGCGGTGAGCGGCATGTAGCCGACGAACTTTTGAGGCCAAAATGTGCAAGGTCGTGAGGGGTAGACTGAGTGTAGGGGTGGCTGGCTGGAGCGGGCACAGCGGTGGGGCACGGGAGCAAGACGGGCAGGGTGTCTGACCCCCAGCCACCGAGGGCACGAGTCACTTCTCCCCGGCGCATTTCAGAGAAGCCGTGTGAGGGCGTGAGGTTTCACAAGTGTCTGCGACCTTGCCTGATGGTGACCTGGACACTGCCCTGCCAGAGCCAAGGACAGGAAGCTCCCACAGAGGCTGTGGCTGGATTCAAGTAATCCAGGATAGGCTGTTTCCGTCTGTGAGGCCTATTCTTGATTACTTGTTTCTGGAGGCAGCTGATGGTTCGCCACCTGAAACCGAGATGGCTTCTGGGACGCGGCGCATGCGTTTCTTCCTTAGCCGGGTCACGGGTGGGCCTCCAGGCCCGCAGAAGCCCCGTGAGGAGGTGATAGCAGAGTCCCAGTGTGGGGGGCAGAAGGTTCCCAGGGTGTAGGGGCCCGGCAGAGTAAGGGGCAACCCCGCTGACCCTGCTGTGTGGAGGTGGGGACAGTGACCCCTGCTGCGTGCGTCCCCCTCACGGGGATGCCTCCAACAGGACTCTCTGCTTTGCCTCAGGTGTATGTGCTCAAGAGGCCTTACGTGGATGAGTTCCTGAGACGAATGGGGGAACTCTTTGAATGTGTGCTCTTCACTGCCAGCCTGGCCAAGGTACCTGCGGGCGGGAGGGGGGTAAGGAAGCAAGAGCGATGGCGGGGGCTGGGGGGGCCAGCAGCTCCTTGCTGGTCTGCGGGCGGCCTGGGGGGGAGCCAGGACTGCCTCGGGACAAAAGCATCTTCTCTGCTCCTAGTACGCTGACCCGGTGACGGATCTGCTGGACAGGTGTGGTGTGTTCCGGGCCCGCCTGTTCCGGGAGTCCTGCGTGTTCCACCAGGGCTGCTATGTCAAGGACCTCAGCCGCCTGGGAAGGGACCTGAGGAAAACCCTCATTCTGGACAACTCGCCCGCCTCTTACATCTTCCACCCAGAGAATGCGGTGAGGGGTCCAGACACACCCACCCTGCAGGGCCTGGGGAGCCCCTACCCCACGGGGGGCAGAGGGGAGTGGGCCGTGGAATCGCGGGCTTCTCCAGAAGAGCGTACCACCCAGCTGCCCCCCGCCAGCCTCCTGGGGCTCTGGCGCAAGGGAGGGAAGAACTGGCAGGAGATTGACGCTGCCTTTTCCCCGTCCCAGGTGCCCGTGCAGTCTTGGTTTGATGACATGGCAGACACTGAGCTGCTGAACCTGATCCCGATCTTTGAGGAGCTGAGCGGAGCAGAGGATGTCTACACCAGCCTTGGGCAGCTGCGGGCCCCTTAGCCTTCCCTGCTTCCGAGCAATGGCCCTCCCACTAGGGGACTTTCTACACTGTGCCTTTATGATCAGCCTGATGGAGCAGAAGCTGGAGCATCTCACCAAATGGGGCCTGGAAGAGAAGTGCTTGGAAAGGGCTTTAGGACAGGATAGGTGCGAAGTGGGCACATATCAGACCAACGACACCCAGAGCTGCCTGCTCCCTGAGTTGGGTTCCCAAATGTGAGTGTGTGTGTGTCTGTCTGTGTCTGTGTGTCTCGCCCTGAACTGTGGCCCCGGGATGTAAGTGTTCAGGTGGAGGGAGAAACTGAGAGATCGAGACTCCCCAAGTTAGTCTGCCTCCTCACCAGTCACCCTGAGAACACCCTAGCCGGTAGGGACGGAAACTGTCGAAGGCTCTGTTGCCAAACCCGTGGCCTTTCCTCGGTGTTACAAGGCTCATGCCAAGGAGAAAGGGCCGATCAGAGCCTGCCTTCAGGTGTCCCAGGCACACCCCTTTCTGAACCCTTTCTCCAGCCAGCTGCTGCAGACCGAACGACATTTCTGGAAAGATGAGAGCTTGTTTCCAGAACCAGCAGCCCCAGCGGCCATCACGTCCTGTGGTCTGAGGGCTGTCCTTGCCTCCAGTCGAGTGCCTGGCATGGGCCCCGTCTGTGTCTCCCCACGGCCTGGGCGCCGGGCCTGCCTTCCTCACCACCTAGCCATAGTCTTGAACCTGGGGGGAAGGAGGTCTTCTCCCTGCCCTGGAAGAGGACACATAACATTTACGTTCTTTGGACTCTGTTTTAAAATTCTCTTTCTAAACACGGAGTGTTGGGCCTGTTCTGTTTCTGACAAAGCTGCAGTCCCGGGCCGGGATGAATGTGGGAGGCCCTGGTGGTGCAGGGAGGAGGAAAACCCCCAAACCATGAGTGTGTGTGTCCCCTTGGCTTGTAGGTGAGTTGAGCATGGGACTGGGTCCCTAAGTCTGCTCTTCAGGGATTCTCTGCTGGTGCTGGTGCGAGCACTTCTGTTCCAAAGTCCAGGAAGGGCGCTCCGAGCCCGGCCCCTCCTGTTTCTTGGGCAGGGCTCGTTCCTGTTGTCTCCCCCAGGGCCTGGCCTGTGCTTCTCACGCCCTGCTTGTGTCTGGTCCTCCCGCAATGTTGCTTTTCTGCTCCAGGGCCTCAGAGGCGCTCCTGCTTTTCCTGGGCTCAGGGCAATGGGCGTCCTCATCCTTTCCTTTGCCACCCTAATGCACATGCGTCCTGCCTCCCGGAACGGGTGTGAGCGAGCCCTTTCCACACCTGCGCTTTGCGTGTCTCTCACTTTCAAAGTTTCGTAGTGAATGCTTTCAAAAATTGCCACAAGATGGAAGTGTCCTGAGGATGGAAAAGGGGAAGTGCTGCTGTAATTGGGAGCACGAGGGCCCCCCAAAAGGGAGCCCCGCCCCAGCATCACTGCCTTAATCATGGCCTCCCCTGGGGCTGGCTGGGGTTCTCTCCTCTTCTCCCTCTCTCCCTCCCTCCCTCTCTCCTTCTGGGGCGGGAGGCAGTTCCTCTCCCCATCTCTGCTTTCCCTGGAGGCAGGGGTCACAAAGGATTTGTGAGTCTCTTCAGGTGTGAGGACACCCCCCCACACACACACTCAGGACTCATCCCTATTATCCTTTCCAATGTCCACACAGTGGTCCAGCCCAAGGAATTGGCAGGTGGTGGAGCGGCATTGTGGTGTTCTGAGAGGTAGTGGGCTGACTGGCATCTTTCTCTAGCTTGTGGTACCACCTCCCTTCCTTGTCCCAAGGTTGTATGGCCTTGTCTTTCCCATTGGTGTCACAGAAGTGGAACAGAGTCTCCGAAGCACGTGTGGTCATTTCCCCCAGTATCATTCCCTGGTGCCCCTGGGGTCCTACAGGTAAGGGAAGAGGGCTCCGGTGCTAGCCAGGAATGGTACCTCCGTACCTCGGAGGGGAAATGGGAGCTTCTGATTCTAAGGCCCTGTCTAGGCCTCTAGCCTGATAACCTTGGAAGGGGCCTCTCTCCCTAGCCCTACCCTAAGGGTTAGCCTCTGGGCCAAATCTGCCACCTGGGCCCAGCCAAGCTTTTCTGACTAAATAAGCAATAAGAGGCGCTAAGCTGATCCAGTTCTAGGACCCTTTCTGCCCTCCTTTGGGTCTCCCGTGTTTTTCCTGGTGAAGGAAGAGCCTGTGCCACCCCCTTTCCTGTCAGGCTCCTCCAAATGCTCTGAGTGTGACTCGTGACCAGGGCCCGGGATATCTCGGTGGGGGGGTGTCCCTGCTGCTTCTGCGTGAAACCCCTGCTCTCTAGGCCTTGTTCCTGGCAGAGCCCTGCCCTGCCAACCCGCAGGTCCTCAGCAGGAATATCCTATTCCCTCTTTCCCCCTTCTCCCGCCTTGGGTGGAGAAGGAACTCGGCCAAATAAACCTAAACAGGGTCCATCCATGTGGACCAGAGCCAGCCTGAAGTCATTATTTGCTGTCTGGTTTCCAGTTTCACAGTGTGTTAGGGGCGAGTGATGATTGCCAAACTTGCTCCTCAGAGGAATCCGGCCAGACTCCCGTTTTGGAGGAGGGCAAGCTTGGGAGGGAAGCAGTTTAGCCCAGGATCTGTTCTGGGGCTTCCCATCAGCCCTTCCCGTGGGAGGCTGTCCTCAGGAGGCAGTAGGCCACTGTGCCTGGTCAGCCCCAACTCAAGCCATGCCCAGAATCTGCCCGCCGGCCAGCTTCAGTTCTTCAAGGTGCCTCTTCAGGGACACAGTGTGTCTCTCTGATTGGGCTTCTAAATCAAAAGCCTGATGTTCGTGTCCCTCTCATAGGGGGAGCTTGGGACACAGGACCAGTCTGGAAACGGTCAAGGGGAGAGTTTCCACTCTGCACATTGTAGAGGGGACGCTCTGTTAGGCCTGTGGGTCCTTGACTGTAGAGAAGTTGAGTAAATTTGCCTTCAGTTAACCCGGGACCTTCTGTTTAGTTCCCCCCTGCCTCCCAAAGATTTTGACCATTTTGTAAGTATATAAACTCACCTCTGTGAACAGTGGCCCAGAAGCATCTTTATGCTAAAAGCATAAAGTCTATAAAGGCAGTCATTCCCTGGGAGATGGGTCCCATTCAGATCTGCTGCCCCTGCCCTATTCCTGAGGCCTCATTCAGGACAGCAGCCCCCATGTAAGGCTGGCCTGAACCCCATGTCCCAGTCAGGCCGAGTGTCTGTGGAAGGTAAGCCCCCTTTCACCTTCAGGTCTTCAGTTGGTTACCGTTGTTGTTCCTCGGTTACTTTCTGTAAAATGGGGTTAGTTTTGTCTTTTTTTTTTTTTTTTTTCCTTTTTAAATGCCAATAAGTATTTGCATTCAAGCAGAGGAGGGAAGGCAGGGGTGTGACCCGCTGTCCCTTGCCCTGCTGTAGGGCTTGCCCCCGGAGCAGACCCTCCTCTTTGGGCCCCATGAGCTTTGCTTATAGTTATCCCAAGTTTGACACATTCCACGTCCTGCCACTTTCCCCCTCAAGATGCCATTTGGAGGGCAGGGGATCTGCTTCCCACTGTGACTGGGCTATGGGACTCTGACGACCTTGCTTCCAGATTCATGGTTTGATAAATTTGTTGTATTCAATAACTTGAAATGTAGGACGCCATTAAGTGTCTGTTTATATTTTTGGAATATTTGTATTACTTACAATTAATTAATAAAAGCGGGTTTAAAAAACCCATCCAGAAATGGGAGCGGCTTCCTGACCCTGCTGTCGTTCATGTGGGCAGTCACCGGGCACACTCTGCCTGCCTTGCCACCCCTCGGGGCACCCAGGCTGGGCAAGCCGCTGCCTCCGGCCGGGAGACCAACTGCACACTCAGCACCGACTGGGCTTCTGCTCAAGGTTACAGAAGTTGGCCTCTTTTCTGGCCCCCGTTTGGAACCAACTCCACTGCCATCCAGGTGCTTAATAAGCATACACTTGTGTCCTATTGACTTCTGGGGGACAAACCAGAAACCCCGAGGGACTGGGAGTCTTCGTTCTTCTGTGTCCCTTACCAATTCTCCCAAACCAGGATCCCCGGGAGAGCCCAGCAGGGTTCTTGGCACATAGTAGGCACTCAGATTTTGATTGGACTGCTGTAGGGACCCCAAGGGAAACCCTACGGAGCAAAACAGCAAAACAGGATGACCGAAGATAACACACTCCTGGCCCCTCTCCTGGACTTCCCTCCCTCTGAAAAATGCCCAGAAGCTTCTCAGGGAGGCATTGCCAGCTTAGACATCCCAGGCACTCTGGGGCAGCTCTGGCCCCTGCCTCTTGTCATCATCAGCATAATGCATCCATATCTATAATATGGCAAATTTCATATCCTCCCACCCTCTTTGCTGCATTATTGATGGGCTGTGCACTTTTAAAAAAATCAATTGGATCAGGGTGTGGAGCTGGAGTCAAAAGAGAAAAGCCTTTAAAAGTCCGTTCTTCTTGTTTCTGCTGTTTTGAATAGGAGCAGATAAAGCTTCCCCTCTGGTTTGAATAAGTCAAGCCCAGGGCTAGGTTGGCTGTGATTGGCCGGGACTGGGAAAATGAGGTTAAGATGCAAACACAAGCAAATATAACGCAGTGTCTGCGGCCATTACTAAAGCTAAGGCAGTAGGACCTGGCGCCTCCCTCCTTGGGGTGGTTTTCTGACACGGCTGCTCCTTGCCCCGGGACTCGGAAGACGCGGCGGGAGAGAAGGCACGGTAAGGTCTGCTCGGTGGATGGGTGCGCACCAGTAGAGCAATCCTGCTGAACAAGGAGGAAGTGAGGGGAAGAGGACACTGAAATTTCTGTGCCTTTGTTTTCTTGGATGAGGCTTTTAAAGGATTAAACCAGGAGTTTGTACCAGTTTTGCAAACTTCTTGCTGAGCAGTTAAGGCCCTTTTTAGAAAGCACTGAACGGAAAGCAAAGGTCTCAAGCACTGGGAAATAAGGAGACTGCCCCATTCACCTAGCTCAGAAAGGTGGTGTGGGGCAAGGCAGAAGTTAGAACCGGCTTCCTCCGCTTGGGGTCCATTCACAGAGCTTTGTAAGAATTGAGGGCCGCTGGCTTTTAGCCTGGGATTTCAAAACCCCGCCCCACCCCAAGGGTTTCTGCAATGCCGAATTAATAAATAAGGACTTGGGGAAGAGGGAGGAAGAAACTCAGCTTCGGGGGACTTTGATGTCACAAATGCAATCACGTTTTCCGGGTGTTCCAGTGTGGCAGGAAGTGTCTTCTTTGAGCAGGTCCTCTCCTTGGTTGGGGAGCCTTGGCCCAGTGAGCTCCTTCCCTTTTGATCCTTAAGTCCCTGCTGGGAAATGGGACTGCTTTTGGCCTCTGAGAGTCACAGCCCTCATTAATGCCAGCTGGTTCGGTTTTTCCCAGGTTGAAACCTCTCGGTTTTCAAGAAATGAATTCGTTGGCCCTTGTCCCCTTCCCCTAGTTGGGTCACGGCAGTTGCCTTTAATGAATGAAATCGAGGGTCTGAGAAAATCCTGAACAAATACTTCCTGGCAGTTCTGAGCAGCACCGGGGAGGGTGGGGCAGCACGAGTTAGCAAATTAAATCCTCAAACATTGGCTGCTCCGCCTTAGTCTTGCTGTAGCAGAACACAAAGGGAGTCTGGTATTCTGTGTTTTGCCAAAGCCCATGCTAGATAATGGCACAAACTCTCCAAACCTGGCTTCATCCACCGAGGCTCAAGGATGGAATGGCCAAACACGCGCAGTACGCCTCCGGATAGCACAACTCCACGCGGCCCTTTCTGGGTGGGTCGTGTTTTTGTTTTTTACTTTATGTAAATCCATCAAGCACATCTTTTTTCCTTCGCCTCTTGAGAGCATTCATCAGTTATAGGTATTACGGGAACACAAGCTCCTTGAGAGCAAGAACCAGGCAGGCACTTTGATGCTACAAAGCCGCTAGGGGAGCATGGATGTGTGGAAGTGCTTGATGCTCCTAGACACGCCTTGAGCACAGATGGTGCCCGATCCACCCGCACTTGTCTTCCCCGCTTCCTC
The DNA here is from genome assembly GCF_054177405.1 of Leptonychotes weddellii. Lineage (NCBI taxonomy): Eukaryota > Metazoa > Chordata > Mammalia > Carnivora > Phocidae > Leptonychotes > Leptonychotes weddellii. The sequence goes on along the minus strand of NC_138373.1, from coordinate 107,973,895 downwards.
CTCCTCCCCACCCTGCCTTGTGGGCGGCCACCACCGACTCCTGCGGGTCTGTGTGGGAGGGGACACGGGTGGCCACCCAGCCTGTTGCTGCCAGCACCCCAACTCGGTCCCACACCCTGCTCGGCCATGTTGCTTTCCCTCTTCCGCGACGCACAGGGAATATTATTAGTCAGAGGACAAAAACAAGATGGGGTGTTTGAGTTTTAGGACAGTTTACTTAAAAGGGAAAAGTCTGGAAAGTAAAGCCCAAAGAGGAAGCCAAAGAGTTGACCGCACAGCCGACCTGGCAAGCGAGGACCCTGGGAAGAGCTGGACGGGGTGAATGAGAGAAGGCAGCCGAACCTGGAAATACTGATACAAGCCTTTCTTCCCGTGCGCCACTGAAGGCAGATAAGTTTAGGAAAGGTTACACGACATCAGAGTGACTAAAAGCACAGGTTTTAGGGCCAGATATGAATTTCACTCTAGCGTGTGACATCAGGCAAATTATTTAACCTCTCCAAACCTCAACTCACCTACGATGTAAGATGAAAAGAGACTCAGTTTGTAAGAATTAAATGACAACATAAAGTGAACCCGCACAGGGCTTACCATATTTATCAGCCCTTCAGTAGATAACCGTGGCTATTACCAGGAGAGTGGCAAGGGGGAAGGCGACCTTCTTTCTGGGTGAGCCCCCCTCCCCCAGGCCAGCCAGGCTTACTTGGAGAAGCCATTTCCCACATCGCCATGAAACAGTGCAGGGTGCCCCACAGACACATGGCAGGGTGGCTGACAAGATGCTAGGAAATGACTTAGGGGAAAAGCTGGAGGGCTGCCTGCCGCGAGAGGCATCATCCGCCCCGCTCACTCTGTGATGTTGCAGTCCTGGGAAGACAAGCGCCATGTCTCTGAGCAACGCCTTCAGGGCTGTAGGCAACGACCCTGGGATCATCACCTGGAGAATAGAGGTGAGCTGGGCTGGAGGCGCACCTTCCTCCTCACACGGCATCTGGGGGCGGTCTCTGGTCACCCCGGGTTCCTGCAGTCTCCTGCCTTGGGAAATAGCGAGAGACAGCATCGGAGTCACCTTTTCCTATCCTTGACCCCTCCTGGGTGCTCGCGGGTGGAGGAAATGCTTTTAGCTCTGGAGAGCCGGGCTCCAAGCAAAACTAAGCGTGCCCTTTATCCTGCCATCTGCTCAGTGAGTTTGCACTTGCAGTAAATGCCCTAGAGAAAGACTGAAGGCTCCTGTCAGAAAAACTGGAACCTGTCTTTCACAGGGCACGCTGGCTCCTGCCAAGTGGTAGGGGAGGTGGGGTTACTGCGTAGATCAGGGGGCCGCTCATCCCTTCTCCCACCTGGGCTTGAACCCCTCCAGCTGACCTCGAGCTCCAGCAGTCTAGCTGGGAACAGCCCTGGCCTGGGCAGCTCCACCTGCCAGATGTAAGAACCCCCCTCCCCGCACCTCTCCTCCCTGCTCTGAGCCCAGGTAGGGGCGGCTGCCTAAAACCCAGAGCCCTTAAATCTTCCTGATTATTTCAAAGTAGGTACTAAAAGTTACCAAAAGTATGGTATATTTAACATCTTTACATTTAACACACACATCTTACATAGAATATACACAAGTATGACTGCAGGTGCCTGTCACTTAGAGAGAGTGAGGAAAAATCCCTATCTGAGGCCATGTGAATGGCTCTCCTGGGACAAGCCATATGCGCAGGGGACACATCAAGCCCCCCCCCCAATCCAATACGGAGCGCTGGCCGTGGAGCCCCGCCCACGCACCGCCGGCACTCGCCTCTCACAGCCCCACGGCACCCCCACGCTCTGTTTGCAGCCCTTGCCCAGCACTGGGCGGTCAGGGTTGGAGGACGTTGTCAGAGGCACAGGTGCAGCTGCTCAGAGGTAGGATTTGGCCCGACCGCTTATATCCAGCTCTTTTCTTTTCCCTGCAAAGGGCTAGAGGAGCTCACAAGGCTCCTCACGTATAGTGAGACCAAACAGGTGGTAGGGAGGGGGGTGGGGTAAAGACAGGGACCCAGATTCAGCCCTGGGGCCATGCAGGCAGAGCTCGGCAGAAGCTAGAGGGGTGGGCCCACTAATCCTGTGGCTAGCCACCATGCCCTATAGAATCAGCAGGGACGTCTTCCCTACTTCTCCCCGGCCACCTGTGCCAAATGATGGAGGACAGGGAGGCTGGGGAGTGGGGGGTGGGATGCAGACTATACACAGCCCTTGTCCTTCCAGAAACTGGAGCTGGCACTGGTTCCCCTGAGTGCCCATGGCAACTTCTATGAGGGGGACTGCTACGTCATCCTCTCGGTAAGCACCATCACCCCCAAACCCCCCACCCCTGCCGGTTCCCATGAGCTTCTCCCTTGAGAGCCATTCTTGGGTTCCACCGAGATCTGCTGCTGATGCTAATCAGGTTCCTGGTATCTGTCTTGATTCTTCTTCAGTGTTGTACAGAACAGGCCTCCAGTTTGACTAGAAAGGCCATTCTTAGGGGATGGGGCCCTCAGTCTGAACCTCAGCAAGGACCCCGCAAGCAGCACCTCTCCCTCCTGGGGCCCAGCCCCCACATTAGAGTGGTATGGAGGCAGGCCAGGTAAATACAAGGCCATGCCTCAAAGTGCCCATTCTGGTTGAGGGAACAATATCGCACATGAACAATGCCGACCGAGCCAGGCAGATGGACAGATTGGCACCGTGTCAGCCGCAGGAGAGCAGGGAGCGAAGGGGCACAAGGTCAGTCTGTATCTCAACTTGGAAAAGATCCTCACGGGTCTCCATGTAGTTGGAGAACAGTAAGCTGTCAACTCTCCCCAAATGCGGGAGAATTCTGGGCTGCCAGAGCTTGAGCCACATAGCAGGTGTGCACAGGGGCCCTGGAGGGAGGGAGAGAGGCCCGGAGCCTGCCTAGGGCGGCCACGAGCCACCATACGCCCGGGGGGCCAGCAGCAGAGCGGGATGGAGGTGAGCTGGCCCCTGACCTGATCTCTCTGGACATCCCAGACACGGAGAGTGGGCAGCCTCCTCTCCCAGGACATCCACTTCTGGATTGGGAAGGACTCCTCCCAGGACGAGCAGACCTGCGCGGCCATCTACACCACACAGCTGGATGACTACCTGGGGGGCAGCCCCGTGCAGCACCGAGAGGTCCAGTACCACGAGTCTGACACCTTCCACGGCTACTTCAAGCAGGGCATCATGTGAGTAGTTCACCAGCGCGAGGACAGAAATGGCAGTTTACAAAAGAGGAAACCAAAAGGGCCAATCGGTGTGTGAAGAATCAGAGAAACACAGATCAAATCAAAGCTATGGCTTCCACCTACCAGAGCAGGGCAGACCAGAGGGCCGGGCGGAGGCAAGCGGTGGCAAGACTGGGGGGGAAAGGGGAGGCCGTGTGGCTCGTCGGGGGCGGGGGTTGGTGAGGACCAGTCTGGTGGTCCGTGGCGGCTGGAGGACAGTGTGCTGTCGCTGAGGCGAATCCCACTCCCGGGTGTATAAGTCAGGGAACCTCTCCCACACCCAGCTCCGCAAGGGCTCATGAGCCAGAAGGTTCACAGCAGTGTCAGGAGTGACGGTGTGAAGCCGTGGCCCCCCCCGTAAGTGCCCGTCACAGGGAGACGGGACAAGAAGGAGTACACAGCGGAGGCCGTGGAGCAGATACCGGCTGAGCTGTGGACAGCCCTGAAATTAAAACATGGTGCTAGTGACCAGAGTAAGAGACGGACCTGAAATATATAACAGTGCCAATTTCTGTTTTAAAAAAAATACATGCTCACCAAACAACAGGACACATTTACCCGAATGAAAATAAAAAGGCAGTCATTCAACGGTCGGAAGGGATGCCTGTGGTGGGGAGAGGAGTGGGGGGACATATGCAGAGAAAAGGGAATGCATAAATACTGAAAACAGGAGAGGGGTCTTGGAAAGGACGGGGATGATAATGTTCCACGGCCTGAGGAGTTTAACTCCAAACTTTGCCCTCGAGATTGAAAACAAAAAGAGGGATTCTGAGGAGCTCGAGAGACCTGAGGCTGGTCCAAGGCTAGCTTCTTGCCGGTTGGCAGTCGCACTGACTGAGGACCTGCTGGGCACAGCGCACCCCATGAGTCACCAGGGAGCCCACAGACAAACGTCCTACTCCAGGGTGGCTCTCTGCCCAGCCTGCAGGGTCAGGACGCCTGGGGTGGACACGGGGTTGGGGGGAACTCCAGGGCCAGGAGAGCGGACTCCCCGAGCCGGTTGGTCTTAAGGCCATAGTGCCATGAATTCTTCGGCTGCGGCCACCCAGCCTGTGCCCCTCTCCTTGTCACATGCTGCAATTCACACAGCGGCTAGAACCAGCCAAGCTCGTGCTACGGGGTCCTCACCACGGAGCCACCCGCTGGAACACTAGTCCTCTGCTGGTTGGCTCCTAGACCTCCTCGTATGTCAGCTTGAATGTCACTCCTCCGGAGAAGACTGCCTGGACCACTCTGTCAAAAAGGCCTCACGGAGTCTTGTTCTGTCGCCGCCGCCCCTGAGGGCAGAGGCCTCCCCAGTCCCTAGCACATAAATAACGGGGGGTTATCTGGATATCCCCTCAGCTACAAGAAGGGGGGCGTGGCCTCCGGGATGAAGCATGTGGAGACCAACACCTATGACGTGAAGCGGCTGTTACACGTGAAGGGGAAAAGAAACATCAGGGCCACCGAGGTAAGTCCTGCCCACTCTCTGTCCTGCGCCCAGAGCCTCCCCCGCTAGTACCTAAGAATTCCTCCTGAACGACATCTACTTCTCATCTGCAGGTGGAGATGATCTGGGACAGTTTTAACCAAGGTGATGTCTTCTTGCTGGACCTTGGGAAGGTCATCATCCAATGGAATGGCCCAGAGAGCAACAGCGGAGAACGCCTGAAGGTGTGGTTCTTCCCAGTCTGAGCCCCTTCTCCTCTCCCTCAGGCCCGGTCATGGGGCTCTCACTCTCTAGGTTGCCTTTTCCATCTTCCTTCCTCACTGGCTCTTCTGTGAGATGCGGAGACAGACAGACCCCCACGCTGGAGCAGAATCTGTTTCAGAGACAGGCCAAGTGCCTGAGTCTGTGACTCACCCCCGGGGTCTTAAGCCGCAGAATAACTCCTGTGTCTGGGACCCAGGTTGCTGCCCCCGAAGCCAGCAAGCGCCAAGGGGGCCCAGCGGGACTGAGTGCTTCTTGGGGCTTCTTTGACAGGCTATGCTTCTGGCAAAGGATATTCGGGACAGGGAACGAGGGGGCCATGCTGAAATAGGCGTGATCGAGGGAGACAAGGAGGCAGCAAGTCCAGAGCTGATGAAGGTCCTTCAGGACACCCTTGGCCGGCGCTCTATTATCAAGCCTGCCGTGCCCGATGAGATCATGGACCAGCAGCAGAAATCAAACATCATGTTGTATCAGTGAGTAACTAAACCTGGCTGCTGGTTGGAAGCTGGGGTAGTGGGTGCTTGGCTCCTCATTTTGGGTATAGGCATCTGGCTTTTTTTTTTTAAGATTTTATTTATTTATTTGAGAGAGAGAGAGACAGAGAGAGCGAATGCACACAGAGAGAGAGGGAGGTGGCTCGATGCCAGGACACTCCCCCACACACCCAGAACCTGACCCAGGGAGCTGAAAGCAGACTGAGCATAACCGACTGAGCCACCCAGGTGCCCCCAGGCATCTGGCTTTCTTTTAACCCTTTTCAAATGCAGCTTTCAGAAGGAGCTCAGTGTTCCCCACTCAAGGAGGCAGCTACCATCTGCTCTTGTCAGCAACTCTTCCTGGTCTCTTGAGGAGACTCTTCCTTTACTTGGCTCTATCTATGCCCAGGGATGTGGAGGAGATCATGTTCCGGAGAGAGATGCACCAAAGTCTCCTCTCGAGAACAGAGTCCATCACATTCCTGTCTGCATTCAAGCCATGCCTGTCATAAGAGGTCAAACTTGACCCAGAAACTCTACACTGAAATAAAACCAGCAAAATATCAAACTGACTACAAGATGCTTTGTAGAAGAGAAGGCACAAGCTAACTTCTCCCCTTTTCCAGTGTCTCGGACTCAGCTGGGCAGCTGGTGGTCACAGAGGTAGCGACAAGGCCCCTGGTCCAGGACTTACTGAACCATGATGTGAGTAGAGCTTGGGTAGGCGCGGCTTCTGTGGCCAGACCTGGCTTCAGAGATCTTCCTTATGGTCCCGATTGGCAGTAACCACCTTTATCCCTGCCCGCTTCAGGACTGCTACATCTTAGACCAAAGTGGAACCAAGATCTACGTGTGGAAAGGAAGAAGAGCCACAAAGACTGAGAAACAGACGGCCATGTCTAAAGCCCTGGTAGGAGCTACAGATGTACAGTATTGTCCACAAAATTCTGTCAGGACCACGTCAGATGTGTTCAGAGAACCAGACGAGGCACTTGGGCTTACGACAGCACTGTTACATACACGGACTTCAGTCAGACAGACAACCTGGGGATAAATCCAGGTTTAAGAGACAACTCCTAGGGTTGTTCTGAGGCGTCAGTAACATTTGTAAGGCACTTAGGACAGTACCTGGTGCCTACACTTGCTCAGTAAACATGGCTGCTATTATCGAAGGGGACATCACATCACGGTCAACGGCCCTGTCCTCAAGGGGCCTGTGACGTTGTCCGGACCCATGCAGATGAACCCAGCAAGATGCGCTTACGCAGCAGTAAATGAGCAAATGCTTGTGACACAAACTCAGTGGAGTACATGAGTGCGGCAGGAACACAGTATAGAGGATCTTGCAAAAAAAAAATTAATGATCATGACAGGCCAATCCAGAGATATGAAAATGTTCCCACAGTCCTTTCCCTGAGGCAGGTAACTTGGTCCCTAGACATAAGTGAGTTAGCATTTGACTCCAACTCCCACAAGGGAGCAATCCTGCTGACTGGCTTCAAAGGGCAAGTCACCAGACAAGCAAAGAACCCAGTGCATTCCCTGACTGACATGACTTTCGGGGGCGGGGGGGGCTGTCCGCAGAACTTCATCCAGATGAAGGGCTACCCCCGCAGCACCAACGTGGAGACCATCAACGACGGTGCTGAGTCGGCCATGTTCAAGCAGCTGTTCCAGAAGTGGGCAGTGAAGGACCAGACCGTGGGCCTGGGGAAAACGTTTGGTGTCGGCAAAATTGGTAAGGCTGCTCCCCAGCTCCCCTTCCCACTGCTGGGACTCTCTAGAAAGGCAGGAACAGATGCTCTTCACTCACTTGGCTTCTCCCAACCCCTTCTCTGCAGCTAAAGTTCTCCAGGATAAATTTGATGTGACTTTGCTGCACACCAAGCCGGAAGTCGCTGCCCAGGAAAGAATGGTCGATGATGGCAATGGGGAAGTTGAGGTAAGTCAGTGATTGGCATCTCAGGGCAGGCAGCACCGGCCCTCCTAGCTGTTTTGCTGGAGAGGAGGGAGATGGTGACTCTGGTCTGCTTTGCTTTCGTTTTCATCTCTGGGACCTCAGGAGTCGGCTCTCAGAGGTGACCGGAGTCTGCAAGGCTTTCCCACAACCCCTCAGGGAAGTAAAAAGCCACTACCCCCGTGTGCTATCAATAACTCACCGGGCAGAAATAGTCAAATCATCTTAGAGCCATGATGGGGATGCACCGGAGCAGGAATGATCTGGTTCTTCTCGGGATTCAAATCATGCAAATGTGATAAGCCCTCACAACTGGGAAAGAAGAACCAGAGAGGGAAGGTGTACTTTGGGTGGATGTTCATGCCTCACCCGCCTGGATTCTCCGCGAAGCATGGCCCAGTTCCCTTCAGGCAGCCATCTTTCCAAATAGGAGCCCCATCTCTGGGAACTTGTGTCTCCTTCTGTGTCCAGATCTGGAGGATTGAAAACCTGGAGCTGGTCCCCGTGGAGCATCAGTGGTACGGCTTCTTCTATGGGGGAGACTGCTATCTGGTTCTCTACACATACGAGGTGAATGGGAAGCCACGCTACATCTTGTATATCTGGCAGGTAGGCCTGACGCAGGCTCCTCCTTGGGATCCTGACGCTACCTCTGGCCACTGGGCGGGGGCGAGGGGTAGCAAGGACCCATTGCTCGCCCTCTCACCCCTGCAGGGCCGCCACGCCTCCAAGGATGAGCTGGTGGCCTCAGCATACCAGGCCACGGAGGTGGATCAGCAGTTTGATGGGGCGCCTGTGCAGGTCCGAGTTACCATGGGGAAGGAGCCCCGCCACTTCATGGCCATCTTCAAAGGGAAGCTGGTTATCTTTGAGGTGAGACCCCTCAGAAAAAGTGACACCAGGAGCAGGAATACTCAGACAAATAAGTCAGCAGGAGGCTGCAGTATAGGAGAGGAGGGATGGAAACCAGGGCTGGGGGTAGACACAGACAAGAAGAGGGTTAATCTCTCTGAGACACTCAAGGGAATCCCAGCTGCCCAGGGCTTCAAGTCCAAACCACTGCCTCGTTAACATCCAAGGTGTTTCATGATCTGACCGGTTTTACCCATGCGGGTGTGTTACTCTCAGCGCCCTAACCCACACTCTCCACTCCGGTGAGGTAGGTCTCCCCATTAGACCTCACGTGTGCCACATGATGCCCTGTCCAGTCCCGCCCCTGGGCGTGCCCACTTCTTCCATGAAGCCCTGGCTGAAGCACTACCAGCACTATAATGTCATATGCTTGATATCACCCAAGCCTGCGGGCAAGTCCTAGCCTTGTCATTTATTGACCAGGTTGCTAAGCCTCAATTTTCCCATCTGTACTGTAATAAATACCTACTTTGGGGGCACCTGGGTGGCTGTCAGTTAAGCGTCCGACTCTTGATTTCAGCTCAGGTCATGATCTCAGGGCTGTGAGATCGAGCCCCGCATCAGGCTCCATACGCAGCAGGGAGTCTGCTTGGGATTCTCTCTCTCCCTCTCCTGCTGCCCCTCCTTCTGCTCACGAGCATGTGTGCTCTCTCTCTCTTTCTCTCTCTCTCTCTCAAATAAATAAATAAATCTTTAAAAATAAATACCTACTGGGGTGCCTGGGTGGCTCAGTTGGTTGGCGGCTGCCTTCGGCTTGGGTCATGATCCCGGGGTCCTGGGATCAAGCCCCACATCGGGCTCCCTGCTCAGCAGGAAGCCTGCTTCTCCCTCTCCCTCTGCTGCTCCCCCTGCTTGTGCTCTCGCTCTCTCTCTCAAATAAATGAAATCTAAACAAAAAAGAAAAAAAAATTTTAAACTAATAAATAAATACCTACTTCACAGTTATTACGAGGATCCATGAAATGATATAGGTAAAGCACCAGCCATAGAGCTTAGCATATAATAAGAGTCTCTGAATGAGAGCTAATATTATTGGTACCGCAGTTCCAGCTCACCTGATCTCTCCCAGTTGGCATGGAAGCTCCCTGAGGGCAAAAGCAGTGGTAAATTCATCCGTAATCTCCACAATGGCTAGCCTAGTGCTCTGTTCACATGGTGCCTCTTAGAACCAGATTCTGCTTTTCTCCTTCTCTCTAGGGTGGGACTTCCAGAAAGGGAAATGCTGAGCCCAATCCCCCAGTAAGGCTCTTCCAGATTCAAGGAAATGACAAATCTAACACCAAAGCGGTGGAGGTTCCAGCCTTGGCCTCCTCCCTGAACTCCAGTGATGCCTTTCTGCTACGGAGCCAGGCAGAGCACTACCTGTGGTATGGCAAGGTGAGACAGCTGGGCCCAGGGCTCACACCAGCCCCTTGGAGCCCAGCCCTATGCCCACCTTCCTGTCAGCAAGGACAAAGGAACTAAAAAGTAGGCCGGAGCAGTCCTCAAGAAGATGAGCCTTTTCCTAAAGGATATTCAAAGGAACTGCCAAAGTTCCCCACGATTAGAAACTCACTGACAGCCTTGCTCACACCCAGGAGATGCTCCATAAACTTCTACACAGAGGGAGGCTGGATAAGTCAATCTTTCCACACCAGTTTGGTGGATCGTAGGAGGACAGGCATTAACATTGAACACAAACACTAAAACTGTGATTTTTGTCAATTCGGAGTGCATCTACATTAAAAAGCACTAAAATTGTTTTACAAAAGAGAATTGAACAGGAAAAGATGCTCCACATCACAGGTATCAGGGCAATGCTAGTGAAAACCACAGAGATACCACTGTATGCCTAGCATAAGGGCTAAAAAAAAAAAGACAATATCAAGTGCAGATGAGGATACAGGAACTCACCTGTATTGCTGGTGGGAATGCACCAGCCTTTGGAAAATGATTTGACAGTTTCTTATAAAACACACACCTATGATCCAGCAATCCCGTGCCTGGGTATTTATTTACCCACAAGAAAGAAAAAACTACCTTCACACAAATATATCTGGCACCTTTATTCATAATCACCCAAAATTGGAAGCAATTCAACTGAAGAATGAAAAGACAGTGGTATATTTATACAGTAGGATACTACTCAGCAGCACAAAGAAAAAAGCTGTTGATCCTCCCAACAAGGGTGAATCTCAAATGTCCTATGCTAAGTGAAGGAAGCCAAACTCAAAGGCTATCTAGTGTATGATTCCATTTATAACATTGTGGTATATTTATACAGTAGGATACTACTCAGCAGCACAAAGAAAAAAGCTGTTGATCCTCCCAACAAGGGTGAATCTCAGATGTCCTATGCTAAGTGAAGGAAGCCAAACTCAAAGGCTATCTAGTGTATGATTCCATTTATAACATTCTGGAAAAGGCAAACTGTAGTGATGGAGAACAGATTGGCGGTTGCCAGAGGTTAAGGATTTGCGGAGGGTCTGATGACAAAGGGGAAGTAGCCTGAGGGAATTTTTTGCAGGGCTGAGGCGATGTTCTGTATCTTCATTTTGATGACGGTAACATGATTCTCTGTTGGTCAAGACTCATAGAACTGTACACCAAAAAGTGAATTTTCTTGAATGTAATTTAAAGAATAAATTTAAATGTTTTCTCTTAAAAAAAAAAAAAAATCAAGAGGAGGTGCTAACATTCCAACCGAAGCTGAAACAAAGGTGTCTCTGACCAACATCCACGGTGGGCTCAGAGTCCAGTCCTGCTCTTTGCCACCACGCTGTTTTCCTTTCCCCACCCCTCCTTTCCCAAGACTAGAACAAACCTAGCTCCCCATCCTGGGGCACTGTTGCCTGGTAGCTGATCCAAGTACAGTCTTAGTGTGACTCCCTCCCCCTGCCCATCGACGTGTCTATGTGCGACTAACACTTGTGTTCTCCTCACCCCACTCTCAGGGGTCTAGTGGGGATGAGCGGGCGATGGCTAAGGAGCTGGCCAGCCTTCTCTGCGAGGGCACCGAGGACACTGTGGCTGAGGGCCAGGAGCCAGCTGAGTTCTGGGACCTGCTGGGAGGAAAAACTGCCTATGCCAACGACAAAAGGTATGGGAACGCGCTGTCCCCTCCTCGGGGCTCCCCCTGCCGCCCAGGCTTGTGAACTGCACAAACTCTAGGATGCCTTTCAGTTCTAAAAACCTATTTCTTGATGAACCACTGAACGCTACCCCTGACACCAATACTGAACTCTATGTCAACTAACTAGAATTTAAATTTAAAAAAAAACATTATTTCTTAGTAGCTCAGTTCCTCTAAATGGACTGCATTGCAGACTACAGCAGGAAATCCTAGATGTGCAGCCTCGTCTCTTTGAATGTTCCAATAAGATTGGGCGGTTCGTTGTCATGGAGATCACAGACTTCACCCAGGATGACCTGAACCCAGGTGATGTGATGCTCCTAGATACCTGGGACCAGGTAAGACACAGCCAGAGAACTTGGAACAAGTGACAAAGACCCCCCCCCCGCCGACTTTAGGCTACTTTTCATGTCGCACCTCCCCTACCAGGATAAACCTGGGGTAGCCCTGGCCCTTCCCCAAGTCCACCAAACATCTGTCAGTGGTAGCCAAAGGAAGAGCCCACTTTTTGCCAGGGATGGAGAGAACAGAGTGTTGTTTAAAACTGACCACCTCGGGCGCCTGGGTGGCTCAGTTGGTTAAGCGACTGCCTTCGGCTCAGGTCATGATCCTGGAGTCCCGGGATCGAGTCCCACATCGGGCTCCCTGCTCAGCAGGGGGTCTGCTTCTCCCTCTGCCCTCTTCCCTCTCGTGGTCTCTGTCTCTCATTCTCTCTCTCTCAAATAAATAAATAAAATCTTTAAAACTGACCACCTTGGGAAGTTTCCCACCTTGCCTTGGGAAAATCAGTCCATCTTATCATCATGCACTTCTTTTTCTTAGGAGAGACAGCAACAGGCTCCACACTCAGAACGATGGGCCTCTTAGGGAATATTGGGCCGTAAAGGGGAGATCTCCAAGGCAAACCCTCCCTGACATCCTATTTTCCTCAGCTCAGCTCAGCAGACGTACTCAGCACTTCCTTCGTGCCCCAGTCACTATGATAGGGGTAGGGTCACCAAGGTGAAGGGCCTCTGCTCTCAGAGTTTATAGGCTGATGGAGGGGCTGGACAAAGAAACATCATTTTGCTGTAATAGAGGTATGGTGCCATGGGAGCACAAATTAGGGGCACTCAACATAGTTTAGGGGTTCAGAGAAGACTTCCTAGAGGAGATGGCTCCCAGGCTGAATCGCAAAGGATGAGTGGGCATTAATCAGGTAGAGAGAGCATCCTGGGCAAAGGAAATAGCACAAGTTAAAAAGCAAGGCATGTAATCGTCTAGTATACAAGGAACTCCCGACAATATCATCAGACCTTAAGATAGGGTAGAGGAGTTCGAGATGAAGCTAAGAAGTAGGTATGGGCCTTACCTACCATGTCAAGTTTTAATTTTATCCTGGAAAGCTACGGAAATTTAAGCAGGTGAATGACACGGTCGCTGTGCTTTCGACTGATCACCCTGCAAAGTGTGGGAGAGGAGGGATGGGGGAAACGACAGAAGGTGTGCTGGGAGGCCAGTCAGGAGAGCACTGTTAACAGTTGAGTAAGAGGACTAAGGGCCACCTCGGGCTGCACAGGGGCAATGGGGTCAGATAGAGGAATGTTGACACTTATGACAAATACATAGGAGGGAAACGGGCTGGCCTTGGTGACTCGCTGGGTACAGGGGCATCGAGGATGGCTCCCAGGTTACTGCCCTAGGTGACTGGATGGATGCCATTGACCAAGAATGGAGACACAGACGCAAGTCTAGAAAAGAAGAGCTACATTTGGGGGGTTCTGTTTGAGGTTCCTAGAGACAGCCACGGTCAGGGGGAGGGGGAGTGTCCTGCAAAAAGTTGAGTTCAGGAAGCCGAAGCTCAGCGACAGCTTGGGACTGGACATGTAGATTTAGGAGATACATGTGTAATTAAAATCAAAACACCAAGCTGATTCTGGGAAAGCCTTTCTCTCTGCTGAGCAAATGAGGCCGGGAAAGTTCTCGGAGGCTGTGGTTCGCTGAGGGGGAAAGGAAAGGCAGTGGGTCTGGTCTAGTCCTTAGTCCTTGATAGAAGCGCGTTAAGATGCCACCTCTACCACACAGGTGTTCTTGTGGATTGGGGCTGAGGCCAATGCCACAGAGAAGGAGAGCGCCCTTGCGACGGCCCAGGAGTACCTGCACACTCACCCCAGCGGCCGGGATGCAGACACACCGATCCTGATCATCAAACAGGGCTTTGAGCCTCCCATCTTCACGGGCTGGTTCTTGGCGTGGGACCCTCATGTTTGGAGCGTAAGAACAGGGAGAATGGGGGAGACCTCCCTACTGCCCGGGAGCTCAGCGCAAATAGCTTAGTGGGAAGGCAGGGTACTGACTTAAGGGCTGAGTAAATCCAGGACCACATTTCCCCCACCCCCTCTCCACTCCCCTGCTTTTTCCTTTCCTTCTCTTTTCTGCCCACCACGGCACTCAGTCTGGTTAGAGAATTCACAGCTTGTCTCAGGAAGAAGCCGTGTGTGGAAGTAAGTGATGGTTGATAAAGTTTATCCACACACATCTCCTTTTTTGAGCTTTACAACCACCCTGACAGCTGGGGCAAACGTTTCCATGTTAAAGAGGAGGAAGCTTAGAGGAGGGGATTTGTCAAAAGTCACAGTTAACCAAAGAAGCCAGGTTTTCTGACTCCTAGTCAATGGCTCTGTCTTCTTCGGTCTTGTGTGGAGGGTTAAGGAACACCAGCAAAGAATGCAGATCATGTTGAACGACCTTCCAACCTGGCGTGGACCCAGAAGGGGGGATTTTCATTCCTGCGTAGCCCTGCAATGTCTTCTGATTCCCCGGCTTTGTTGCTTTCCTCGAGGGTAGACGAGGCCTAAGATGTCCCTCCCCCCTGTAAGCAGCACCTTGTCCTGTCTTCCGTCTCTTTGTTCCAGGCAGGGAAATCCTATGAGCAGTTAAAAGAAGAGCTGGGAGATGCCACTGCTATCACGAGAATCACTGCTGTGAGTTGGGTTTGCTCCTGCAGAAGCAAGTCACACGGGCATTCGGAGCCAGAGAGAAACCGTAAACGCTACAGACACCACATGGGCGAAACCCTATCGTGTCCTTCTTAGTATCACTCTAGTGGGCTCTTTTGATTTCAGATTGTTCTAATCAATAGCAAAGCAGGTCTCAAAGCCAAGTTCCTCGTTTTACTGTCTTCCTGAATTTAGAATAGACTTGCTGCTTTAAAAAAAACCATATTTTTAAATATAAATATAAGGAATTATGACCTAGGAATCACCTACAATTATGGACTGAATGTGTTTGTCTTCCAAAATTCGTATGTTGAACCCCTAGCCCCTAATGTGGTGGTATGAGGAGGTGGGGCCTTTAGGGGGTAATTAGTGCCCTTGAAGGAAGAGCTAGGAGGGCTGGCTCTCTACCAGATGAGGATACACTGGGAAGATGCCATCCACAAGCTGGGAAGCGAGCTCTCCCCAGACCCAGGATTTCCAGACACCTTGATCTTGGACTAGGTTCCTAGCCTCCAGAACTCTTGAGAAATGAATGTTTGTTGTTTAAGCTAAAAAACAAACAAAACCTAGGTTTATTATTCAATTCTATCATTCAGGACAGACTAAATTGACTGGCAGTATTTTTCATAAATAATAAGCTTCTAACCGAAATGAGATGCTTACCAGTTTCTGACCGTGCAGACCACAAAAAACTCATTACCCCTACTCTAATGGCAAAAAGAAGTGGAGCCTCTGGCCAGGAATGCAACAGCTCTTTAGCATCAGGATGAGCACATGATAGCAGGTGTCCATGCCATCTGCAGCTCCATCCTTTGTGCACTACAAACTCAAGATTCCAAAGCTAATGGCTACATAGTATCTTTAAAATGTATTTAACAACAGTATGACTTCAATTTGAAGTCATTTAAAGGCTGGAAATGTAGAGCCTAAATACAAGCGCCAAAAGAAGGTCTGTGATCACAGTATTGAAATGAGATTTAAGCACAGCGTTAAGCCAAACTGCCTATACAGGATTTACCCTAGACTCACTGAAGCAGCTTTCCCAAGAAGCACCCCAAAATCTGAATATTTTAGATTCCCAGATGATTCTGACAGGCAGCCAGCTTTAGGGATCATCGTTCGAAAAGGTGATCACAAAGGGTGCAGTAGTACCAGCCAAAATATTAAATACTATACACACAGAACTTCAACTGCACAGACCCTGAACAGTCTTTTATCCTGTCCACATTCTTATCTTACCTAGGACATGAGGAATGCAACCCTCTCCCTGAATTCTGAGCCAAAATATTACCCCATAGAAGTCCTGTTGAAAAATCAAAATCAGGAGCTGCCTGAGGATGTGAACCCTGCCAAAAAGGAGGTGAGTGGCTAAAGGAACTATGTCTACTGTGAGTGGAGCTCTCCATGAGGGAAGCACCTGTCTCAGTACATGGCCTAGGACAGCTCTGGCACATTGTAGGCCCCTCAACAGACATCTGAGCTACCTGGTAGCTCAAGACAAAAACCCAGGGCTCCTTTTTTCCCACCCCCCAACATCAGTCCATCAGCTGGCCTCTGTCCACTCCTCCCCGTCTCTCTGCTGTCCAGCCATCACGGACTACTGCCAAGAGTCCCCCAGCTGGCTTCCCGCTGAAAATGAAAAAGAATCCAGAATCCTTTCTGTGGCCTCCGCAGCTCTACACAACCTGGCCTACACCTGCCTCTCTGATGTCCGATCTCATATACTACCGCCCTCTTCACTTACCACCCTCTAGCCAGGGGCTCCCTGTCTCAAACGCGCTCGGCCCGGCCTTTGAGCCTTTATGCCGCCTGAGAAACCTTTCTTCTCTCAGACCATCACAGAGCTAGCTCCTCCTCATGGTTCAGGTGCTGGCTGGCCCTCCCTGACTGCCCTAACACTGCTTAAGAGCAAGGACCTTCTCTGTCTTGTTCACCGCCACGTTCTCCACTTTTTGGCACCTACAACAGGGCCTGGCAGATGGTATGCCCTCTTGAAGTTTTGGTTGAATTCACTTATTTTCCCCTTGAAGGAGTTGATTTGGGATGGGTCTCTGGGTTTTCCACAATGTCTTAGCTAACCAACTCTTAAGGATCTGGACCACAACTTGCTTGAAAACAGAAGCCGTATCTTTCAGAGAGCAAATATTCAGTAAGCATCAATTTATGCTCTGAACAAGATCCACGCGATCTTGCATTCGAAATGTCTGGATAAAAAAATGGCAGATGAGGGCCTGAAGTGAGGAACACCAGCATTCGATTTAGTTCTCCATTCAGCCAAAACTCATGTCTAGAATTCATCATATATAACCCAATTCTTGTTCTTCCGGCCAAAAACTGGTGCCAGGTGGGACCATGAGAGCAGCAAATCCGGTCAGCTTCTGCTCAGGCCAAAATGGGATTCTACAACCCAAGAACCCTCCAGTGAATAATTTAAGTCCATTACAGACTTTCTGAAAAATTCCTTCTCCTTCCCCCTTCAAAGACACTCTCTTGGCTTTACCCTCCCCTCCTCTGTTGGCATTGATGGGTGTCATGTCCTCCTCCTAACTACAGACTTTGTTTTCTCTCTTAGAATTACCTCTCTGAACAGGATTTTATTTCTGTGTTTGGCATCACAAGAGGGCAATTTGCTGCTCTGCCTTGCTGGAAGCAGCTCCAAATGAAGAAAGAAAAGGGGCTTTTCTAAGGCAAGAAGCTATATGCCTATTGCAAGACCACAGAAGTGAGCAGATAGTGCCAAGAACAGGAAAAAATTTATCTACCAATTTTTGCCCAATAGCTAGCTACTTAATTTAGATACAGTATGGTCTGCAAATCACAGCATGTTCTCCATCTTTCTCACCCCTGCATTCCACAGTTGTTATATACCTAAAATGTTAATTACCTACTTTTCGATTTGTGTGGCCTTCCGGCTAAAGTCTCAGCAGAAAGCACCATAACTGCATGAATCCAGAGAAGTGAGAGGAAAAAAAACCAACGAAGTTTAAAGTGTTTAATAATGGGGCAAGGATGTAAGGTTGTTTTAAATTGTAAGCTCGGTATTTGCAAAATCTACTTAACCCACGAAATCACTGAAGTTATTTCCATATATACCCCAAGGGCAAAATCCAAATGCCCAGATCTGTATGTGCCAGAGATTTTTAACTTTTCAAATAAAGATATCTGTGTGAGCAAATGAGAGTTCTTTTCACCATTTGGGGCTTGCCTGTTACGGTAATTATTTTGTGATGCCGGGAGAAAAGTCTCCTTACTGGGGTAGTAAAGTCTATGACAGACACCACTTGAGGCTGCACATACTGTCCCAACATGATGGAAGGATCCAGCAAGTATGGGTGAGTGATTTCTCTGGATAACTGGACCACTCTAAGTCCTGTTGCTGGCACAAGAATGCCAAAATCTGCCTTACAGCTATCCAAGAAACCTCAGTCTCCACCCATCTCTACCCCATTATCCAAAAGAGAAACAGGGCCATGTGTTATTAATTTCAGTAACGAGGCCAGAACCAGTGTGCAGGCCACAGACAGCAACAAATGAACCACATTTTCCAGACAGCTCGAAGCTGGAGTCAACAACTCCCAAGGAATCCATGTGGCAGAAGTAATGTAAGGGGGGACGGTCCAGGATAGGAGCACCATCCAAGGCATCACAAAGTGAGAGCAGAACAAGGGTACAGGGTCACAGAAGCACTAAGATCAACGGAGTTCGGCATTTTAGGGTTACCAGGATAGATCTCGGTTGAAGGAAGTAGCAGCCCAACTGCTTACGCCTGTCCTCCCGAATCCTCGGCCCCTTCAAGAAGGCCCGCCTGCTGTTTTCGACAACTTGGCACAAGTCAGGCACAAAAAAGCTAAACCCAGCATTACGCAAACAAGGAAAAGATTCTACTCTTCTTTATTATATAGCAATTGTATTTCATAACTTTACCCACCAAGTCTATCATTTCTTTATAAATGCCAACGAAAAACTTCTGGGTTTGAAGAGGCTCAGGAAATAACTTCTTTTCGTAATGATGTCCAGAGCTGAGAAGAAACATTTCCTCCGGGGCCAAGTCTCTGTCACCTATTCAGCTTCTGCTGCCTCTTCGCCTTCCCCACATTCAAACCGCACAAAGTCTACGACAGACACTCCTTGAGGCTGCACATACTGTCCCAACGTGATGGAGGGATCCAGCAAGTATGGCTGGGACAGCATCTTGGTTTCCGCCTCCCCACCAGGCTCATCATCCAAAGAGCCAACAGAGAGAGGGGCCATGCCCACCACATGCTGCCCAAGGCGGCGACCCAGGTCCTCCAGGCCTGCTTTGCGCTCAGATGTCTCGCAGATGACCAGGGCCCCGTACTTCCCCAGCACCAGGTTGTGGAGCGATGGGCTGTGCATCGCTCCATGGACGTAAGAGCCAACGTAGAACCCAGCCGGCACCTTTACCCATGCAGCTCGTTTAAGAGTCATGTTTTCTCCCAGTTTCCCTATAAAAAAGCAAAAACAAGTAACATGCTTCCAGAATATGATGCCTGTGGCAGTACCAAGATACGCATAGAAGTGGCTGAGTCGAAGACAGTCCTCTGCATTTACACTGTGAATATGCTGTAAGATGGAGAGATACCATTTGCCGTTTAAAGAGGAAAACGTAGGTGGGAGGAGAGGGTAGGGGTGGGAGAAATAAAGAATACCTTTATGGAACACCAAAAATGTGCCACACTGGTATTTAAAAACACAGGCCATGGTGTGTCACAAAGACCCTGGAGTCAGGTCTCAGTCCTGCCCTTTACCGGCTATATGACCTTAGGCAAGTGACATAAGCCCATTTACGAATTTATCAAGCCTTAGTTTCCTCCTCAACATGGAGATGATGCCACTTACAATAATCTGAAAGCAGGGTTCTAAGGAGATGTAAATAAAGTAACATATGTAAACGCACTTAATTACATTATCTAGCACAAAGCAGCACTCAAATGCTGGCTATCGTTACTGTGTTAAACTTAGGCTTAGAAAGCTCAAGCTACCCTCCCCCAAGCTCACACAGCTAATACATGCCAGAGCTGGAAGTAAAACCCACATCTCACTCCAAAGCAATTAAGTGTTTTCTTCCCCTGAAATTACCATCCCTCCCGAAAATCACCATAAATGACACAGACAACTCTTCCTCATCCATTGTAGCAGGGAAAAGTCCACAACTAAAAGCCCCAGAAAACCCAAAACCCCATACCATCGGATAGTTTCAACTTCCTCTCACCAAAAATAAAAATTTTCAGTTTTTTTTTTTTTTTGAAGATTTACTTATTGAAGAGTGAGAGGGAGTGGGAGCAAGAGGAGGGGGAGGGGTAGAGGGAAAAGCAGGCTCCCCACTGAGCAGGGAGCCTGACCCAGGGCTCGATCCCAGCACCCCAGGATCATGACCTGAGCCGAAGGCAGACACTTAACCCACTGAGCCACCCAGTTGCCCCCAGAGTTGTTTTTAATAATCAAAAATAATTCCAGGTTTCCCCGTCTCCTCAGGATGCTATCCTCTCTAACATAAGTCCAAATAAGCCAAAAGGTTGGAAAGGGGTTAGGAGACCCCAAAAGGGATCTAGGTAAATATCCCTGCATTAGCCATAGTTATATCTAAAAGTCTTAATGGGGGAGAAATCAAAAGAAATCTTAAAACAACTCAAAGCATCTGAACAATAGTTGATTCTCAGAAATTGACAAGGCTGAAACACCCAGTTCTTCCAGAATTTCTTAATATGTCCCATTTACAGCTGTCTGCCTGGTTTCTCAGCCATGACTCACTAAAACATCATACATATTTCAAGATAACCTGTTCAAAGCAGAATTGATGCCTTGACTGGAAACGTCAGATGAGCAGTAAATTCCCAGCAAGCTCCAACCCAGCCCTACTCCCCTCCTTCCATCAAGGACATGTAGGAAGAAAGCAAAACCCCCACTAGTTCTGGCACAATGATCCAGATGTGGTTCCTGCAGCCAGTGGTTCTGCAAGAATAAACCTTCACAAATTCAGGATCAGATTTTTCTAAAAAAGAGATCAAATTCCAACACATGATGCCCCCAATTATTCCTGGATCCCTTTATAAAGACGATGAGATGACTCTGGATGTAGTATGTCTCCCACAGTGTATAGAGAGGTAGTCAACTGGAAGAAGTCAAAGGCCATCCCTGCCTAAAGACATGCTTTGTTTGGTCAGCCTGCAGAGTGCAGAAAATGATTTTAATTAGCTGCAAACATCTAAAAACTGAAATTTTTACACACAAAGCTAAATTCTTTTGAAGGAATTTAAAAATTCTGACAACGCTGGGACCCCAAGGTAACAACTAGCTAGAGCTTGGTAACAGTTTTCTTCAGCAGAGTGTGGGCTTCTCAGGGAGCCTACTGCTCACTAACGTCTAACACACAACATAACCCACTTCTCACATTCATATTATCTGACCCTTGTGGGCACATGAGCTTGCAATTCCTGATCTAGGTGTGGAAGAATATCAAAGATACCAGGAGGTCCAGTTCATAATTTCCAGTTCCCACAATCCTTACAAATACTCACCAATTGCTAAGGCTAGCTGATCCTTGAGACAGCCCTCTCTCTCGGGCCCAACCGGAAGTTCAGAGAGCTCAGAGGAATTCAAGAAGCCCTAAGTGCACAAAAAAGCGAACAAATCAGTTCTGTCCTACTTAAATTACCAAGAGACTAGGCAAAAACAGTTGTTTCTCAAAAAATGATTTAAGACAACCAAGTATAAATGAATGTTTTTGGGTTTTTTATTTTTATTTATTTTTTTTTAAAAGATTTATTTATTTATTTATTTGAGAGAGAGAGAATGAGAGAGAGCAAGCACATGAGAGGGGGGAGGGTCAGAGGGAGAAGCAGACTCCCCACCGAGCAGGGAGCCTGATGTGGGACTCGATCCAGGGACTCCAGGATCATGACCTGAGCCGAAGGCAGTCGCCTAACCAACTGAGCCACCCAGGCGCCCGTTTTTGGGTTTTTAAAAAGATTTATTTATTTATTTGAGAGAGAGAGCGCAAGAGCGAGCGCGCCTGCACAAGGGAGGGGCAAAGGGAGAGGAAGAGACTTTCAAGCAGACTCCCCGCTGAACGCAGAACCCAATGCGGGGCTCGATCCCAGGACCCTGACACCATGACCTGAGCTGAAACCAAGAGTCAGACACTTAACCCACTGAGCCACCAAGGCTCCCCTAAATGAGTATTTTCATTAAGCCAAAGATATTATAAATTGATAACAGTTCCATTTTTATAAGTATTTTATTCTATCACTGCACCACACCCAATTCCATCTCAATCCCATCCTCTGGCCTTTTTTTTTTTTAATTATTAACATATAATGTATTATTGGTTTCAGGGGTACAGGTCTGTGATTCAGCAGTCTTACAAAATACACACCAATGTCCATCACCCAGCCACCCCATCCCTCTCATCCCCCTCCACTCCCGTATGGCCTAACTTCTTAAACTGTAGTTTCCAAGAAATCAGGAGCGGTATTTTCAAACAATCATAAAATGTTAAGGCTAAAAAACTGGTTGAATAAACCATAGCATAGCCACATAATGGAAAACTATGCTGCTGGGAAAAAGAAAGAACACAAAAGAAAGATCTGTATGAGCTGCTACAGAGTATTTCCAGGTTATATTATTAAGTGGAAAAAAAAAAAACAAATTAAAAGAGTACATATATAGGGGCGACTGCACTGGGCTCCACACTCAGCGGGGAGTCTGCTGGGGATTCTCTCTCTCCTTCTCCCTTTGCCCCTTCCCCCGTACACGCACACTCTTTCTCAAATAATAAATCTTTAAAAAAAAAAAAAATACATGTATATTATACTATCATTTGTGTAAGAAAGAAGCATTTATATAAGTATGCTATTTTTACAAAAAAGACTTAAAGGATACCCAAAACCAATGAAACTGGTTATCTACAGGAATAGACAAGAATAAGGTAGAAGGGAGAGAAGGAGTGAGATTTCTGTGTGTGTGTGTGTGTGTGTGTGTGTGTATTACAGCTTTAACTTTCAGAATCTTATTAATGTTTTACATATTCAAAAACAAAATTAGATGAACAAGAATTTGGGGGTAAAACCAAAATTACACAGAAACATAAGACACTAACTGTATTTCAAATGAATGATGTAACTTCACAGAAGGTGGGAAAAAACTAATCCAGTAACTTTCAATAGTCCTTTGGCCATATAACTTCAATATAAAGACAAAAGAACGTCAAAGAAATCTTGAACTCCTTAATAGGTTTGTTATTTGCAGTTGCCAGGTATAGTCATTAAAACAATTTAGTGTGTATTAGAACAATGAGAAAATAAGTAAACACTGAAGTTGCTAAGAGCCAGTGTACTAACCATGGGAGAAGGAAGATACAAATATAGAACTGGGGAAGGAAAGGAAGAACCCTGGGATGCAGGATTAGAACTGAAACACACACACACACTTGCTGCATCTGTCTGCTGAAAGAGCAGAGCACCAATGACATCTTAGTAGAAAAAAGCATACCTAATGTCCACATCTTGGTTTCTAAAAACTATTCCCCCATTAAAAATGATCAGGACTCCTTGGAGAAGTGGCTGATTCCATGGTGGGGCAAGGAAAGTATGACATAGGCCCAGAATATCTTGTTATGCCAAAAAGTAAGGAAATACTCAAAAATAATCAATACACTGCAAAAGGTCAACAAAGCCAGCTTACTCTGGTCAAATCCAGGAATAATTTGAACATCAAACTGAATAATGGATTATAAAATGAGTTATAACTTACTGTATAAAATAAGAATCCATGAGTCAATGTCAGTACTAAGTAAAGCAGTAAACACAGGGAAAAGAGAAGTCTCCTACAGTAGAATGCCAATTAATAGAACACATGTAAAAGAAATCAAAAGAGTTAGAAAAGTAACCATTATGCAACTCTCATAGTAATAACTGATCCTGACAAGAGCCATCAATGGATGCTAATACTTTCAGGTAAAAGTCTGTTGGGGAACTGGACACTTAGGACACAGTCTCAAAGATCTCCCATACAGATTACGTGTTAATTACAAAGAGGAACAGAATAACTTTACAGTGGAGAAACCTGAAAGATACTACCCTGACCAAGAAGAGACCAAAATTAACATCATCAGGGACGAGGGAGTGACTCGTTGGTTGAGCATCCGACTCGATTCCAGCTCAGGTCATGATCTCAGGGTTGTGGGATCGAGCCCCAGGTTGGGCTCCACGCTCAGTGCAGAGTCTGCTTGAGATTCTCTCTCTCCTTCTCCCTCTGCCCCTCCCCTCAGGCGCAAGCTCATTCTCACTCTCCCTCTCTCTAAAATAAAAAAAATAAAATCTTCAAAAATTAACATCATCAGGGGCGCCTGGGTGGCTCAGTCGTTTAAGTGTCTGCCCACAGCTCAGGTCATGATCCCGGGGTCCTGGGATTGAGCCCCAAGTTGGGCTCCCTGCTCAGTGGGGAGTCTGCTTCTCCCTCTTCCTCTGCCCCTCTCCCTGCTTGTGTGCTCTCTCTCATGCTTCCTCTCTCAAATAAATAAATAAAATCTTAATAATAAAAAAAATAAAAATTAACATCATCAATAATGGGACCAACGGTCATTACATGCCTCCTGATGTGATATCCTGAGAAAAATACAAGATAATTTAATATTCATGCTAAAAACCCATACTCTAACTATGAAGAAACATCAGACAAACCCGAATTAAAGGACATTCTGCAATACTGTCCTCTACTCTTCAAAAATGTCAGTGCAAGGCACCTGACTGACTCAGTCAGAAGAGCATGTAACTCTTGATCTCGGGGCTGTAGTTTCAAGCCCCACCTTGGGTATGGAGATTATTTAAAAATAAAATCTTGGGGCGCCTGGGTGGCTCAGTCGGTTGAATGTCTGCCTTCGGCTCAGGTCATGATCTCAGGGTCCTGGGATCGAGCCCCACATCAGACTACCTGCTCAGCGGGGAGTCTGCTTCTCCCTCTCCCTGTGCAGCTCCCCCTGCTTGTGCTCTCTTGCTCTCTCCCTCTGTCAAATAAATAAATAAAATCTTTTAAAAATAAATAAATAAATAAAAATAAAATCTTTAAAAAAAAAAGGTCAATGTAATGAAAGAAAGGCTGGGAAAGAAAGGACACTAAACAAACATGACAACTAATTGCAACACGTGATACTGGACTGGATCCTGGATCAGAAGAAAAAGTAGCAGCTGGCAAAATATGAATATATATCATATATTATAAAAATAAAAATATTGTATCAGTGTTAAAATTCTTGATTGTGATTACTATACTTTGGTTACATAGAAGAATGTAATTTTTAGGAGATAACCTATTCAAGGGAATAAGGGTCCTGATGTCTGCAACATACTTGCAAAAATTTTTTTTGAATAGTGATGGGACACCTAGCTGGCTCAGTTGGTTGAGCATGCAACTCTTGATCTTGGGGTTGTGAGTTCCAGCCCCACGTTGGGTGTAGAGGTTACTTAAAAATAAAGTAAAATAAAATAAAATAGTGATAACAATACATGTATAAAAAGTAATAAAGCAAGTGTGTCAAAATGTTAACAAATGGTGAATCTAGATGAAAGTACAATGTAGCTTACTGCAGAACACTGGCAACTTTTCTTTAAGTTTGAATTTTTTTCAAAATAAAAGTTAAAAAAAATTAAAGACCAAAAGAGGAAAAAAAATAAATGAAGCTAAAATGAACCAAAATTTCTTGTTACAGATAATGAAAGATAGACAGAGTAAAGTATGTGAATGGCTCAGGGTTACAAATAGAGTTACTGGCAAAGTCAAGATTAGAACTTCTAGGTGTCTATATGTTGGCTAATTGAACATAATAAAAAAATTAAATTAAATTAAAATTTAAAATTAAAAAAAAAAAAAAAGAACTTCTCGGTGTGCCTGACAGGCTCAGTTGGTAGAGCATGCGACTTAATCTTGGGGTTGTGAGTTTGAGCCCCATGTTGGGAGGAAAGAAAAAGGAAGCAAGGAAGGAAGGAAAAAGATTAGAACTTCTAGTTCAAGTTGTTCATCTACTCAATACAGTTCTAAAAAATAGTCTCCACATGGTTTTCCATATAATGACTATTTAACGCCAGTAATAATTAACATTTACCACAAGATCTCAAAGAAGGATAAATAGGAGAAAAAAGTAGTACTAAACACACACACACACACACACAAAACTACTGTGAGTAGTTGTTTCGTTTTTGCCTCGATAATAAGGATGAATCAAAGGCAGACTGATATTAATTCCATCCTGGTCCTCCTATGGACAAGAATATGCTTATTCTCCTCAACTGTGCCTTCTCCAATATCTGTATTTACAAATCCTTTTCTTAAAAAAAAAAAAAAAGAAAAGAAAAGAAAAGAAAGAAATCCTTCCCTCAGGCCATTCTAGATTTCTGAATACAAAGCTCCACCTGATTGGGGTGCCCAGGTGGCTCAGTCGGTTAAGTTTCCAGCTCTTGATTTCAGCTCAGGTCTTTTCAAGGGATTGAGGCCCCCACCCCGGGGAGTCTGGAGCCCTGCATGGGGCTCCGCCCTTGGCAGGGAGTCTGCTTGGGATTCTCTCCCTCTCCCTCGCCCCTCCCCCCAACTCAGGCGCACACTCTCGCTCTCTCTAGAATGGACAGGTCTTTTAAAAAAAAAAAAACGGGGCACCTGGGTGGCTCAGATAGCTAAGCGTCTGCCTTCAACTCAGGTCATGATCCCAGGGTCCTGGAATCGAGTCCCCCATCAGGCTCCCAGCTCAGCGGGGAGTCTGCTTCTCCCTCTCCCTCTGCCTCTCTCCCTGCTCATGCTCTCTGTATCCTCAAAAAACCTTAAAAAAAAAAGAAAGAAAAGCTTTACCTGATTTGATAGACTCTACCCCACTGGCATTCATTCATTCATTCAACAGATTTTATGAGCCCCAACCAAATGCTGGGCCCACTCCTCTTTCACCAGAGACACAGTAGTGAAAAGACAAATTCTCTGCCTCATGA
Organism: Leptonychotes weddellii; assembly: GCF_054177405.1. NCBI lineage: Eukaryota > Metazoa > Chordata > Mammalia > Carnivora > Phocidae > Leptonychotes > Leptonychotes weddellii. The sequence continues at coordinate 107,947,541 of NC_138373.1, read as the reverse complement.
AACTCACATTCTATTGGGGAAGACAAACAACATATAAATAAGTAAAAACGTAAGTATATAGTATTATAACAAAAATTTTTCAATGAAGCAAAATAAGGGGATAGAGCAACAAGAAGAATACTCCTCTACAAAGAGATAACATTTACAAAGGGACATGAAGTAAAGGAGTGAGACATGAGAATGTCTGAAAAAAAGGGAACAGCAAAGACCCTAAGAAAGGGGTGTGTGTGTAAATCCAGCATATTGACAGACAATCCCAAAACTCACTTTACTGTATGTGGAGAGTTGATCCTTTAGGTTCTGACAATGCAACAGGGTCCCCAGGGCGACTTGCTGGACCAACTGTTGAAATTTTAAATTTCTGGAAACAAAATCTGTCTCACAGTTTACCTGGTGGGAACAAATTGATGTTGTTGTATAAGCTGTTTACGGACAGTTTGCAAAAGTGCCTTAAAATTGGAGAGTAAACCAACGTACTGCAGAACAAGCTGCAGACTCAACAAAACAGAAATAAAGGACCCTAGAATTTTAAGGCTTCAGTCCCTCTCCTAGCTTGAGGCCAGAAACTGAATGCCGTGATTCCTGCTCTGCCAATGAGTTAGCAATGACCCGCATGTTCAAAAGATGGTTCCATAATGTCCCCAAAGGACTCACTACACGTTCACCACTTGCAGGTGGCTGCAGGCCATCAACACCTCATTCTCCAGCCTCCTCCAACACCAAACCACTTTTGCTGTCAGTATGCTTATCTCCTTTTCTCACTCTAAACTAATCCACACCTGATTCTTCACCAGTTGAGGCCCCTAAACCTCCTCTAAAACAGCTACATGCTATCCATCAACTAATTAATGTAACTCCTAGCTTTTAAATCTAACTGTTCCAGGAAACAATCAGTGGCAAGGTATAAGGCTATAGGACTCACATTTAGAAGTACAGGTTTGCCCCACTATCCGCACGTAGAGTGTTCCTATGAAACCTTTTTAAGCCAAAATGGCATAAAGCGAAAAATCAATTACCATTAATTCATATAGACATGGATGCACAAAATAAATCGACCTAGAGCATAGATGCTCACAAAATTCAAAGCTATGGCGGCTTGATGCTGAGTGCAGTTTGGGGGGGGGGTAGTTTGGCAGGGCAACTCTTGCTGCTGGGGTGCCCCCTGCCTCTATAACGACTCAGTGCAAAACCAACACTGAATGCTATTTTCACTTTTTGCCTTTTTTCATAAAAGTGAAAGTGCTCTCTGAATTTCTTTCGGTTAACAAAAAACAAAAACAGGTACAAATGTAGGTCTTTTGTAAAAGCAAAGTGTGTAACTCAAACTTTCAAAAAGTGGGGGATATCTGTAATCTTTTTGACTTCTAGACATTTAATCGTCAACAGACCTGTGCATTTCTATACATAAGTGAATTTACAATAACTGTGGTCTCACCGGTTCAATTCTAACAACGTTTTGTGGTTCTCAAACACCTCTTCTTGAAGGATGCAAAGGGTCTACCACAAAGCTTTCCGCCCAAGGGGCTGCTGTTCCTGGTTATCTAGAATTCCGACAACTCACCTCTACTAACACAGTTGTGTTTCCATCCTGAAGCAGCCCAATCAGACCTTCTTTAGTCTTCCTGCCATGGAGTTTGGCAGCTCTGCTCCAGCCTTCCTTCTGGGCCTGTTTGTGGAGCCAGCTCTCTGCCTATAAATTAAAAATAGGGCAGATGACAAAGTCATAGAATTTAGAACTGAACGGAGCTCTAAAATATGTTCAGGTTCCCTAATTCTTTCTGCTCTTCAGTCCTATAATGGAAACTAAAGCAATCTATCGTTTACTGGCAGCCTACCACTGAATGCCAAATATCAGGCATTGTGCCTGGTGCTTTGGATAAATTTAATCTTCACAACCACCCTATGGAGGAGACAGTAGCATTTTTATTATACGGACCAGAACAATGCAACTCTGAAAAATTAAGGTATCCAAGATCGCAGGGTTAGAGTGAGGACACCACAGTCTGAGTCCTGGTCCGTCTGACTCCCAAAGCCCACACAAGCCCTTTGGGCTCCAAGCAGCAGGAAACAGCATAGCAGTCGTGCTTGGAATAAAGTTTGTTAACCATGGGATCCTGAGTTAACGGCTTCCGGAGTCAAAACACAGTCAAAAGGTGAGGTTGTCACCTAAATCAGAATCCTATCTGCAGTTCTGCAGTTCTGGGTCCCTGCGCAGCACGTCTAATTTACTGCGCCCCGGCGGCACCTCCCTGAGAGACTGAGGTCGAGCCCTATTACCCCGCCCTGCTCCCCTCGTCCTCCTCCCCCACACCTGTTTGAGATCCCCGCCACAAGTCTCCAGGGCTTTCTTGCAGTTTACAAAGGAATAGCCTGTTTTTCGCCGTAGCTTCATGAGAAGCTCCTTGCTGCAGGCCGAGGAAGAGAGCCGGGGCCCAGGGCGCAATGTGTGCCACGGCTGAGGCGCCTGAAGCAGAAGGGGTCCCGCCTGCAGAGGTAAGAAGAAAGGGATGAGAAGCAGGAAGCAGCCAGGAGCTCCGGCGGGTGGAGAGCACGCCGGCAGGGAGGCCACTAGGAGACACTGGGGCCCCGGGGGTGGCAGAAGGCAGCCAACGGCGGGGGGGTGGGGGGGGAGGTTGGACCGCTCAGAGAAAATGGGGGGAAGGGTGGGATGGCGTCGAACGGGGGACGGAGGAAGGGAAGGCTGCGTTCCGAGTGCACAGATCTGCAAGGAAGGCGGGACGGCGGGGGGAAGACCCAGAACCCCCACCGGGCAGCTGCCGGCCCACGCGGCCAGGGAGAAGCGAAACGACCGCAGCAGCGACATCTCTCTGGCCCCAGAGTACACCGCAGCCGGCCGGCGCACCAGTGAGGCCACAGGCCTACGGCGCGGCGGCAGGGCCAAACCTCTCCACCGCAACGCGCCAAGAGAGGACGGCGCCACCTGCTGGCCGGGGTGGGCACACTCGCCGCTTCTACTTCGCTTTCGGAGACTATTTCACAAGGGAATTACCCCCCCACCCCACCCCACCCCCCGCCGTAGGTAAAATAACAGAAACCATGAGACAGAGTTGTCGCAAAATAACAATTCGAGACATGTGCAAACATTTTATGTTTCTTTATTTCCGTTCATCTTTCATAGTCATCCATTTAGGACTCATAACAAACTTGTGAGGTGGGGGGCGGTTCAGAAAATTGGCCAAGGGCACCTGAGGAAGTAGGGGTGGAGTCCTTTCAACAACCCTTTAAATATTTGTTGAATGAGCAAAGTATTTACTGAACATCTACTGTATGCCAGGAACTGCTAGGCTCCAGGGAATTAGAGAAGAGTAAACCACAGCCTACCGTCCAAGGTAATCTAATGGTGAGAAAATAGGGAACAGACAAGTGACCACGCAAGACAAGGTAAGTCCCATAAGATGAACAAATAGTGAAAGGGTCTCCAGGGAGAAAGAAATCACAACCAAACAGGAGGCTCCGTAAAAGCTTTTTTCAGGAAAGAGGCGAAAAGTAATAAAGATTTTGACAGGTAGAAATAGCCCTTCCAGGCAGGGAATCACCAAAAAGAATGAAGAAAACAAGGAATTTGGGTGTGGAAATAGGGAACAAAGAGTAGACATTTGGAATTTGTCCAGAGGTTGCAATACATGTAGGAAACCAGTTGAAAATGAAATAGAAGGGTAATTTGGGATCACACAGGATAGACTGAGTACCAAGCCAAGGAGCTTACTCTTGCTGTAGGCATCAGAAGCTCATCAGAGGTGATTTGGGAAGATCAAAAAGAGTTTGATAAGTGGCTTGAAAGGGAGAGAATGGAGGCCAGGAGTCCAGAGGAGGTGATATGTGGCCCAAGGAGTAAAAGAGAGCCCCAAGCAGAGGTAGCGCAGTGGGAAGAGAAAAGAGGTGAAGACAAAACACATTAGCAAGGAAGGACAGGGCTTGGAAACCTAAGGAAAACTCAAAGATGAGAAGAACCTAGTACTTAGTGATCACGGTTCCAGCTCCAAAAAGGATGAAGAAGCTGTAGTCCAAAGGACAGCTCTGCTGCCCATCCCCAGCATCAGGGCAGGCAGCACTTGACCCAGTTAGAGCCATGGTCCCACCAGACTCTGTCTCCAGAAGCAAGAAGTGTGTAGTCTGAGGTTTCTTCCTTCCTAGCCCCCCAGCAAAAGCATGAGTTCATTGGATGCAGAGATGATCTTCTTTCCCTTTAAAAAAAAATTCCATTCGAATCTGGCAGGAAAAAAAAAAGTCCATTCTGTATAAAAAAAACAACAGCAGGACTGGAAGGGTTCAGGAACAGTCTCTCTGCAGCCAATGATCTCACCTCCCATTTGCCTCCCCCACCCCTAAAAATCCTGGACACCTTCCTCGTTTCGTCCTCTGAGAATGGGAACTGGGAACTTCCTTTGTGCTCTAACCCAGTGCTATTTAGGGCTCTAAGATTCCTAGCAAGCAGGCACCTCCCTGCATCAGCCTAAGAGTATCTGGGGCAACAAAGAGGGAAGGAGGAAAGAGAGAGGCAAGGGAAACCCAGACTTTTCTTCCCCTTGTTTATGGCTTTGGAGATACAGCAGTTCCTTTCATAGGACAAGGGGTTCAGAGGAGCAGAAGGGTGATGTCAAGCAGGTCTTGGTTCCCTGTGCCTGGCCCTATAGATGTTGACATTCTCATCCTCATCCCGCTGGGCCAGCTCCAGTTGGAAATGCTGGGGCAGGAGGTGCTGAAAGAAGCTCTCTGTCCCGTGCTCCTCTCTCATCTTGGAGGCCAGATAGATGGTGCCATGGGGCCCGCATAGGTGTTGGAGAGTGCCCAGCAGCAGTGGGAAGGTGGGCTCCAGGTACACGATATCAGCCCCCAGCACCAGGTCATAGTCTCCAGGGAAGACATGCTGGTCAATCCCCCAGGACAAGGCGCGGACCTGGGCCTGGCCTCCAGCTGGCACATTGGCCTGGACGTTGCCCTGGATCTGCTCTAGGGCCAGGGGCAGGTCAGTGATGGTAACATCCCCCCCTGAGAGAGAGGAAGGAGGAGAAATGCAAGTCAGACCGACCAACCAAGGAGTCTCGGCTTCTACCCAGAAGGTCCAGAGACCACAGGGCCTAGAGGACGGTGTTTTGACAGCGCGGGAGTGTGCACTTTGGCTTTTAGTTACCCTGACCTCCATCTCACCCCCTGCCATGCTCATTACTCGTTACTCTACGTTCTACAACATCAACGTTGTCTCGGAGCTAATCTTCAACCTCTCTGCCCAACACACAACTGTCAGATGTCAGCAGAAGCCTGGGCAGGACTAAGCTGGAGACAGACTATGTATGTATCCAGCCCCTACTTACCCAAACCCAACTTCATGGGTCTGGAAAGCTTCCCAGAAGATATGGCCTCAGCGAGCCTTAAAGGACAAGTAGGAGTTAGTTAGGTGGAGCTTTCCAAGCAGATAACAAAAAGTACAAAGGCCTGGGGGCGAGAGCAATGCATATTCAAGGAAGGCTGAACCTTAGGGGATGTGGAAGGAAGGAGAAAAGTATCAAGACCTGAGGATAATGATGACATGCTGAAGAGACTCAGGCTTGATCCCGAGGGTGGTATGTTTTATAGGTAGAAGCAGAGAGTGAAGATAATCAGATTAGCACCTCAGAAAGCGCCATTCATGCAAGAAATATATGTATTGAGCCCATACTAAGTTCTGGCAGCACAGTGGTGAGCAAGATACTACACTTGATCTTAGCCAAAAGGCCGAGAAGCGATACAGTGGTGAGCAAGATAAAACCTCAGCCTTCCTTGAGTTTTATTAGAAAGGTAGAGACACACTAGGTACTGCAAAACTAATCATGATCATGACGACTGTTACAGACACAGGAAGTATTAAGAATTCATTCATTCATTAATATTTATTATGTGTCTCTATGCCAGGTGCTGAGAATATAGCAGTGAACCACCCAGATAAGAATCCCTCCCCTCATAGGGATTACAGTCTAGTGGCAAAAAATGGGCAACAAACAAAACAAATCAAAGAAAATACACTGTACATCAGATGCTACGGTGAAGCATTAAGCAGAGAAGGGGGGTAAGAATTTTGCTTCAGAGATGGGGCAGGGAATGTAATTTTAAACTGAGTGGTTAGGAAAAGCCTCACTCAACAGATTATGTTTGGGCAAAGACCTGAAGGAAATGATGGAGCAAACCATGTGGACCTCTCAGGCTAAATGTACCAAATAAGGGACTAACAAGTGCAAAGACCTTGAGGCAGGAGAGTGTCAGCAGGTCTGAGAAAAAGCAGGAAGACCAGTGGCTGGAGCAGAGGCTGCTGGAGATGCTCTCTCTCCCTCTCCCTCTGCCCCTCCCCCCACTCTCTAAAATAAATAAACAAATAAAAATCTTTGAAATAAACAAATGAATAAAAGGATCACTCTGACTGCTGTGATGAGAAAGGACAGCAGAGGGGCAAGGTCAAAAGCAAAGAGACCAGTTAGGAGGCAGCTACAGTAACCCAGGTGAGACGTGATGCTCATTTGAACCAGGGCATTAGCCACATCTAAGAAGTGCTCAGATCCTGAATGATTCTGAAGGTACAGTCAACAGGATTTGCTGAGAGACTGGACACACAATACTAGAGAGAGAGGATGTTTGACCCGACTAACTAGAAGACCGAAATGCTATTTACTCGGTGGAGAAGGCTGTAGGAGGAGCAGGACTGGACAGGAAGATCATGAGTTTCTGTCTAAGTGAGATGCCCATCAGATAATCACATGAAGATATCGGGTAGGTAGGACGTTCCACAAACAAATCTGGAGATGGAAATGGGAGTTATAGGGTCATGAGCACAGAAAGGGCATTTAAAGCCATGAGGTGATGGGATTGCTGGGGAGTGTAGACAGAAAAGGGAAGGGTCAAAGGACTACTCCTGAGCTCTGGGGCACGCAAACTTACAGTTGTCAAGAGGAAAAGGAACCAACAAAGGAGACTGGAAAAGAGTGCCAGTGAGGTGAGCAGAAAGCAGAAGTGTGGTACCCTGGAAATGAAAGGAAGCACGTCAAGGAGGAGGGAGAGTCAAATGCTGCAAAGTCAAGTCAAGTGGGCTCATCACCGACTCCTGTACTTACCAACATGGAGTTGGAAATGAAGCTCACCACCTTGACTGCTGCAACTGGGGGCGGGAATGTGGAATGGACTGAGGAAAGAAGAGTAAGACAGGTACTACAGATGAAGAGGATTAACTCTTTTGAGTTTTGGTGTAAAGCAAAACAGAGAAATGGGGTGGTAACTGAAAGAATATGTAGGACAACAGTTTTTTCTAAGAGAAAATATAGCATATTTATAGATGTATATAGGGGTATGTGTATCTATTCAGAATGTTCCAGAGAAAAGAAAAAACTGTTAATGCAGGAGGGACTGGGGATGGGGAGGAGGTTTGCTGGAACAATGTCTTTGAGTAGATGAGAAGGTTCAGGGTCTTGTGACAAATGGAGGGCTTGACCTTAGCTACGAGCACAGAGTGTTTATCCATGGTAACAGGAGAGAAGGCAACACTTAAAATAGACACAGGCAGTTAGGTGAGTAGACATTGTGATAGGAACATGTGAACATGTTCTATAAGAAAACAGAAGCAATCAGAAGAGATGGGCAACAAAGTCATCAGCTGAGGGTGAAGACAGGGGAGGAGGCATGTAGAGGTTCGAAGGGCAAGAAGATAAGAAACAGATGTTTGGGAGAGCGGAAGAATACGTGGACAACGGAAGTGTAATAGACTAGCTGGGCAGCAGTTAAGGACTTGCCTAAGGTTAGTAAAGACAAATTCAAAATGAAACCAGTCAGCACGGTTGTATATATACTAGGAGGGCCTAAACTAACCTGGAGGTGGGGATATCAAAGAGGCCTTCCCTTGGAAGTGATGTTTGAGCTGAGCACTGAAGGATGCATATGAATTAACCAGGTGGTCCAAGGATTCCAGGCATAGAGTACAGTCTGTATGAAGGCTCCACGGATGGGAACATCAAGACAGACTTGAGGCCCTGAGAGACGGGTAACAGACAGCACGAGGAGCACAAGAAAGGAGGGAGAGGCACAGAAAGAAGCCAGAGAGAGAGGCAGGACCTTGGAGGCCATGCTAAAGGTATTGGTTTGGTCTTGAAAGAACAAGAAGTCATTGAAAGATGGGAGTGAGAGGTGATTATAGCTGCATCTTGAAAAGATCACTCTGCTGGGTAGAGTGGACAGAGGTCTAGGTGGGGGCAAGGAGTAAAGCAGGAAGACAAGTTGGCCTAAATGCAGCAGTGCAGGCAAGTGACTGTGGTGGCATGGACTGGGGAGCCACCAGTGTTGATGGAGAAACGTGAGATTCGAGAGATTTTTAGAAGATAAAATCAGTAGGACTCAAGTAATGGCTATGGGGGTGAGAAAAAGGGGCATGTCAAAGGTGATATCTAGGTTTCCCACTGGGTGGATGATGGTTTGATTCACTGAGATGGGGAAGCCTGAAGGAGAAACAGCCTGCATGCAGGAAGAACACAAGATCTAGTTCCAGCATGCTCACCTTCCCATGGGAAAGCTTGAAGACTTGTGAAAACCTAAGGAAGAAACAACAGTGGCCTGAACTGGAGATGGTAGGAAGAGGAGCAGACAATTGGGGAAATATTAAAGACCTATGACCCACAGATCTGACTGACTGCCGGGATGTGAGCGGGAGAGGGCAAGGGACAAGATGACAGCCAGATTTCTTACTTGGCAGCTGGATAGGGGGCAAAGGAGGAGAAGCCAGTCTTTGAGCAAATGGACATACGTGTTCCCATCCATATTACACACTTTTCTCCCATTTTAGCATAACTGCACACCTCTCCTCTGCTCTTCCTTCGTGGAAAATTTCTTTTAACACTCCCTTGGTTCTTTGTGAGCCTGCTATGTTTGCACTGTTCACCTTCTCATCTGACAGTGCTTCTCTTTGAAGTCCCAGGGAGTCAAGGGAGACATAGCCAGAGCATGTCCACTTGCCCTGTGCATACACAGGCATAATTCCCCCACCTTCCCCACTAGACCATAAGCTCCTCGGGAACAGGAGAGCTGTCTCACTCACTGTTGTATCCCAATACCTGGCATGACAGACGACTCCAAATAGATATTGACTGAATGAATACAAGAATGAATGCCTGCCTCTGGGAAGACTTCCCTGAATGTGACCTAGTTGTGTTCCCAAGAACAAAGACATTGGCATTACTAGGGAAATGACATCATAAGTGTTTTAAATGAATGTTTTGGATGTGAGGTTGTGCCTGCCCATTAGATCATAAATTGAGGAACTGTTTCCTTTGTAGTTTTGGATCCTTGACAAAAGTGAAGCAAAATTTTCCTTACTTTTTCCTTTCCCAAGTCTGTGGTGCCTAATTCCTACCCCACTTGCCCCACAAAAAACAACCCTCAAGAATTCACCCTTATTTCTCCCAAGCAGTCAAAACCTTAAAAATCTAATATCTATTCATAATAAAGTTATAAAGCATTTCTCAGGTTTAACACATGCAGATTGCTCCCCCTACAGAATGCCCCCAAAGGGGATGCATTTTGACAAAATACCATGTCGAAAGCAAAGGTGGTTTTACGTGACAGCATTATTCATGAAATCACAAAGAGCAAAAGGGTAGAAAAAAACTCCTACTAAGGCCTGCCCGGTTTTTATTTCCTGCCCCCAAATCAACCACCCTGGGTGTCTTCTCTGGCACACAGAAAGAGGCGCACACACACACACACACACACTTTGTTAAAAAGAGACTGGTCTGGTCGCAAATCACTCGCCTCTCCCAAGAATCCAGGGAGTGACAATTTCTCCACCACCCAGCGCCACCCCCCCCCCACTCCCGCCACAAAACTCACGCACCCTGCAGCGCGGCCAAGATCCCCACGATGCCCGTCCCTGCGCCTAGTTCGATCACTTTCTTGTCTCGGAAATCCACATTTTGACTTTCAAAATAGTTGCACAGGCTCAGAGCCTACGGGGGAAAAAGAGAGAAGAGAGAGAAAAAGACTGTCGCGGGGATGTTTCCATATGGAAGAGGGAGAGTCCGGGGTCCGGACCTCCCGGGGACTCTCGCCCAGAGCCGCCCACTCCTCACCGCGTCCCACACGCGCGCCGCCACCCCAAGGCGGGACCCGAAGTTCTGTGTGATGCTCAGCACGTGCCCACAGAAACAGAACCGGCTCTTCTCCGAGTAAGAGTCCGCGAAGAGCCCGACTTCCCGCGGGAACACGGATTCGAGCTCTGATTCACGATCTGGGCAGGGGTCCGCCATCTGGCTGAGAGCGCGCGCAGACCCCGCGGCTAGCGCTGGTATCCCGGATCTGGGACCGGGTGGGGGTGGGGGGGCCGCGGGTCGTCCCGGCTTCTCCGTGGCACCGAGCCCCGCCTCTCCGAGTTTGCCCTCCTCCCTTCAGTTTGACTTCCTGGAGGTGGGATGAGGAGCTGCCCCTCCCGCTCCGGTCCCCAGCGCACACCGACGGCGCTCACGTCGGACCACGCGGCGCAGACAGGGCCGACAGGTCTGAGACCGGGGGTGAGGGGAGAGGAGTGAGGATTTTTCTGTAGGAAGCGGGGTCCTGGGACTCCTCTCACCTGCGGGGTGCAGAGGTACCTGCAACTAGGATAGTATCCCAGACCAAGGAGAAGCGGGCTAACGAAAGAGGTAGGGTGCCGGGTCTGGCCTTGCCAGTCCAGCTGGAGACCCGCGTCGCGAAGGCCCCCTACCGCTCCGGCTGCCGCCCACCCTCCCCGTCCAGATCCGCGGAGTACACTCTTGGGTCTTTAAGAGGCGGGATCTGCTCTCAACGCTCCTGATTGCGTCATTATCGTGCGCCTGGGCCTTGGTCTTCACGTGGGTTCAGTAGAGAAACCGGGGACTGGGGATCATGGCGGGAGCCGAGACTGGGGACGCGGCAGGAGCTGAGGCCCCGCAGCCCCAGAAGCGCTACTATCGGCAACGTGCTCACTCCAACCCCATGGCTGACCACACGCTGCGCTAGTGAGTGAGCAGGGCAGGGGGGGACGGGAGCAGGGGGAGGCAAAGGAGGGCAGAACGTTCGCAGCAGTCCGAAAGGGCTGTTGTTCTGGACGGTCTGCAGGGTCTCAGACGGACCGGGGAGGATCGGCTGGGTGACGTCAGCTTTAGAGGTGGGTCGGGGAGATTTAGGGGAGGGCGGAGTTGGAGGGTTGGGAGGGGGCGTGGCGTTCTGCCCGAAGTCTCGGTAGCGGTGCAAGTCCGGGAAGGGAGAGTAATTTAGACTGGAGTGTTGCGGGCAGAATGTCGTTTCCACCTTTCGGTTTCGTTGATCGGATTTAATAAAAAGACAAACATACACACAAATCCCGCCCACGCCTTAGTCCATCCTCTTCCCACAGAGCACATAAACAGAGGTAGCCAATCTCTGGGGGAAGGGAACTTGTGACCCAGAAAGGAGAGCTGCCTGACCAGAGTCACATCGACTCCTAGAAGTGGAGATGGGCAGGTCAGCAATCATGAGCCTCATGATGGGCCTGTGATTCACACTTGCGGTTAAGGGTGGTTTCCACTGTGTCTCCTAGAGACCACAGGGCCCACTGTTACAGAATTTTTGAGAATCGCTCTTCCCATTTACCTCCCACCCTTACCCATCCGCCCACTCACACGCAGTACCACTTCCACAATGGCTTGACCAACCTTCTCATGTCCCTCATGTCTTCTCTCCAATAGCCCTGTGAAGCCTGAAGAGATGGACTGGTCTGAGCTATACCCGGAGTTCTTCGCTCCACTGACTCAAAATAAGAGCCACGATGACCCAAAGGATAAGAAAGAAAAGAGAGCTCAGGCCCAAGTGGAGTTTGCAGACATAGGCTGTGGCTATGGTGGCCTGTTAGGTAACACTCTGGCCTTTCCTCTAGGGCACAGAGAGGCAATGCCTAGGTTCTGCTACCTCAGCAGGTTTGCTGGGGGCCATAGTTGGCCTTTCCCCTTCGGACCAGACACCAGCGCTGTGACATCAGTGTGGAGAGCCTCCACTTTCTCTGTACTCTGAGTCTGTGGCCTTTGTCCTGGAGAAGGGAGGGTGTTGTCTCAAATGCCTCTTAGAACTTGGGTTGTCTTGTCTGGCCCCACCCCTGGTCTCAGTCTCTACTTGAGGCATTTCACCTGCAAGGTACCGGGTCAGTGAGCTGGTCAGCACGAGCGTCAGAGATTAGTCACTGTAGCCAGTGATCCTGAACTGTATTTCTGAGGGATTCCACCACTCTCCCTCTCCTTCCCCCTCCTTCACCAAAACTCATTGTTTCTGCTCTACTCTCATGTTTTCAAATTCCTCTTGTATTGTCTGTATTGTCCCAATCCTGCGTGCCAGGCCACTTCTCTATTTTTAGATCTTCCCATAGAGGTAACAGCATGACAGAGAGAGGAAAAACATGGTAGTTGGGGGCAGAAAAGCTCGGTTCAAGTTCCAGTTCTGCCTCTTCTTAGCTCTGTGACCTTGGCCGTTTCTGACCTCAGTATCCTCATCTTCTCGATTTACCACAGAGCGTTAGGAGGATTAACTGAGACGATGTGTGAAAACACTGAAAACTCGGAAGCACTTACAAATATACGTGTATCTGCAGGCCCTCCCACTTCCAGTCCAGGTGACAGTCTTTGGATCTAAGCCTAACCCTAAGCTTAACCCCCTTCTCCAGCATAGAACCAGCCATCTAGGTATCTCTCCATCCACATTTGCCATTCCTGATTTTGGGAGTTGCACAGTGACACTTCCTTTCCTTTCTTGACCCCTTTGCACTTCCTGCAAGTATGAGGTTGACGATTCCATTCCTGTTTCTGTGTCCAGTGGAACTGTCACCGTTGTTCCCAGACACACTGATTCTAGGTCTGGAGATCCGGGTGAAAGTCTCAGACTATGTACAAGACCGGATTCGGGCCCTTCGAGCAGCTCCTGGAGGTGGCTTCCAGAACATCGCCTGTCTCCGTAGCAATGCCATGAAACACCTTCCTAACTTCTTCCGCAAGGGCCAGGTGGGGAGGGGCCCCGGTGGGTTAGGCTGGTAGGCACGTGGGGCACTGAAGCCGGGCTCTCAACCCTGTCGATGCATGTCTGTCTCACAGCTGACAAAGATGTTCTTCCTCTTCCCTGACCCACATTTCAAGCGGACAAAGCACAAGTGGCGAATCATCAGTCCCACGCTGCTGGCAGAATATGCCTACGTGCTTAGAGTTGGGGTGAGTCGGGAGTGAGAGGGAGAGGTGAGTGGCCCATTCGGAGGCCTTCCACTAAGAATTCAGTGGGGGTGCATTTAGGACTCACACCACCACTCCCATCATCCCCCTGCTCAACTGCATGCAGCCCCCCGTCTCGGGTGATTTTGCCTCTGCAGGGGCTGGTATACACCATAACTGATGTGCTGGAGCTACATGACTGGATGTGCACCCATTTTGAAAGGCACCCCCTGTTTGAGCGTGTGCCCCTGGAGGAACTGGTAAGTAGGGGGCCTGAGGGGAGTTGTGAAGATGGAAGCCTTTTCCAGAGTGGTTCTGTATTCTTTGAACCCAGCTCAGTGCCAGGAGGATGGGATGGGAGTCTCAGGGCCAGGGGCCATCTGAAAGGTGGGCAAGGACTTATCAGACCCTTCCTTTTCTCAGAGTGAAGACCCCATTGTGGGACATCTGGGCACCTCAACCGAGGAGGGCAAGAAAGTCTTACGCAACGGAGGCAAGAATTTCCCAGCCATCTTCCGAAGAATACAGGATCCCACCCTCCAGGCAGTGGCCCCCAATCCCACCCCCCTGGGCCACTGACGGCCTGCCTTGCCTTAGCTTGACCCCAGGACCTTCCCAGCTGAGACTGCTAGGGCCGAGAGGCGACAGTCTTTCAAAGAAGTTGGGGAACTGCCCAGGCCAGAAGCCTGGGATTCACAACTGACCTCTCATCTTCTTGCCCGTCTACCACCAACAGAAAGCAAAAGAAGCTAACTGGGAAGGTCAAAAGATCTTGGACCAGAAGGGATGTTTGGAAGGGTGTGGGGTCTTGCTCTTCCTTAGCACTTCCTTCTCCTTCTGGGATCTCCTTCTCAGCTGGAGTGAGGAATACAATTCTCCACTCTCCATCTAAACTGCTTGCTAGACTCAAATCGCCTGTCCACTTGTGTTTACTTTGCAGTCCTGGGGATAACATGTATACGTGTGCACATGCCTGTGCTGCTGTTTCTCAGGAACGGCTAGAGCATGTATCACGTGCCTTCTCCCATCCCCCATCCTCTCCCTGCCTGAGACTTGACCTGAGGAATCTGCTGTCTTTATTGTTACTGTCTCTGGAGAGTCCTGCGTCGGGGTGGTGGAGACCCTCTCCTTTTTCATGTTGACCTTCGATTCCAGAACTTCAGAGCTAACTGACTGGCACAGAGCCCAGGGGGGGCAGGGTGGGGGAGTGAGGAGCAGAGAACTAAACTGTGCAAGATTCTGAGGCTAAAAGCAAAAATGGGCTGCTGACTAGAAATCCCCCCCCCCCACAAAGAGGACTGAGTCAGCTGGAGATTCAGAGCACTCACGTAGCCCTTACAACCATCCAAGAGCCCAGAGAAATCTCTGAACTTTTCTGATTTGCAAAAGGTTCCTTTGTTTCTGCTCCTGAAGCCCTAGGTTCCCATGGCTGGAAGGACAGGGTGTGTTGACCTAAGAGACCACCCCCTTCTTCCCAAGGAACAAAGATGAAGGCTCCTGGAGCCATTTTAACCCATTAACTCACCCACCATCTGCCCAGTGTCAGGTACAGGAGGTGGGGAAGATGTGGTAGTGCCAAAAAGTTCTGCTTACCTACGGCAAAGGCGCAGCCCCATAAGCCAAGAATATAAAGCTACAGCTGTGCCTCTTCCCTTCCTGAAGGAGCTGAGGATGGGGAATTCCTGAGGATGGTCCCAAGAGGGCCTGGCTCCCTGAGGAAGTGGGAATACTAGGGACTGACTGTACCTCCGTATCCTAAACCTCACCAGAGAGACTTTCCCAGGAAGAGATCTTTAGGCGGCTGGACTAGGGCACCAGCCCAGAAGGGGGAAACCAAGGCAGACCTCCCTTCCCAAGAAGGTCATTGCAACATGAGACCCAAGAGAGCTGCCAGGGAACCCCAGCCCCGCCTACTGTGCCTGGGTGCTAATCCCTAGCTGGACCACTCAGGAGAGGGGATTGGCTGAGGAGCTTGCAGAGGGGGCGTTGCCACTATCTCACCCAAAGGTTAAATAGGGGTTCAGGCAAGCAAGCAAGATGCCTGAGAGAAGTGCTCTCCTTTGCCGCTTCCCTGACCCAGACCATGACCCAGACCCTCAAGCTCGCCTCCAGAGTGTTCCATCGCATCCACTGTGCTCCCAAGCCAGGTGCCTCACTGGGCTCCAGAGGCTCCGACTCAGCGCCCCGGAGCTTGGCGGACATCCCAGGCCCCTCCACGCCAGGCTTCCTTGCTGAACTTTTCTGCAAGGGGGGTCTGTCACGGCTACACGAGCTGCAGGTAGAAGGGGACGTTCCTGGGAACGGAATGCTGGGGAAGGTGGCTTTGACAACACCAGAAAGGACAGACTAGTGCAGAAAGTAGGAGGAGGGCCAGTGAGAACAGATGCCCATGAATTAGAAAAGTTGGGACTGCGGGCGGTGGTTCGACCTGCGCGGGAGTCCATCCCCACACCCAGCAGAAGAGTGCCCTCAAAAAGCGCCTTCTCGCTGTGCGGAAGTCGGTGCCAGGTAGGTCCAGAAGAAGTGCGCGGGAGGCAGAAACGCACAGTACCTTCCCCTCGCGTCCGACTTAAAGCTACAGGCGCTCCTCTTCAGTTAACTGGGGCTTCGTTCTGAGATAGTCCACGTGAGGAGCCTTCAGGGATTTCTTCGCGTCGGCTCAGCCCAGGTGACCCAAGAGAGGTCCTGAATGTCTGCTTTGTGCGGAGTTCCTCCACTTTGCCCATCACTCAAACTTCCTAGGGATGGGAAGTGGGGGAAAGAAAAGGAGGAAGGGTTTGCAGCATCAGGGCTATAAACTAGCTGGGAGCCAGTGAAGAAACAAGCTCCCTCCCTCTTGCAAAGCCCAGCCAACACCCTTGACGGACCAAGCTGGAAGTCCTGGGCCCAGGGTCTCCAGTGTCCACTGTGCCCATTCTCCCAGGTGCAGGGCGTTTCACGCTTCGGGCCTGTGTGGTTGGCCAGCTTCGGGAGGGTGCGCACTGTGTACCTGGCGGCCCCTACACTCGTCGAGCAGCTCTTGCGACAGGAGGGGCCCCGGCCCGAGCGCTGCAGCTTCTCACCCTGGGCAGAGCACCGTCGCCACCGCCAGCAGGCTTGCGGGCTGCTCACCGCGTGAGTCCTCTCTGGCCCCAACACCCAAACGCCCAGCTGCGTCCCTCTCCTGTGACTGGTCTGGAAACAGTCTGTCTCGGGGTGTGGAGGGAGGTTGGCCTTTTCCCCCAACCGTCTGATAAATTGGGCTTCCCACTCCAGCCTGTTTCGTTTAGGCTCAGGTAGAACCCCGCCTTTGTCCCCCACCCATCTCCCTGTCTTTGGAGTCCGCAATCCTGGAAATCCGCGGAAGGGGCGAAGGTACCAGGACCTAGATGGAATGTGAGATTCCGTGACTCAAGTTACCCAGGAACCCAGCCCCACCCCCCACCCCCCGCCCCGGGGCCAGGAAATGAGCAACGAGGAAGGGGGACGGAAAGCCGGCGCAGGCAGGAGCAGGTTTTTGTACCCCAAGGGAGCAGCCGCAATCCTTTTCCTGGCCACCCCAGGCGAACTCGCTCCATCTTCACTGCCGCCAGCCCCGTCGGGCCGCCTCCACACACCCTCATCCGCCCTGACGCGCCCCCTCTCTGCACACCCGCAGGGAAGGAGAAGAATGGCAGAGGCTCCGCAGCCTCCTGGCCCCGCTGCTCCTCCCGCCTCAAGCGGCCGCCCGCTATGCCGGGACCCTGGACGACGTGGTCCATGACCTTGTGCGGCGACTGCGGCACCAACGGGGACGTGGGACTGGGCCGCCCACCCTGGTTCGGGACGTGGCAGGAGAGTTTTACAAGTTTGGACTAGAAGGTGAGTCCCAAGACAGGGGCAAGCGTGGGAGGCCCCCGCCTGGTCTCCCGGTGCCCTGACAGCGCCCCCTCCCGCCCAGGCATAGCCGCGGTGCTCCTGGGTTCCCGCCTGGGCTGCCTGGAGGCCGAAGTGCCCCCAGACACAGAGACCTTCATCCGCGCGGTGGGATCGGTGTTTGTGTCCACGCTGTTGACCATGGCGATGCCCAGCTGGCTTCACCGCCTGGTGCCCGGACCCTGGGGCCGCCTCTGCCGAGACTGGGACCAGATGTTTGCCTTTGGTAAGGCACGGAAATGAAGTGGGGATAGGGGAACATAAAGCTGTTCAGGGATGGTGAGGCACCCCTGTACCTTCTCCCCCACACAGCCCAGCAGCACGTGGAGAGGCGAGAGGCTGAGGTAGCCTTGAGGAGCAAGGGAAAGCCTGAGGAGGACATGGGATCTGGGGCACACCTGACCTACTTCCTGTTCCGGGAAGAGTTGCCTGCTCCGTCCATCCTGGGCAATGTGACGGAGCTGCTACTGGCTGGAGTGGACACAGTAAGGTTCTTCTCCATGTTGGGAGCCCCACTTCCAGAGCTTAGCCTCTCCAGTTTCAGGGGCCACTTTGCTGCTGCAGGGGATCCACTATGACCCTTTCGGCCAGCTTGACTTAACACCTCCTGAGCTCCAGACTGCCTCATATTCTGCCCCCCTTTACTGGGTGTCCACTCTCAACACCTCTGAGGCTCTCAACTGTCCTCTCAGGTATCCAACACACTCTCCTGGGCTCTGTATGAACTCTCTCGGCACCCCGAAGTCCAGAAGGCACTCCACTCTGAGATCACAGCTGCCCTGGGCCCTGGCTCCAATGCCCACCCCTCAGCTGCTGCTCTATCCCAGCTGCCCCTGCTGAAGGCAGTGGTCAAGGAAGTGCTAAGGTGAGGGGATGGGAGAGGAGAAGCTAAAGAAAATGTTGGGAAGGGCTGGGGAAGCAGATGGTAAATGGGAGTGGGGAGAGCCAGCAGAGGAAAATGGTACCTACTCCTGGCCAAGATTGGGTTTGGACGTAGGAGGCTTGGGGACAACAGGGAGGCTACAGCCCCCAGCCTCACCTTGCTGTTTCCCTCTTGTTCTGCAATCCAGACTGTACCCTGTGGTACCTGGAAATTCCCGTGTCCCAGACAAAGACGTTCGTGTGGGTGACTATGTTATCCCCAAAAACGTGAGTAGAGCCTATGGGCCCCTTTTGTTAAGCCATCCCTCACCATCTTGGGCCCCATCCTGTTCTCAAACACTCCATATAAGCCCTTCACCTTCCCTTTGGCCTGAATGCCTCTCTCCGGGATGTAACGGGGCAGTGGAGAAATCATTCCAAAAGTAGCCCCAGAAAACTTACCCCCTCACCAACCAGAGCCCGCCTTTGCTCCAATCCATATATCCTCTTTTCCATGTCCCTCCCTGCATTCATGGGCCCAAACTGACAAGTTTATGTTCTTTCCCCATCAGACGCTGGTCACACTGTGTCATTATGCCACTTCAAGGGACCCTGCCCAGTTCCCAGAGCCAAATTCTTTTCGTCCAGCTCGATGGCTGGGGGAAGGTCCAGCCCCCCACCCATTTGCATCTCTTCCCTTTGGCTTCGGCAAGCGTAGCTGCATGGGGAGACGCCTGGCAGAGCTTGAGCTGCAGATGGCTTTGGCTCAGGTGAGTGATCTCGACATACCTTCCCCAGACATGAGAGACCCTAACTCTCTAAAGCCATGAGCTCTTCTGACAAGCATAGCAAAATATATGACTTGGTAAACCTAATCCTCTGAATACAGCAATCCTGTTTTAAGCTACAGAGTGAGCAAGGGTATTTGGACTATTTTTTTCCCCCTGCCATAATCCCTTAAGAAATTCCCTACTGACCACAGGTGTCATTTCAATAGCGACCTAACATAATAATACCCTTTACCAATCAAACCCACCATTGTAGACCCCTCCCAAAGTGATAGCCTTCTTCCTCCCTTTCCAGATCTTGACCCACTTTGAGGTGAAGCCTGAGCCAGGTGCTGCCCCAATCCGACCCATGACCCGGACTGTCCTGGTACCCGAGAGGAGCATCAACCTACAGTTTGTGGACAGATAGTCCCATGGAAGGAGGCTATCATCATCACCCTTTCTCTCATTGTAGGGATTTATTAGGCACAAGACCAAGAGATATGTATTCCCCCTGAGACCTGTCTATTTGACCAGACTGGTTAGAAGGACACTAGCAAACTGCTTGAAGCAGCCCTGACCAAGGTGTGAAATGTGCCTTGGCCTGACCCATCAGGCCCTGTGAAAACCATAGTCCCTCTGCCTACTCAGCTTTTCTCCTGGTCTTATCATATGCATCCTTCAAGGGCCAGCTTAGATCTTAATAATGTTGGGTGGCCTGAGGAAGGATTCAGCCACTGCCCTTTTGGGGCTTCCACAGTGTTCAGGAGCTGCTGAGTAAGCACTTATCACCACGTGAGCTCAGTAATTATGCATCTGGTCTGCACCTGGTTGGTCTTCCCTTCTTGCATGTGAGCTCTTTGAGAGGAAGAATGAGACCTTATTCAGTCTTTATATCCCCTAATTGGGTGATGCCATACGGGTTCTCAGATTGAATCTGGACCATGTGGCAGAAGGGATAAGCAGCTTACCAGACTCTGTCTACTCTTTTTCTTCCTCATCTTGCCCCTGGCAAGGTGAGTCTGCCCTCACCTGGTTTATGATGTTTTGAAACTCTCCTTGACTCTCTGGTCACTATTAGGGGTTCGTTTGTCCCACCATTTAGTTCCTGGGCAGACATCTTTTGGCCTTATACCTGCTTAAGCCTTCCTTTTATATATTGGAATTTTTTAATATTCATAGTTTTGAAATAAAAGAATGAAATGTTCCATCCTTGGTTTTTGACTTACTTCTCTTCCACAAGTCCTGGAGGCAAGACCCTCACCAAATCCCCTACTTTGATTTATCTGATCCTGGGAGTGACCTCCATAACAATGGGAGGTCTAGACACCTGGGAGAGTGGTTTGCATCACAAACCCAACACTGTTCTGTCTGTACTGGGAAGAGCCAGAGTCTGGCTCCCTGTAAGAGATTAAGGGGGTGGTGGTGAGAAGTAACACCAAGGGTTAGCCTTTAAAAATGGGTTGGGGAGCTAGGGATTTGCAGAGATGGCCGAGGCAACAGACTCTTTGGTGGAAGTGCTTTTGGAACCTGGACTGCCAGGACCAAAGGATATCTGCCCTCTCTGGAAAAGTTGCTCTGAGGTAATTTCCTTCAGAGAAAGACAGATACATGCACAGAAGTGAAGTCAGACAGACGGGATGAAAGCCGAGTGTGGGGGTGGCCGGAAGCCCTGGGGCACTGAGGCAGAAGTGGGGAGGGCAGAAGGAGCCTCTGTTTCCCTGAGTCAGCATTCTCTGGCCCCCCCAGAGTCTGGGCACAGTTCTCCCCTTGTGATGTATACGGATTAACTCATCTTCCATACAAATCAATCTCTCAGCACACTTCCCGCAGCCCCTCCCTAGCCTAGATTGCCCTCCCCATGTCAGGACTTGCCCCCTGCCTCCTCCTCCTCCACAAGCCTGGCCCCCTGCCCTAGGCAGGGCTCCCTGACCACAGAGGCTGTCTGCCGCTGGGCCTTCCGAGGGCATCTATCTTTGTAAGATGTACAGAAGGGCACAGTATGCCTGAGGCCTTGTGCAGAGACCAAGGTTTGTGTGCCCTTACTGCCCCACCTCTCAACTCCTCTACCGTATTCTGTGTCCACCCCCACTCCCCTATCACTAAGCTTAACCTGAACCAAACTGACCTGGTTTTTAGCAGATCCGAACTTTGAAGGAGAATAAAGCCCAGCTTCCTCTCACACTCTTTCCCCTGGAATCAGTGATGAGAATTCTGTACACCCACATTCCTCACTGGGCAAGTACGACTGATCTACTTGAGGAGGGCAGCAGTTCCCATCACCCTTTTGTGACACGAATCTCTTTAAGTTGGGAAAAGGGAAGGAGAAGGGACCATACTGATTGCTGGTCCTAACCCCTATATCAAGCAAGACCTCCCATGGTACTGAAAGGGAGGGAAACATACTGTCTCGCCTGGCCCAGTTTTAGGACCCAGAGTGGAATCAGAGAGGGTGTGTTTGTGTGTGTATGTTCTTTGGCACGTCTAAGCTTCCATGGAGGGCCATCATGAGGGACAGTCTGGGCTTGGCACAAGAAACCCCACCTGTGGCATACCCACCGGTCATATTTGCCAGGATAGGTAATAGTAGTCACTCTGATTTGCTATCTCCCTTCTGGCCCCCACCAGCTATTTTGTGAATAGCAAATCAGGAAAGTCTGGCCCTTCTGTCTTCCCAGGTGGAGAATATAGAGGGTTGTCTCTCTAGGGAAACGATATCCCACTGGAAAAAAATGGAGCACTTGGCCTCTGTCCCCTCTTTTTGATCTCCTCAGAGGTTAGAAGTGATACACCTCAATACTTCCAGGGACTCAAACCTGAGTCTGGCTTCAATGTGAACATTCCCAGGCAAGTCTGAGTGCCAGCACCATGGACAGCAGCCAAGACTCCCCCTTTCAGAGAAGGACAAAGGAAGACCATTTCCAGGGCAAGTGTGTGTGACCTTTAGTAGAGAAGCATTTCCCCCAAAACATCCCCAGGGAGGAGGCAGAGCAGAACCTTCCTGAGAAAAGGACCAATAATAGGAAAGGCGTCTGGATCTGACTTAACAATGTATGAAGTAATTATTTTAATTGCTGATGAATAGTTCACTTAAAAGACACCACCATTCATATAATACACAGCCCCAAGGCCTCAGGAGAAAGGGTGAAGGCCTCAGGTTGACCCACATTTTAACCAGTCCTTCCCAAACCCTTTCTCTATAAACAACAGCCCTCTACACAGCTGCCTCCAGGCACAATACTTCCTAGTTAATACCACTAGCTGGGGCACAGGATCAGACCTGTGACCCTGAACTGCCATAGGAGTAGCTTAAGCCGGGGTTGGAGATTCATAACATGGGGACATTCTGTCTGTCTCACTCCAAATGAGTCCAAATTCATTTCACACCACTTCCCTGGGTGCGCACATTACCTGGGAAGGACTAATAGAACCCACAAGATCCCCAGAGCAAGAAGGATAGCTCCATCCTTCCCCAGCCCCGTGTTTAGGGGGTTGGAGGAGCTCTCATTTTTGCAAATAACCACCATCCTTCACATTTGCAATATCCATTTCCCCTCATATTTCCATTTCTATTATGATACTCAACACAAATTTCCAAGGCTCTGTGCAACTCCAGATGAAAAAACACATTCTGGAATTTGTTAACCAGCTACTATTTGAAATAAATGGACCATCAACTAGTCTAGAAATCTTTTTACGCCATCACTAATTTTCTTTGCAATGGCATTCAACCTGTCCCTCATTTATCCTCATTCCAACCCTATGAGGTAGACAGGAAAACCACGGCGGAGAGATTTTTTTTTTTCTTCTAAATCATACAACTTGCAGGTGGCAGGTCCACCCCTTAGATACCTCTGAGCACTGCCACCTAGCAGCCACTGTGAATTATTCACCAGCAAGTGGGAGTCACACCTCCAGCTCAGAACCCACTGCTGCATTTGGGATTTGCAACCCCTGCAGAGAAACCTCCCCACACCTCCCAACCCTCCAGAAAAGCCCCAGATGAGAAAGGAGTCTCCACGTGCATATAAATGATTCTTTATGCCCTCCCCCCCATGCAATGGGGGGTGGAGCAGGGGGAGGTCCCCCCGCCCTCATGCAGGGAACGGGAGGTCAATGTACACTAGTCTTATTGCCAGCTGCCCTGTGGCCATGGGGTGGGGAATGGGGGGTCTACAACCCCTTTCTTCTGGCATTGGTCCCCCTTCACCAAGTCACCATGGTGGAGCTGGGGGGCTGGAGGCCCTAGGAGCTGAGGTAAGGACGGTTCTCTAGGGAAGAAAAGGTGCTCTCCCCACCTGCCCACTGGCTGCCCCAGGATGAGTGTGAGGAGCTATCGGTGGGGACTGGAATGTCATCCAGGTGTCTCTACCCAGTGGGTAGTAGAGGCCAGACAATGTCTCCAGCTTGAGGCTGCCCACAGAGATCCTCAGTGGTGGGGGCAGTGTGCCCCAAACACCTTGTCCAGGTGGTACCTCCAGCAGCCATGACAGGTTATCTCTGGCCGATGCATCGACTCAAGATCCCTGCTCCTGGAGTTCAGTTTCAGACCGTGGTGACCCTCATGACAACCTCTCGGCCAGAATGGGAACTGGAACGGGCATCTGGTGGCCGCAGCTGTCCAAGGAGGTGCAGGATTGTGTAACCACAGCGCTGAGGCAAGAGCGTCCGCATGCGCTGGGCAGCCGGGGGGCGGCTGGTAGCCCCAGAGAGGGGGCCCGTCCGTGAGGTCCTGGGGCCTGGCTTTCCTGCCGTCCCTCCCCCTGCATCTCCTCCTATGTCCTTGGTCTTGTCATAATTCAGGACCTTCCACTGCTGGTTCACTGCCTGCCAGCGCTTGAAGATGCGGTAGACGGAGGAGCCTTCGTGGACGATGAGGCCTGAGCAAAAGGGAGAAGAAATCCAGGGTCACCTGCTGCCCAGACCTAGGCCAAAGGTACTTAAGCAAGTATTTCTCCAGAGTGAGGAGATGGAGTCTGTAAAAGGCCTGAGGAAGCAGGGAAGGGAGAGGCACCAAGATAGCCTTAGAGGCTCCCAATCGTAGAAGATGTGGCTGTGGAGCTGAGGGAACGGGCAAGGAAAGTTAAGTGTGTGAGCTGCAGGAAGACACTGAGCAGGTAAGGGGGAGAGAGGGGCCCTCACCTATGCAGACGACATCCATGAAGCCGTACATGCCGTAGCAGATCTGAAAGAGCAGATCCTGCCGTTGCCACTTGGCTGAAGGGCTGAGTGAGGACCAGACGAGCCAGGAGATGCTGGCGACGAGGAAGAGCGAGCCCAGGACTATGGCTGCGATCTGGACCTTCTCGATGACCGTCAGGGAGATGGCCTGCCACTGTGTGGGAGAAAGGGCTCCAAAAAGTTACAGAAAGAGAAGGAGGGTCAGGTGATGAGTGGCCCTGAAGAGGAAGATGCTCCAGAGCCTTCCTGAAACCCTTCAGGCAGGATTAGCAATCTGTCTCCTCTGTGCCCTGATCAAACATAGTATGGAGCACTTTTCACATTGTTTGAGACCATTTGTCTTATTTTAGGAAGGCAGGATCAGGCAAGTGCTCTGACCAGACCATCTAGGTTTGAATTCCAAATCCTAACTCCATCACTTACTTGCTGAGTAACTTTGGGAAGGTTTTTATATCTCTTTGAGCATCAATATCCTCATCTTTAAAATGGAGATAATAATGGCACATAACTAATAGGATTATTATGAAGATTAAATGAGTTACTATAGGGCGCCTGGGTGGCTCAGTTGGTTAAGCGACTGCCTTCGGCTCAGGTCATGATCCTGGAGTCCCTGGATCGAGTCCCACATCGGACTCCCTGCTCGGCAGGGAGCCTGCTTCTGCCTCTGACCCTCCCCCTCTCGTGTGCCCTCTCTCTCTCATTCTCTCTGTCTCAAATAAATAAATAAAATCTTTAAAATAAATAAATAAATAAATAAATAAATGAGTTACTATACACCAAGAGTGTAACACATAGAAAACACACCATGTTTGCTATCATCATCATCTTCTGCTGCTGCCTTTTTTTTTTTTTTTCCTGTCTCAGTGCCTAGAACAGTGCCTGGACTACAGGTGGCACCCAATAAATGTGAATAAATGAAGGGAGGATTTACAGGCAGACAGGAGATTGTGATAACAGTGGGTAGGGGTAACTTTGAGGAAAGATGAAACAGATAAATAGGCTCCCTGGAGAGTCCCTGATTCTGACTGCTGAAAGGCCTTTGCCCCCGTCTGGAAGTTCTCTCCTTGCACCTCACCTGCAGCGGGTTCTTGGTGCTGATCGCCAGGACCTGGTATTTGAAGTAGCAGAGCTCACAGCTCCAGGAGCCCCTCTCACTAATCCAGCGGATGAGGCAGGGCTGGTGTGTGCAGCGCACTGAGCCGTCGCAGCGGCAGGGGCTCAGGAGCTCCCCCTGGAGGAAGAGTGAGGAGGGTCCCCGTCAGCTGTCACCACCCGACCCCACTCCTCTCCAACCCCTCCATATCAGTCATTCCCCAACGTTAAAAAAAACAAAAAACAAAACAAAACAAAACAAAACACCTCAAGCCTTTCACCCAAAATAGGGCAAGAGGCTAAAGCCACAGCAAAAAAGAAAAAAGTTAGAGCTGAAGGTAAACTTCCCTGACCAAATAGACGAAGGATAAAAAGAAATGGGGTGGGGGTGGGGAGGAATGACTGGGTCTCCTCCTTTCCTAAAATTTGGGGAGGGTGCTCTTTAAGGCTTCCCAAATGGAAAGCTACCCCTTAGGATCTGGAGGGACGGGAGGATCAGAGCTTCTGAGCCATGCCTTCCTCCTCCTTCCCATCGCTGTAAAGTATTTCACACGTGTGGTGCAGACTGGGATGGGTTATTGTCCTCAGTTCCAAGTATCAAAAAGCGGGGAGAGATCCTGGGTGTGGAACGGAGGGTGTCCGCCTTTAATCAAGGAATAATTTCTCATGACAGACACCTCCCACCCCCCAGCACTATCCCGGGACAACTTTGTCCATAACATTTAAACAAAGAGTACTCTTTGGAATGAGATGGAAAGTTACGGAATGGGAAGTGAAGAAAAGTGCCCCATGGAGAGAAATATTGAGTGAGGCAAGGGCGCCAGCAGGGCCCCTCCCTTCAAAGGGGGAACAGAAGCACTCTGCCCACCTCCGAGTGAATAGGCCCCTCAGCCTACAGAGACCCCGGGGTGAGAGAAGTGGGGCAGAAAGGCTGTCCCCGTTAGTGGATGAGAGGGATTTGGAGCCCTCCCAGGAGAAAGCCCCACCCTTTCCCTGGAAACTCCTGACCTCCTCCACCCCAAACGTGCGCTCCCGCACTCTCCAGCCAAGCCCCCCCAGCCGCACCCGGTACCCACTCTGGGTCCTGAGTCCTGGGTCCCGCCCTGCCTCCTCAGGCCCCGCCCCCTGTTCGTGGTGGGCAAGGGCGCCCCAGGTGCGCGCGCCCCCACCCCTCCCCGCCCCGCCCGGTGCCCAGGCCTGACCTGCTCCGGACCCTGGAAGCAGATTCGGCACTGGGGGGTTCGGAGCCCGCTGTCCAGGCTGCTGCTGAGCGACAGGGCGTCCAGCGCGCCCGGAGGCGGCGGCGGCGGCGCGGGCGGCGGCGGGGGTCCGGCCCGCGGCTCCTTGTCGCCGGCCAGGCCCCGGGCCCGCGGCTCCGACCCGTAGTACTCCTCTTCGTCGCCGTCGCCGTCCCGGGTCGAGCAGCCGGCGAAGGGCGCCCAGCCGCAGCCGCCTCCCCCGCCTCCCCGGGGCTGCGGCTCGGCCCGGGGCCGCCCCCCGCCCGTCAGCACCAGCAGCTTCAGCTCGTTCAGAAACATGCGGAGCCGAGACTTGAGCATCGTCCGGGCGCCGGGGGGGCGGGAGGCGGCGTGCAAGGGGGGCTCTAGGGCGGCGGGGGGGAAGGGAGAGGACAAGGCCGGGAAGGGGGCGCGCGCTGGAGATCCGAGCCCGGCCGGGGTCTTCGGGGCCTGAGAGCGCCGTTTACTGCTGCCACAGCCGGGGTTCCGGGGCTTGCGGGGCCGAGAGGGCTGGTGGCCCGGGGGCGGCGGGGCGGGCAGCCATGGCCGGGGCAGGGGGCGGGGAGGGGGACCTCAAGGTGCCGCGCCCCACGGGTCCGGGTCTGGAGCGGGCCGGGCCCCCGGGGTTACGCGCCCCAGTCCTCCTGCGGCGGGGCCGCCCCCCATCGCCGTCCTGCTGGCCCCAGTCCCGCTCAGGTTCCCGGCTCCGGCTCGGCTCGGCCCGTGCGCTCGGCGGTGGCAAATGGCGGCTCCTTCCGGCGGCGGCGGCGGCGGAGACCCCCCCGGAGCGGCGGGCGGGCGGGGCGGGCGGGGCGGGAGCCGGGGAGCCGGTGAGGGATGGAGGGAGGGGCGGGGCGGGGAGCGGGAGAAGAGAAGTGGCCGCGGCTGCGCATCCCCGCCCTGCCCCGCACGAGCAGGTGTCCCCAGAGGCGGGGGCGAGTGTGCGAGCCCGGGGGAGGGTGGAGGGAGGGGAGTGGCCAAGGAAGGGGGGTGTACACACGGGTAGGAGAATAGGTGTGTTAATGGGGGTCTGGGGGAGGGGTGGTGAGCGAGTGAGGATGGAAGGTGAGTGGTCAAAGACACAGGTGCACCAGGGAGGGAGAAGCTTGTGCAAGATGGGAGTGTGCAAAGAAAGAGCTATGCAAGGGTCTGAGGTGTGAGGAAGGTGAGCAAGAGATGGACTCAAGCAATAAACACTTTTACACAAAAGACCGAAAAGTGTGCACGGTGTGGGACAGTGGAAAACAGATGAGTGTGTAAGGGATGCAATCGGATTGTATGAAAAACAGAGTGTGTAATTGTAATGCGTGAGGAAGGTGAGTGAGCAAGGGAGACAAGAGTGCTAAAGGGATGAGAGTGTCTTTCCTGGTACTCTCCTGCCCCACCACACTACAGTGAAGTGAATACCACACACACACCTACACACACGCAGCTCTTTGGTTTTGCTTTTACAGAGGCCTTGACCTAAGAACCAGCTCTTCCCCCTCATCACATTATCTCTGCCTTACACTTATGTCCTCCCTCTCCAACGCTGAGGGAAAAGGGATTGCAGAGGAGCCCTCTGGGTCAAACACACTGGAAAAAAATTAATTAGTAAAAGAGTAATTAACAGGAGAAGGGAGGGTATGGAACCAGGGACAGACTGCCAAACGAAGTCTCCTCAAGAAAAGAGATTAAGGAGAGTAATGCTTTTATAAAGTATTCAAATGTTTTGGATGGATGGATGGATGAATCACAAAGGGGGCTGGAACCCAAGGCAACATAGAGGATGACTTTTATTCTAAAGACAGTAAGCTGTGGAAGGTGAAGCTGAAGTGGACCCTGTTGGTGTAGGAAAGAAATTTGACAAACTCACTTTGCCTGCCAGAAGGTTTATAAACCAACCAGTCCCAGCAAGAGAGCCAATAAAACATTCACCTCAGAAGCCCCTGAGCCAGTTTAGATCTTGAGGTTTTTCTTTCCAGTGTCCCAGTTGCCCTTGCCAGCAAGGGCCCAGAGCTACAACTATCAGAATGCAAGAGGGGGAATCTGTACCTACCTGTATTCCATTTTGCCCTGGAGTGTGGTTTATAGTCATCTCAAGCCTGAGCTCTTACATCCTCCACTAGATGGTTAAGGAGAATAGAAGTTAAGGTGGAAGGAGTGGCGGGCGGTGCCTGGGTAGCACAGTCGGTTAAGCATCTGCCTTCAGGTCAGGTCATGATCCCAGGGTCCTGGGATAGAGTCCTGTGACAGGCTCCCTGCTCTGCAGGGAGTCTGCTTCTCCCTCTGCCCCTCCCCCCTTGTTCTCTCTCTCTCTTTCTCTCTCAAATAAATAAAATCTTTTTTTAAAAAAGTGGAAGGAGTGGCAAATCGAGTTATAAAATGGTTTCAGATTTTAGACAATTTCTTGCAAATGAGATATTGATCCCTTCCCTCCTTAGTCCCATTCCCCTAAAGGTTTAGGAGATTAAAAAAGAAGTTGGAGCCAGTAACCAGTAAGACAAGGAAAGTAAAAAAAAAAAAAAAAAAAAAAGACAAGGAAAGTCAGAGAAACCTGTCTGTTGTCTACCTAAGTGTCTGTGAGCAGAGGCTATTTTGAAAATTCTGTGTTCTGGCCAGGAGCAAGGGCTAAGAAAGCTTGCACTGGGGAAAAGAGAGAAGCAGAATGACCCCAAACAAGGAGTCACAGGATTTGTAGAAGAGCACAAATCATTCTCATGCAATGCCATGGTCCGAGGTGGTGGTGGAGGTAACTTCCCTGCACATGCTCACTCTTGTATCTATCCATCTATATATATCGTGTAAAATATACACACTTGTATACACATATACAGACACACATATATCATAGCATCTAAGTGTTGGAAAGAAGCTTAAAGGTTAAGTATTCCTGTCTCTTGCTCATTGATAACTTCTCTGCCAGAAAGCGTTATTTTAACACTACCAGGAAGGGGTGGAATTTAGAAGAGGGGAGGGCATTACCTTGACACTCTTCCTGTCCGATTACTGCATTAATCTACCCTCCATCAATCCTTTATTCCTAGTTTTGCCCTCAAATGGGTATTGTCTACTATTTTATACGACCACACTGTTGGCTACATCTTTACAGACAGCCTCATCAAAACTTTAAAGGGCTAGTGACGGAGACACCCAAAAAACTCCTCATGCACACAGGAAGCAAGCACTCAGTAAAAATTTGTTGAATGAATGAATGAATGAAACAAAGACACAAATGAGAATATGTTTTCCCATGGCAGGGAAGCGGAAAGGCTACAGCACCACCTCTCGACCCCCGTCCCATCCTCCCGATCCCTGACCACCATATGGAGAGTGAGAGACGTGCAGTGTGTAGTGAGACTGGAGAAGCGTTCAGGCTCGGCCTGCAACCCTGAGTTGGGATCTGGGTGGCCCAGGTTGCCATGGCACCGCATTGGACTCCACCCTCTCTCGTCTCCCCCGCCCCCTCAACGCCGCCAGGGTCTGGCAGTCAGTCACGTGCCCCGCCGCGTAACCACACCTCTGCTCCTCAGAGCGCAGTCGAGCGGTCACGTGTGATAGCAACAGATCACGTGGCTGCCATCTCCCACCCCCACCCCCCGCCCCTTTCCCCTACCCACCCTCCCGCCCCTTTCCCCTACCCACCCCCTTCCCAGTCAAAGCCTCTCCTGGGTACCCCTCTGCGCATGAGTGGCTCGTCACGTGCTCCGAACGTCCGGCTTTCGCCCCGCCCCTCCAGTTTCCGCGCGCCTCTTTGGCAGCTGGTCACATGGTGAGGGTGGGGGTAAGGGGGCCGTTCTAGCTTGCGGCCTGTGTCTATAGTTGGGCCCGTAGCGTCCAGCTTCCCGGGACAGAGCTCGAGTGTATGGCGCCGCAGGATCTGGCTCCGGGGCCCCGATAACGGGCCGCCCCCGCAGCTCCCGGCACGGAGTGAGGTAAGCATAGCCCCTTCCCAGGAATGGGGACCGTTTTCGCTCTCCACGGCTGCCTACGCGGACAAGTTATGGAAGGGTTGCTCGAGGGCGGGAAGTGAGGCAGGGTGTAATTTGTTCCTTTGTGGTCATAGGGAGGTGTAATTTTAGGGCCTGGATGTCGGGTCTTCGATGCAAGGGGTGTGTCGTGTGAGATAGAACTTTGTGCGGGGCGCGATGGTCGGGCCCAAAGGAAAAGGAATTTTTTATTTTAGGGCTTCACGTGGCTGGAGGGGTTGGGGTTAGAGTCATTGTGTTACCTGAGGGGCCAGCCTCAAGGAAGATTGGGGAAGGGACGGGATGGTGGTGGTGGTGTCTTTGTGATGTCTTCTGTGGGAGTCACTTTATTGCTGCAGGCTCATACCATCTGAACTCTGGAAGGGATTTTCGGTGGCAGGAGTCTTTGTGATTGTAGGGTCTCCTCTGATCTGAGAATGGCTACTCCTCGATATGAGCCAGTGGCTGAGATTGGTGTTGGTGCCTATGGAACGGTATACAAGGCCCGTGATCCCCACAGTGGCCACTTCGTGGCCCTCAAGAGTGTGAGAGTCCCTAATGGAGGAGGTGCTGGCGGGGGCCTTCCCATCAGCACAGTTCGTGAGGTGGCCTTACTGAGGCGGCTGGAGGCTTTTGAGCATCCCAACGTTGTCCGGTGAGACGGTGGAGGGTTAGGAGTGGGCAGTAAAGGGGAAAAGACAACTTATAGGTGGGGAGTGGTGGTCAGGAGAGAAGTGGGGATCCTGAGGAAATAGGGGAGGCCATGTTGGGAACAAAGGGATTGATCAGTGAGTGACCATTTGCTCTGGCCAGGCTGATGGACGTCTGTGCCACCGCCCGAACTGACCGGGAGACCAAAGTGACCCTGGTGTTTGAGCACGTGGACCAAGACCTGAGGACCTATCTGGACAAGGCACCCCCACCAGGTTTGCCAGTGGAGACCATCAAGGTGAGTAGGGTGGGTAGACACTTGAGAAGGTACATTGAGACCTTTGTAGTAGAACCTGTTGTGATTTCAGGTATGGTACCTAGTTTCCAGTTCCTCTGTTCCTCCCCCTTCCAAACCAGGATCTGATGCGCCAGTTTCTAAGAGGCCTAGATTTCCTTCATGCCAACTGCATCGTTCACCGAGACCTGAAGCCAGAGAACATTCTGGTGACTAGTGGTGGGACAGTCAAGCTGGCTGACTTTGGCCTGGCCAGAATCTACAGCTACCAGATGGCACTTACACCTGTGGTCAGTAGAAAGATGAGGGTAGGAGAGTGGTTGACCATAGCAGTTGAGAAGTCATGGGCTTCGTGACTTTAGTCAAGCAGTTGTAGTTCATGGTAACCCGTAGGGTTCTCATCTACTTTTCTTATTCCGGTCAGGTTGTTACACTCTGGTACCGTGCTCCAGAAGTTCTTCTGCAGTCTACATACGCAACACCCGTGGACATGTGGAGCGTTGGCTGTATCTTCGCAGAGATGTTTCGCCGCAAGTATGGGACCCAAGTCTCCTGAACTCTTGAGTTTCCCAAATCTCTTAGTCATAAGCCACATCCATTCCCTGCGTATTCTTTCACTTAAATATTACTGACCATTTTGTTCCTAACCAGAAACTCTGAAATGTCCTGAAATTAGGAACTTCACATCCCTATATTCTCCGCACCCTCTGTTTGGAGCCAGTAGTAATAATTATTCCACTGCCATATCTTTGAAAATGACTGCTACCTGTGTTTTTCTCACTTTAGGCCTCTCTTCTGTGGAAACTCTGAAGCTGACCAGTTAGGCAAAATCTTTGAGTAAGTGACCAGCATGGGGAAAAGAACTTTCCATTCTGAATCTTCTTTCTGCTGAGCCCCGGATGGCAATTGGCTCTGCCTCTGGAGGTGGAGACTGGAGAAGGACCCTCTTGACCAGAGCTCTCCTGTTCCCCATAGCCTGATCGGGCTGCCCCCAGAGGATGACTGGCCCCGAGATGTGTCTCTCCCCCGAGGAGCCTTTTCCCCCCGAGGGCCCCGTCCAGTGCAGTCAGTGGTACCTGAGATGGAGGAATCTGGAGCACAGCTGCTGCTGGTACTGGGCTTGGGCATGGGCACAGGGTGAGGTTGGGGTGGGAATAAAAGCAGTATAAAAAGGACCCAAATCGTCACGGTTACTAAGAGTTGGTTGGTGGATGGGCTAGTTTTTACTGTTGCTGTGAATAGGCCATCCACAAAGAGGGATGTAGAAAAAGAGCCCATCCTGGGTATTGTTGGGGGTGAGCAAGTCTTTTTCTTTTTCTTTTTTTTTTGTCTTCATGGTCTTTTGATCTTTGCCTCCCCATCTTAGGAGATGCTGACTTTTAACCCACACAAGCGAATCTCTGCCTTCCGAGCCCTGCAGCACTCTTATCTACAAAAGGCAGAAGGTAACCCAGAGTGAGCAGTGGAGTGGCCGCAACAATACTGAGAGAAGAGAAGCTGTCATTTTCCTTCCTTTGAACACTTGAGTGGAGAGCCCCCCAGTTGAGTAAGGCCATCTCGGCCTTCATCTCTGAGGCTATGGAAACTCCTCCTCCCACTTTTTATGAGAATATTTTGCTGCCTTAACGACATCCCCCCCACCCCCTTTTGAGGCTTATCCTTCTCCTGCCCCCTTATTTTCGTACACCAAGGGGTATGTCCCTTGTTCTCCCCTTTCCTATCTTGATATTGGGATCTTTTTTATACAGGAAAAACAAAAGAAAACAAAGAAATACGGTCTTTTTTTTTTTTAAATGTTTCTTCCTTTCATGGGCTTTGCCATTTGGGGATTGGGAAAAGCCATTTGGAAGATGGCACTTTCCTACAGAATCTTAAAAGATTCTCCCTAGGTCACAGGGTCTATGTAGGCAAGCGGAACCCCTCAACTGGCAAAAGAAAAGGCACTTACATTGTTTCTTTGAATGTGGAGTTTAAGTGGCTTTTATTTTTATATTCACTGAACTTCCCCACACCGGGTCCTGCTTAGTGTAAGAAAGAGTTCTTGGTGGTTTTTTCCCTGGTTCCATCCCTGATTTACCCTTGGAGCCAGGCCAGGATGTGTTGAGGTGGTCTGGCATGTGGAAGGGAAAAGCGGGGAAACAGAGCCAGGAATGACTCCAACCCCCATCCCATCTCATGCACTCCCAGGAGCTTCCCATATCCACTTAGGGAGAGAGGGAGGAAGTTGTTCTTTATTCCTTATGATCTTGCTCCCACTAAACATGTCAAGGCATACAGCCTGGCTGTTCAGTCATCTTTGGGGGATGTGGCAAAGGGCCTTTCCTTTTTCTCAAACA
Organism: Leptonychotes weddellii; assembly: GCF_054177405.1. Lineage (NCBI taxonomy): Eukaryota > Metazoa > Chordata > Mammalia > Carnivora > Phocidae > Leptonychotes > Leptonychotes weddellii. Next base: position 107,914,071 of record NC_138373.1, on the reverse strand, counting down.
AAAAGGGCTACAGACCCTAGGTTTTCCCTAAGGGAGGAAAAAAAGCTTAGGGAGGATAGAGAGCAGGAGAAAAGTCAGAAGGATCTAGAGTCTTATAGAAAGGCACTGGGGTTAGCTCGAGGATCCTTCTGATTCCGAAATCTCATTGCTAGCCAAACACCAAGAATCTGTAAAAAGCAAAGGGAAAGAGATTATCAGCAATTCCAAATCTCTGGAGCTAAGACAGAAAGGGTGTATGTATGAGAGAACTGAAGAATGTTACCTCTGTAAAGCTAAAGAAGAGTCCAACACCCCCCAGGATTTTCAGGGCTTTGTCTGAATGCTTAAGAAACTTTTCTCCACACATCTGGCACGTGGAGCTCCGGCTCTTACAGATCTGAGAATAAAACACGTGTGCGTGTGTTTAGAGGATGCAGAGTTGCTAGGCTGCCCTATCCTGACACCTGTGGTGAAGGGCCCCAGAAATTATTTACTAGTTTCTAATCAGTATCCTACAGAATGAAATCTCATTTGACTAATTCTCTAACCTTTGTATCCATACCTCCCGCCCTCTCAGCACATGGCCCCAGTGCAAGAGAGCTGCTAGAGAGAGACAGTCATTCAAACTCTTAAATCTGCCAGTCTGGGCAGTATCCTTAACCAGCTTTCCTACCCTCCGGCCCCCGGCCCCACCTCTGCACCAACTCACTGCAGTGCAGAAAGCGTAATCCTGTTGATACAGGGTTGTGAGGTTGAACAAGCCACAACAATCAAAACTTCTTTCCAGTTCATCCCGGGTCTTGTTGCTCATGACCCACCAAGAAGCATTAATGACATCTGTCTGGAGAATATAGGCAAGAGGGAAATTATTGGATGCTGCTAACCTTAAGAATGCTCTTATATCATGATCTTAGTTCAAGTGCCTCGATTTCCCTATTCCAGCAAAGTCAGTCAACATCCCTCAGAAACAAAGGTGGATTATACAGAAAATGATAAAAATCCACCTCTGGGTTCTTCTGGAAAATACTCATGGAAAATTACCCAGACTTCCCAGAGGAAGCAAATAGCTGAAGAGTCTGGTAGTGGGTTACTAAGAGGTCCAGACTGAGGGGAGGGAGTTAGAGGGTAGAGGAAAAAAAGCAAATAGCTGAGAGGACATGCACTTACCTGTTTGCTTCGGTTAATAGCCAGACATGAGCAAGAGATTCCAAACTGGAAGATGAAGACCAACCCAAGGATGATCATGTACTGAGAGGAAGAGTTATGGGGAAAAAAAAAAGTCCTAGATTCCTTTATGTTGCACGTATAATAACCATCTGTTGTCATCTGTTCATAGAACTTACATAGCTGTGTTAGTTGAAAACAAAGTCATCAGCTCGTTTCATGAAGTATGGTATAGGGCAGGGCCAGGAGACCTGTCCCCAAGATCCCTCAAGTCTACCCCTCTCAAACATTCCTAGCCAATTCAGCCCTCCCAAGAACCCCACTTAAGGTCAGGATACGAAGAATAGCAGTACTTGGTGGTGGTTGACAGCACCCACCAGTCCAGCCACCGCGATGAGAAGAAGGAAGACTCCCACAGCAATGACTCCTCCGATGATGTGGATGCTGGACACCAGACCCAGACCCTTACCCCAAGCAGCCACTCCAATGAGCAACAAGCCTACCAGCTACAGGAAATAGAGCAGGTTACATCTCAAAAGAACTCTAGCACAGCCAAAAGCCCTACAGGGAGTCTTGGGACAAAAAAGGAGATCTGAGTTTGTGTGAACTAAGGACAGCAGGTGTATGCACCCACCAGAGGTCAGGATGGCTGGGATGGGAGTGGGGGCAGCAGGGATAGTAGTCTATGAATATAAAAAAGGAAATTTTAGCTTCATCCATTACTTCTATTTTGGGAGAAACAAATTCCCAGGAGGGGGGAATGGGCCTTTATACCCACAGCCCTCGGTTCATCCGCCCCCACCCCCAGACAAACCCTCTGGTCACCGGAAGTCTCCCCTCTTCCCACGGAAGTCCCCTGGAATTCCCTCTTCGCCGGAAGTTCTCGGGAATCTTCCCGGAACCCCCAGTACACCTCTCTTCCCACCGGAAGTCCCCTAGAGATTCTCCCCACTCCTCTTTCCGCCCTGAAGCTTCCCGAACCACCTCCAAAACCTCACCATGTAGACCACGTTGAGAGCGCACAGGGCATTCTTGGAGCAGGCAAAGCCACCGCAAACCATCTCCCCAGCTTTGGGGACCCAAGTGGTCCCAAGGACTTGGGGGGAGGTTCTTGGGGACCGTCTTCTTGGACCCCGACAGCTTCTGTCTCTTTAAATCGAGTCCAGCCAAACCCAGTCCTCTGCGCCTGCACCGTCCCACCCCTGCCTCTGGATTGGCGAAACTCGGGGCTAATCCAGGACGTCGGTGGCCTGAATGCCAATCAGTCTGCATTGCGTCACTGACCCGCCTGCCGGCCCCTCCTTTAGGTTCTTTATTGGCTGAAACTTAAACTGGGGGTAGGGCTTCCATAGATTCTCATAAGGAGCAAAGCCTAAACTTCCCCGGATTGAAACCGGAGCTTTCAGTGGCCGCCGCTGGAAGAGAGCTAATCCGAGGGAGGAGGCTCAGGAGAAACCCAGTGGAAGAGGGAGAGGTGCGGCTTCGAGGGCAGGGTGAAAGGGCTCCTCCCCTCGAGGGAGCGCTCTTCCCCGCCCCTTTCCCCTTGTCCCGCAGTGATCTCATGATGACGCCGTTGTTTGTTGTTATTGCATCACGCTCGGGAACACCCAGAGGAGCACAACATCGAGCTATTTCGCCCGGGTTGGGCACAGTAACATCCAACAAGCCGTCACACATTTGCAGGTGTGTCCGCTAGTACACATTTCTTCTTCCATATCCCCTCCTAACTGGGTGTGAATATGCTAGAAATTCAGTGTGAAGAACAGCTTCTTCGAGCCAGGGCATTCCTGTGCATGACAAAGCCACAAGCGCAGACATGCGTGTGCTCGGTATCTTCAGAGCACGTGCCTGATCCAGGGCTTACAAAAAAAAAGGCCAAGGGAGAGGTCTGGAATGTGAAGGAATATGAATAAATATTAGGGGAAGGAGGAGTCTCCACATTTTCACGGGGGTGGGCATAGAGGTTGATCAATATGCTTAGTATTGAATAAATGTTTTTCATGGATATGGGAAAAGGCATAATTCCTCTTTCCCCCAAGAGAAACAGTGGTAATGGGAACACAAACAAAAAACCTCCCTTCAACCCCACAGGATGACTTCAGTTTGTATGTACTTAGATTCTATGACTGCCGAAGCAGTAGTCTAATTGCCAGACTGCATGGGTTCCAACTTTGCCACTTACTGGCTGTGTAACCTTTGGCTCTCTGTGGCTGTTTCCTCATCTGTAAATAGAGATAAATAACAATACACCTGCCTCTTGGGTTGTTGTGAGAATCGAATGAGTTAATATATGCAGATATATGTGCTTAGGACAGTACCCGGCACACAGTCAACGCTCAGTGTTAGTTATTTTCGTCAGGCTATAAGTTCCAGTGGGTAATCCCAGCCCCCAATTCCCTTATCTCCAACTATACAAATAGTCACATAGTTATAATCCCCTATCCTTCATAAATTAGTATCAAGAACATGTGCAGGAGGGGCGCCTGGGTGGCTCAGTCGTTGGGCGTCTGCCTTCGGCCCAGGTCATGATCCCGGGGTCCTGGGATCGAGCCCCGCGTTGGGCTCCCAGCTCTGTGGGAGGCCTGCTTCTCCCTCTCCCGCTCCCCCCGCTTGTGTTCCCTCTCTCTCTGTCAAATAAATAAAATCTTTAAGAAAAAAAAAAAAGAACATGTGCTGGAGAAAAGACATTTGGCAGGGCCAGAAGGGTTTGAGTCCTGAAACAAAGTGATTAGATCAAATTAGCGACACACACCCCCGCATTCCCCCTGCATCTTCATTCTGTCCTTTAATTCCTCGTCTACCCTCTTCTCTTTCAGGTCCGAAATCAAGGGCAAGACAATGGTATTAGAGATAAGGGGAAGTGGTTGGCAGGCATCTTGTTTGGGTGGTATAGTGAAAAAGAGTATCAGAGTTGAAATCAGAAGACCTAGGCTCACAGGGGTGCCTGGCTGGCTCAGTCAGGGGAGCGTGCAACACTTGATCTCAGGGTGGTGAGTTGGAGCCCCACAATGGGTGTAGAGATTACTTAAAAATAAAATCTAAAAAAAAAAAAGACCTAGACCCATAGACTTCCATAGATTTTTTTTTCACCTCTTACTGGCCTCTCTGAACTTTGGCTTCCTTTCTTGCACCCCTTGGGCCTGTCATAAAGACCATATATTTGAAAGTGTGTCGTAAACTGTTGTTACAGACAATTATTATGGAAGTAATTGAGAGAGCATGGTGGTTTTGTCTGGTTATAGTTGCTGTTCTCCTCCATAACCTGTTCTCCCCATAACTACCTGAACTTTATAAGCAGGAGGTAACCATTCCCATTGCCTTTCTGAGTGCGGCAGCCAACTGAAGAAGGGTTCTGGAGCAAGATGTAGGTATACGAGCTCTTTGGATGTGGTGGGTACAGAGTGGGTGGTGAGTACAATTGCGAGCTGGAATGCAGGGCTGTTAGGGTGAGAGACCAAGTGTGTATACATTCCTGTCAGAGTTTGAGACTGAGCATGAATCTGTAGATCACCAAGAGTTTGGGATTGCACCTGGGGCCTGGCTTGGCACATTTTCCTAGCACCAACACCCATCTTAATTAGCCATCTCCCACAGGAGGCCCTAGGACGCTCGTTGAGGTCTCTCCATCCACCTGGCTGAGGACGTACAGCAGGGGCTGGCTGGCAGAGTTCATGGGCCAACGCTAGAGGGGGTGGGAGGTTCAGCAGGTAGTGCTGTCCTAGGCTGTGGGTTTGAAACTCACCAGTCAGGAAGTGAGGCCGACAGACGGAAGGGCGGGCAGGAGCGCAGAGTTCTGGGGCACAGCAGAAGGGGCCTTCTGTTTTTTGAGGACTGCGGGGCCATGGGCTTCAAGGCCAGAGGTTGCTGTTAGCCTGGCAAGACAGGTCTGGGCAACATGCATGCCCAGAGGCAGTTGGCTGTCGCTGCAGTGAGAGCAGAAGTCAGGCGACACGAGGTGGCCAAGCAGTCTCTAAGCCGCCTAAGGAAGCTGGCAGAGAGGGTGGGCGATCCTGAACTTCGGGACAGCATCCAGGCCTCACTGGACAGTGTGCGAGGTAAGAGAAGGGTTAGCTCCCAACTTGGGTGTATCGGGGACCAGCGGAGGCATAGAAGGGCTTGCTGTGCCATACATCACTTCCCAATCAGCCACTTCCTAGTCCTCTAGATGGAGCTGGGACTCGGGGGAAGAATATTTGGACAGGATGGAAAACAGATATGGGAGGTGTCGTTCTTCCTCTTTCCCCAACTCTGATCCTGCTCCCAGGGGATCAAAATACAAGTCACTGCTGAGCTGACCTTCTTGGCAATGGAGAAGTGGGTGAGCATGGGGAGGGGAGGCCGTGACAGACCCAGGGTAGCCTTGGACCCTGCCTGGGGAGTCCAGGGCAGGAAGCAGTGTGGGGCAGGAGGTTCTGGGACTGGATAATGTGCTCATTCCCAGGACCCACAAAGGATCAGTGACCTCTTGTTCTCCAGCTGTAGAGAGAAACACACACACGTTGAAATACACCACGCAGAGAATCTCAGCCTCCCAGGCACACACTACTACTCATACTGTAACCAAAGTGTAACGAAGTCCCAGGACTCTTTTCGGTCCCCTCTCTTCCCCATGCCCCTGTTCCTGTCCTTCCCCCCACCCCCAACACACACACCTTCCGCTCTACCTCCTTAGTGCCATTAGAGCAAGTGATGACAACACAGGGAGGAAGTGCTGCCATGGCAACACCATCCGCCACATCCTCCTGCCCACCCCAGCCTTCAGTCTGGTGGGGGGGGGCCGGCAGGAACAGCTTCTCTCTATCCACAGGGCCCCACCGCTAAGGAGCTGGTGGAACTGAAAGGCGTCTCCAGCCTAGCCTCCTCTCATTTACCTCTGAGGTGGCAAAGAGCTGACAAAAGCCAGCCATGTTGTTCCTGAAAGGTGTCTGGGAGAAGTACATCCTTCATCACAGCCTGGTCTCCCAGCCGCTCCAGCCTCAGCTGCCTACCTGGGGTGGGGGTGGGGGTTCAAGAGACCATTCTTTCCATCAGGGACACCTGCTGCCAGACCTCTCTGGTGGTAGAGGCCACCATACCATAACTTGGGGAGGGAACATTTGGTTCGGGTTCCTAAGGGGACAGTCTGATCCCCTTCCCATTGCCTTTCTGAGGCTAGTGCCCCTCTCACCTCCTGTCCCCACCCTTTGCCAAGAACGATGGCTGACACCTTTCCTACAGCCTCAGTGGGTGGAAAGGCAGACCCAGGGGGAGTGGCCCCATGGGGCCTCCTAGGAAGGAACTCCAAACCCCACCCCTGTAGAAAAAAAAAAAAAAAGAGGGGGAGGAAAAGGGTTTAGTCAGGGTGGAGGAGCTCCCCTTAGCTCTGGAGGAGGGAGTGAGGAGGGGTGGAAGCTGAAATCGCCCAGAAGACTCCACTCTTCACAAGTGACTTGTCCCACTCCTTCCCTGAGAGTCAGGATTCTCTTCCCACTGAGCATAAAGGAAGACTGAGGCCACCAAAGGAAGGAAGGAAAATCAAGGCAGAAATAGCAAATCTCCTTTACCCTCTCTTTCAGAACATTCAGAAAAGGCTACTGAAGGGTCCCCTGTCCTGGGAATGGTGTCCTCCTGGGGTGGGGTGGAGAGGGGGCTGCTGACCTCAGGACAGGACTCAAGAGGGATTGGGTACAGGTCTCAGGGAAAACAAAGGGCATCCAGCATCCTGGTACCACCCCCCCCCTTCACCCCCTACCAGGCCAAGCACGCTGCCTGCTCCTGGCTGGCTCCTGCCTCCAAGAGCCGCCCACGACAGCACTTATTATAGTCTCAGCTGCGTCAGGAGGGTGGGACACCAAATTAGGGGAATGCTGAGACTCCCTGAGTCCAGGGAGGGGTCTCCAAGCCTGCATGAAGGCCTGCCGTCACTCTGGCCTATCCCTGACAGGTCTCAGCCTCCATTCCCCATTGGCCTACCCCCTTCAACCTTCTCCCCAGGGTAGAGGACAGTGAGTCTTGAACTCCAGGGTCCCTAGAAGGGTGGTGGACATAGAGCAGACAGACGTTTTCCATTCTCTCTATCTCCTCTTTAACCTTCTAAAAGGCCTCCACCCTGAAAACCTCCGGAGACCGAATGGGAACCGAAAAGAGGCCGGCTCCCGCCTCAACTGAAGGGGTTCCTTATATTCAGGGATACTAAATACCCCACGTGTGGGTAACCGGATTCGAGGATGGTGTCTTCCTTAACCCCCAGTCCCCTGGCAGGTCCCCCACCCACCATACACACCGATTCTTCTCTGCTTATCCCCGCTGATTCTGAGGCACTCTTGGAGCTACGGTTGCTATGGAGACTGGAGGCATTTTGGTATGGGGGGTGTCAATCTGTAGACATATTCCTTCTCCTTCCACCTCAAGCTGGAGCCTTTGACTCACTTTTTGGCCTGGGCTCCTGGAGCCCTCGGATCTCTCCCCTCCTAAGGCACCCCCCTCCTTCCTACCCTGCTAAGTTCCATGTTTGTCCCCATCCCCAGGGAACACTTTCCAAGTTCACTTTGGGACAGTTGGGCTTAAGTCGTGTCCCCATCAATTTATTGCGTGTGGGGGTGGGGTGGGGTGGGCCAGGCGGCTGGGTGATGGGAAAAAGAATGCGTGCAATTACCTGGGGGAGACAAGGGGTCTTGGGAAAGGGATTTCAGGACTTCCCATTTCCCCACTTCAACTTCTCCAGAATTGGCAGTGACCCCTAAATTCGCTCCGTTTTCCCTGCGGACTGTCCACCCGTGTACTGATTTTTACCCCTGTCCCTAAATGCCACACCCAACAGTCGCGCTCCCTAACCGTGGTGTGCTAGGGGAGGGGGCTAGATTGTTGGAGTAGGTGAGTCCAAGTTCTAGGAAATCCAGCCCAGGATTTGGGAGGGAAATCCAGTCCTGGATTTTGCACCGCCTTCTCAGACAGCCGAGCTGGTGGAGAGAAGGGGGGGGGGGAGATAGGGTGGGGGGGGCGGGGGGCCGCCTCCTCCTCAATGTGAGGGGAGCGCCCGGACACAGAGCGCATCCGGACCGAGCCGAGCCCCGGCGAGCCCCCCGGATCCTTCGCCCGGATCTCACGCCCCTTCCTTCCCAGACCCCAGACCCGTGGGTTCCCACCCCCTAAGGCTTCCCTCCTTCCTCCCCCGCCGGCGCCTGTATCTCCATCCCCAGCATCCCCCCCGCGCCCCTGCGAATCCCCCGCACGACCAGCCCATTAGCTTCCCACCTTCCTACAGATCCCCTCTCCGACCCCCATCCACGGCCCCTGTCCCCTGAGTCCCCATTCCCCGCCCCTGCCTCCCCCGCACCGGTTCTTCCTCTCCCCCAGCCTCGGGTCCCTCTTTTCTGCCCCCTTTTTCTCCCTCTCCCCTATTTGCCCCCACTACTGTCCTCCCCGCCCTCCTCCGCCCATCTCGGCGCCCCCACCCAGGCAGGGGCGCAAGGTCCGGCGCGCCTCCCTGGAGCAGCACCAAGGTCCCGGGGCTCCAACGGGGTGGGGGCGCAGGGCGGGGAGCATGGGGAGGGGGCGCCCCGTGTGATGGGAGGGGGGCGCAAGCGGAGGCGGCGGAGGCGGCGGCGACAGCGGAGCCGGGCTGGGGGCTCAGCGGGGTCCGGGGGCTGGGGGCAGCGAGCAGGGCGGCCCCATGGCCGGGCCCCCCTGAGGCAGTCCGGGGGAGTCCCCTCCCCTCCCCAGCTCGGGGGTCTCGGGGCCCCATGAGCCGGGGCGCGGGCGCGCTTCAGCGCCGGACAACGACCTACCTCATCTCGCTGACCCTGGTCAAGCTCGAGTCGGTGCCTCCGCCGCCGCCTTCTCCGTCTGCGGCCGCAGCCGGCGCCCCCGGGACCAGAGGTGCCGAGACCGGGGATCCTGGCAGCCCCCGAGGCGCGGAGGAGCCCGGCAAGAAGCGGCACGAGCGTCTCTTCCACCGGCAGGATGCGCTGTGGATCAGCACGAGCGGCGCGGGCGCCGGGGGCGCCGAGCCCCCCGCCCTGTCCCCGGCTCCGGCCAGTCCGGCCCGCCCCGTCTCCCCTGCTCCCGGCCGCCGCCTCTCCCTTTGGGCCGCCCCTCCGGGGCCCCCACTCTCCGGGGGGCTGAGCCCTGACCCCAAGCCCGGGGGCGCCCCCACCTCCCGGCGCCCCTTGCTCAGCAGCCCGAGCTGGGGGGGCCCGGAACCTGAAGGCCGGGCGGGCGGCGGCGTCCCAGGCTCGTCCTCCCCGCACCCCGGCACCGGCAGTCGGAGGCTCAAGGTGGCGCCTCCTCCGCCGGCTCCCAAGCCTTGCAAGACCGTAACCACGAGTGGCTCCAAAGCCGGCGGGGGCAAGGGCGCGGGTAGCCGCCTGTCATGGCCCGAGAGCGAAGGCAAGCCCAGGGTCAAGGGGTCAAAGAGCAGCGCCGGGACTGGAGCTTCTGCCGCCGCCGCCGCCGCCGCCGCCGGGGGAGGAGGAGCGGCAGCCACGACCTCTGGTGGGGTCGGGGCTGCGTCGGGAGCCCGAGGGAAGCTGTCCCCTCGGAAAGGCAAGAGTAAGACCTTGGACAACAGTGACTTGCACCCGGGACCGCCTGCTGGCTCTCCTCCTCCGCTAACCCTCCCAGCAACCCCGGCTCCAGCCGCTGCTGTCACCGCCGCCTCCGCGCAGCCCACTGGGCCTGCACCTCCAATCACTCTGGAGCCTCCAGCTCCAGGGCTGAAACGGGGCCGGGAGGGGGGCCGAGCATCCACTCGAGATCGCAAGATGCTCAAGTTTATCAGCGGCATCTTCACCAAGAGCACAGGGGGGCCTCCTGGCTCCGGGCCCCCTCCCGGACCCCCGGGCCTGTCTTCTGGCAGCGGGTCCAGGGAGCTGCTGGGCGCAGAGCTTCGCGCCTCCCCTAGTGAGTAGGACCAGGGCCTGAGAACAGGGAGGGGAGGGCACGTGGAATGCTCAGTTTGGGGTGGAGGAGAGGTGTGCAGGATTGAACTAGGGAAGCTTCTCTCTTGGGTGGGTGGATGAACCAAATTCACTCCTCTGCCAAGGACTGGGGCAAAGCCTAAGAGGTCCTGAAAGGGGGTGGGTAGCTACATTGTGCCACATGAGAGATGACTTGATTTCAGAGGGACCCAGAAAGCCTCAGAGCTTTCTGGGAAAATAATGCCCTTGGTCAGAGTGACTGTAGGAAATTGCTCCCAGAGAAGCCCCGGACCCCACTTCTAGCCTCAGCTGGACTCTGGGAGCAGGGGAACATAGCTTTGCCTTGCCTAAACGAATATTGAAGGTGAAGGAGATGAGGAAGCCTCAGTGTCTCCTGAGCACTTGGGGCAGGTGGCATGAGAGTGACCTTGCAGGCAGCTCCTCGCCAGGGATAGGGCTTTCCTGGGCTGAGCCCCGGCTGGTGAGGCAGCAGGGAGGGACTCTTGTTTCTTTCCATGCAGTGAAGGTGGAGTGGGCTGTACGGGAGTGCGTGGGGGCTGGAACGTGATGAATACTTGAATGTGAAGTGAGAGGGGGCGGATAGGAGGCTTCACTTCCCCCACTGCCCACCCCGGCCCCACAGCGGCGTTGAAACCCCCAGGGGGCTGCCCAGGAGTGACTCAGGGGGACGAACTGCTGCAAAGGCAATTCTTACCCCCGGAGACTTGGGAGGGGGTGCTGAGAAGGTACTGGTTTTTTCGGGGGGGGGGGTCTTTCTTTTTTTCTGGAAGAAAGAGACTAGGGACTCTTGGTGCGGTTCACACTCCCCGGAGGGGAGGCGGGTTCGGGAGCGGGGGCGGCCCCCGGGGTTTGGCTCTGGAGCGGGTGGGAGCAGATGGCTCCGGATCCCAGAGTTCCCGCCTCAGCTGCGGCGCCCCGGGAACGTCCGGCCAGTGTCAGGCGCGGGGGCTGGACACGGCGGGCGGAAGGAGCATCCTACCCCCCGCCCCCAGGCCTGAGGCTTCTCCCGGCCAAGGAATGGAGCCCTTCCCCACACTTGTTTCAGAGGGTGCTTGTGAGGAAGCTATGGGAGAGGGAAGCTTAGGCAAGTCCAAGCTCCGTTGCCTGGACTGTGGGAAGGGCTCAGGGCCACCATGCTGTTGACCTTGAAAAGGGGGAGGGATATCCCTCACCTCAGTTTCTCTCTTGTGAAATGGAGATTGAGGAAGACCCATTGCCTCCCATGTCCCAGCCCCTCCCAGGATCTGCCCTGGAATCCCAGTCAGGCCGGTAGGAAGGAGACCCTCTCCCATTCTTCCAGAGGGAAAAACCGGCTACTGTCAGAACTCTGGTCCCTGGTCTGGGGCAGACTTACGTTTGGGGATGTGCTTTAAAGGAGATGCCAGCTGAAGTATTTTTGTCTAGCTGGTTCCGTTGCTAAGCAACCACTGAGCGGCAGCAACAGCTGTGGGGAGAGCGGCTAGGATGGGAGGACTGGGGACCACTCTCGAACTTAGCCTTTCCACACAGTTCTCCAGCCCAGGCAGAGTCCTGGGGGTTAAGGGAAGCTGCAAAATGAGGAGGGGTGGCTGAGGGGCCGGGGTGCTCCTGGGCCTGGAGCATCCTCTCTTAATGGCTCCTTTCTTATTACAGAGGCTGTGGTCAATAGCCAGGAATGGACTTTGAGCCGCTCCATTCCTGAACTGCGCCTGGTAGGTAACCCAGTCCCCTAGTCTGTATGAAGGCTGACTTCCCACCCACCGCACTCTCAACTCTCTCCCCTTCACCTCCTCCCTTCCCTCTCTCTGTGGGAATGGGGGATAGTTTCCTAGTACTCCTGAGAGTCTACCACCTTCCTGGGGCTTGATATATCCTTACAATTTTTTCTCCTCTAGCTTCTTTTTTCCTGTTTGTTCATGGTCTTTGTCCAAGCTTCTCCTCGTTTCTGGCATCTCCCCTTTAGCCCTTCATGCTCTATTGCCTCGAATTGGGTAAAACTTTCCAACCAGGGTCTAGCGCTGTGACATCATCCCCCCCCCAAACACACACACACACACACACACACACACACACGGTACTGGGTTGCTGAGAATCTTCAGCCTGCGGTCCACTTTGAGCTTGGGATCATTTCTTATCCCACTCAGCTGATCTTCCCAAATGCTCTCTCCTGACCAGTCATCATCCCCAGTCCCTGCAGGATCCTGCTTGGATGATTTAACACTGCCAATCTCTTTGAGTTCTCGGGAGTGTTCAGACCCAAACATTTGACCTCCTCTTAATTCTCACCATCTCTGCTCCACAACCGTGTTCTCAGGGTGTGCTGGGTGACACCAGGAGTGGGAAGTCATCGCTCATCCACCGATTCTTGACCGGTTCCTACCAAGTGCTGGAGAAGACAGAAAGTGAGTTCTCAGGAGCCATAGTAAGCTAAGGTTTTGGGTCAGGAATCCAGGATCAATGACTAGGCAGCTGTGGAGACCAGAGGAAAAGATGAGGCCACAACAGCTGAAGTACAGGGAGCGTGGGGAAACTTGGTGACCTGTGACCTCTGACCTACTACCACTTCCACCCTTCCGGACAGGTGAGCAGCACAAGAAAGAGATGTTGGTGGATGGACAGACTCATCTGGTGTTGATCCGAGAGGAAGCTGGGGCACCTGATGCCAAGGTGAGGGGTGAGATGTTGGGACAGGCAGGCTGGCTGGGGTCAGCACTGGCCAAGGGAGAAAGCTCTAGTTCCCCAGACCTCCCTGGACATAGTGTCCAGAGGAGTAGATTTGTCTGACCCCCCTTTTGCTTCCTCACCCCCCGCAAGTTCTCAGGCTGGGCAGATGCTGTCATCTTGGTCTTCAGCCTGGAGGATGAAAACAGTTTCCAGGCCGTGAGCCGTCTCCATGGGCAGCTGAGCTCCCTTCGGGGGGAAGGACGAGGAGGCCTGGCACTGGCCCTGGTGGGGACACAAGGTAAGGAGGGCCTGGGCAAGCACTGCTTTCAAGGGAGTCCTGGAGATGGCCGCTGAGGTATTGCCCAACACAGGTGAGAGCTTGGTGAGGTGTGGCAATGGCCACTTGGATTTCAGGAACCCTCTGGAAGGAGCCTTGTCTCCAAATAAAGGAGTCATTAAACCAAAAAAAACGTCCCAGGGTCTGAGCGGAGAAAAGAGGACCCTCCAGGAAGGAAGGGACAGCTATAGGAGCAGTCTCCACTCCTCTGAGATGTCACCTACTTTGTGTTCTCACCCTGCCATTTCCTGTCACCACCATGGCAAACACAGAAAATCTCAGGCTCTAGTGTGGATAGAAAGCCTTCTATCTTTCCCTCGCTACAGCTGGGTCAGGCTAACATGTTTCAAAGGGACGTATCTAAAAAAGAGAAAACACAAACGAAATGATGGAGAAAATACAGAGGGCAGAAAAGTCTGAGTTCTCAAAGAAGTTATTCAGAGGCTCTCAGATGCCAGCAGGCCCAGGAAAAGCTTTCCCAGTACCCACCTTGTATTGAGCTGGCTCAGCTTTCTGTCTGGATGCCTATCCTGCAGGAGCCTGCTTCCCCTCGCCACTCGCCTCCTGGCTCCTTGCTGCCGAGTGAACAGTCCACCTGTTCCCTGTGGACTTTCAACCTTTTCCGAGGTGAACTCCCACTCTGCTCAGGGTTCTTTGGATTTGCAGGGCAGGGTGACGGGACACCTGGGAGTCTCAGCCATTTGAGACCTTGTTAAGAAGTTCTGCTCACCTCTCGAGTATTCCCTGAAGACACATACACAGAGCTCACCCACCTGCTCCTCCTGCCTCGGGGCTTGTGAGCTTGGGCCCAGCCTTCAAACAAGAAGGGGATATTCTCTCACCGCCTGTCCTTAGTGTGCCCAGCCTGGGACTGGAGCCAAAGGAAAAAGAAAGTAGGAAGAGTGGGGAAGCGGCGCCCTCATCCAATCCTGCCCCTTTCCTGTCCCCTCAGACAGGATTAGTGCCTCCTCCCCTCGAGTGGTGGGCGATGCTCGCGCCAGGGCTCTGTGCGCAGACATGAAGCGCTGCAGCTACTACGAGACATGTGCAACCTACGGGCTCAATGTGGACCGCGTCTTCCAGGAGGGTGAGTACCGTGACTCACCGCACGTGTGGGAAGCAGGGAGCGAGGGGCCTGCGAAGTTCTTAGGGCATCCAGGCCTCTCTCTGGGAGTGACAGCAGCCTAGCCTGCATGGGAGAGAGGCGGCATCAGGGAGGTTTGGAGAAGGTTTGCTTAATGACCACGTGGTCTTTCTGGGCTGGATGAGCTGCCAAGATTCCAGGTGGCACGAAGCCTACGGTGACAAGGAAGTTGGGCCTATGTTATCTCTGGGGGATTTCTCAAAATTGGGCAACAAAGGGTGGTCTTGGCTATCTGCCCTGTTCATGTGCCCTTCCTCTCTCCCTTCCTTCAGTGGCCCAGAAGGTGGTGACCTTACGGAAACAGCAACAGCTTCTGGCTGCCTGTAAGTCCCTGCCCAGCTCCCCGAGCCACTCGGCTGCTTCCACTCCTGTAGCTGGGCAGGTGAGTTGGGGTTTCAGGGCCCACAGAGGGGCTGGTAGGATGCAGAGGAGGGACTGGTGATCCAAGAACAGGTACTGCATACCAAGGCGGTTGGGGGTGGGGGGCAAATGGAAATGGCAGTGACACCATTTGTAGAAAGCTCATTGGACTGGACATCAAGCAGGTTTGAAACGCTGTTTGGAATGTCCTCGAGCAAGTCACCTAAACCTCCCAAGGTTTCAGGAAAATTGTATGACCTAATACTTGCAAAATGGAAAGCATATGACAGTGAGGAGTTTTATTATGAACGATAATGCAAACAAAGGGCGATGAGATCAAGGAATGTCTGGAATTCCTCATAACTAAATGTAACTATAGCTTGGTGGGGTGGGGGCGATCTTAACTCTTCTGCTGACTCCTTCATCCATCCCCAGGCTAGCAATGGGGGCCACACTAGCGACTACTCTTCTTCCCTACCATCCTCACCCAATGTTGGTCACCGGGAGCTCCGAGCTGAGGCAGCTGCCGTGGCTGGATTGAGCACCCCAGGGTCCCTGCACCGGGCCGCCAAGCGCAGGACCAGCCTCTTCGCGGTATTGGACATGATGACTCCCCCATCCTCCGGTTCTCTGTTACCTGTCCATCTTCCCTGGTCCCTAGACCCCACTGTTGGGCCCCTTTCCATTGCCTTCCCTGTCCTTCCATCAGTGGATCCCTCTGTTAGTTCTCTAACTGATGCCAATAACCATTCCAGAATCGTCGGGGCAGTGATTCTGAGAAGCGGAGTTTGGACAGTCGGGGAGAGACAACAGGGAGTGGGCGAGCCATCCCCATCAAACAGGTGAGTGGTCCAGGGGCTGGGGGCAGGCTGGGGGTAGCTGGTCTTGACTGGCTCTTCTCCCACATGTCTCTTTCCATCCTCCAGAGCTTCCTACTGAAGCGAAGTGGCAACTCCTTGAACAAAGAATGGAAGAAGAAATATGTGACCCTGTCTAGTAATGGCTTCCTACTCTACCACCCCAGCATTAATGTGAGTGGCAGAGCTTGGCTGGGCCACCCTGGCTGGCTTTGAACACCCCTCCGCCCTACCAGTCTGAGCCTCTGACAAACATCAACATCGTTTCCGGGAAGCCCTAGTCCCGTTCTCTTAGGTTCAGCAAACACGTGTTAGGCACCCACCACGTACCCATGCTGGAGAGGGGAAAGTAAAGACATCCCCCTGGGGAACTTGCAGTCTAGTGGGAGAGGATGGAGGAAGGACCTCCACCTGGTCTGCCATTCAGGAAATGCTTTCTGGAGGAGATAGTATTGGGCCAAATCTGGGGAGCCCATCCCCTAGAAGCTCATCCCAACGCAGTCAGCCCCCAGGGCTCCCTCTGCAGATCCTCTCTAGCCCACACTATTGGCTGCTTCTCAGCACCACCAGGGACCTCAGGCTTCCCACACTCGCAACCCCTGTGCCCCTCCAGGATTACATCCACAGTACCCACGGCAAGGAGATGGACTTGCTACGAACAACAGTCAAAGTCCCTGGCAAGAGGCCCCCGAGAGCCATCTCTGCTTTTGGCCCCTCAGCCAGTATCAATGGGTTGGTCAAGGACATGAGCACTGTGCAGATGGGTGAAGGTCCTGGTGAGTGGGGCTCTTGACAGAGAGGCAGAAAAGGGACCAGAGCTGGGGGATGGGGAGGGATAGTAGGGAAGTGGAGGCTGGGACTGGATAAGTGGGAAGGTGGGTGATAACGAGGAACTACACCAGGAGTGGGTCCCAAAGACCCAGGGGCTCACTGAAGCTTTATCTTCTTTCCCTTCCAACAGAGGCCACCACTCCCACCCCCAGCCCCAGCCCCAGCCCCAGTTCCCTGCAGCCACCACCAGACCAGACATCCAAGCACCTGCTAAAGCCAGACCGGAATCTGGCCCGAGCCCTCAGCACTGGTCAGTGAGGACCCACCCTCCATCCACTCTCTTCCAGTTGTGAATGGGATGTGGGTGGGAAAGGAACTTGGGGTAGAAGCTTGGAGGCTGGAATCGGTGTGTGAGTGGACACACTGAGCATCTACTGGGCGCCAGGCACCAAGCTCAGTCATACTGTGATTATCGTAATGGTTAACACGAGTGGGTTCTAGAGCTAAGTCCCCTGAACTTAAACCCTGGCTTGCCACTGGGCAAGTCACTTGACCTCTCTGTGCCTCAGTTTCCTCATCTGTAGAGTGGAGGTAATAGATTCTACCTCAGAGGTTGCTTTGAGGCTTAAACAAACTGAGAACACTGTCTAGCACATAGTCAGCCATCAGTATTTGGAGTGTTTGAGTATATATATATATATACACACAATCTACATATATACAATTACAATTTATAACTTACTGTGTATGTACAACATATATACACATTTACAATTTACAATATACTTACTGTATATATACACACACACACAAGTAAATTGTGGTTTTTGTTGTTGTTGTTGTTTTAAGATTTTATTTATTTGACAGAGAGAGAGATAGCGAGAGCAGGAGCACAAGCAGGAGAGAGTGGGAGAGGGAGAAGCAGGCTTCCAGCTGGGTAGGGAGCCCGATGTGGGGCTCGATCCCACGACCCTGGGATCATGACCTGAGCTGAAGGCAGACACTTAACGACTGAGCCACCCAGGCGCCCACACACAAATAAATTGTAATGGCAATCCTCACAGCAAACTTGTCAGGTCGAGATTATTATCCCCATTCTAGGGATGAAGAAACTGAGGCTCAGAAGATTAAGCAACTTGCTTCAAGGTCTCAAGGCCAGTAAGTGGCAGAGCCAGGAGCTGAGTGCAGGTCTGACTCATCTGACCACTCATCTGCCCACATTCCCAGGCATGATCAAGGGGGACCTCCTGGAGAGAAGGGGCACCAAAGCTAGCTCAGGGGAGGAGACAGGCTATGGAGAAATCAGGAAATCTGTGGAGGGGGCAACTGAGGCAGCTGTGTCCCCCTCCCTAAGACTGTACCCCATCTGGAGACCTGAGCCCCCTGAGTCGGGAACCCCCTCCTTCTCCCATGGTGAAGAAGCAGAGGAGGAAAAAATTGACAACACCATCCAAGACCGAAGGCTCGGCTGGGCAGGCTGAAGGTGAGGCCCTGGTGGGCAGTTCCATCCCACCCTGGACCCTCACCCCCAACTCCAGATCCCTGGCCTAGCTCCTGCAGGAGGAGGAAAAGTACCTGAGCTGAGTGCTTGACTATCATTATCACTGTGCACATGACCTAGTGAAAAATGGACGAAGACCCCTCAGCCCCGTCCTTCCTCCCATTCCCCAGACAATGCCTTGTACCCCAGTAGTTCCCAGTCCTGCCACTCCCATACCCAATGACTCCCATTGCCTGTAGCTCCTGCTTCCTCTCTTAATGACCCTCTAGTTTCTGTTCCTGCCCTCAACCCCATTTATCATCCCAGACCCTGCACCCAGAACCCCCTGTGGCCCCCAGTGACTCAGCACCTGACTTCAGTGTCACCCATTGAGTCCTCAGCTTCCGGACTCTGTGACCACCCAGCCCCTGTTCCCGATAGCTTCTTGTGATCACCAAGCTCCCCCAACAGCCCTTGACCACAGTGATCCCCATTCCTGCCCTCAGTGACCTCCCCAGGCCCCTGAAACTCCTCTGGAACCCCACAACCCCCTTGTCCCAGGCCCATGACTCAGCTTCTGTCCCCTTTCCCTGTGTTCACTCGGATCCTGACCATCCCTTCCCTTCCCAGAGACCTGGCTCCTCATTGGTCATGATAACTGGTCCCCACGCCCTGCTCTCTGCTGGGTGCTCAGACCCAGGTTCCAGATCTGCCTACTCTCATGGCTCTTGGCTTCTGCTCTACTCTGCTCCGGGGCCACTGACTTTAGTTCTGCTTTCTCTCCCCATCTGTCTGTCCT
This sequence comes from Leptonychotes weddellii, assembly GCF_054177405.1. Taxonomy (NCBI): domain Eukaryota; kingdom Metazoa; phylum Chordata; class Mammalia; order Carnivora; family Phocidae; genus Leptonychotes; species Leptonychotes weddellii. The sequence goes on along the minus strand of NC_138373.1, from coordinate 107,895,619 downwards.
GCTTTGTCTCTGGCACTCTGTCACTATTTCTCTCCATCTCTCCATCTGCCTCTCTCTTTCTCCTTTCTTGGTCTCTTTCTCTGTTCTGCTCTCCATTCTATCTCTATCTCCTTCGCTTCGGGAAACCAGCCAAGCGCAAAATGTGGAAACTAAAATCCTTTGGTAGTTTAAGAAATATTTATAAAGCAGGTAACAAGTGGGGAGCTGGGAGGGGCGCTCAGCTGGGGTGCAGAGGGGTGGGGGTGCCCCTGCCTTCCCCTGCATGTGCTCGGGCTTCCTGCTCTCCCCCACCTTCTGCTTCCCCAACCCTTCTGCCCCACTCCCAGGGGCTTGGGATGGACATCAGGGGGGGAAGGGTTTGGGCAAGGCAGCCCTGTTTGAACTCCATCCCTCATGACCCCATCCCATCCCCCCACTCAGAGGAAAACTTCGAATTCCTGATCGTGTCCAGCACTGGTCAGACGTGGCACTTTGAAGCAGCCAGTTTTGAGGAGCGGGATGCCTGGGTCCAGGCCATCGAAAGTCAGATCCTAGCCAGTCTGCAATGCTGTGAGAGCAGCAAGGTCAAGGTAATGGGTCGGGGGGTGAGGGTTGGGGGTGAGCAGAGGTGAGTGTCTTAAGAGTCTGGAGAAGGGCTCAATACAAGGCAGAGTCAATACAAACCCCAACCCTTTCTGCAGCTGCGCACAGACAGCCAAAGTGAAGCCGTGGCCATCCAGGCGATCCGGAACGCCAAGGGGAACTCTACCTGCGTGGACTGCGGGGCCCCCAGTGAGCGCAAGGGGGAAGCGGAGGGGTCTGGGAGGGAGTGTGGTTCGCTGGGGTTGGGCGAACGCTGGGGTGCCCATGCTGCCTGCCCGCCGGGCGCCGACCTCTGCACTCCCTCCCCAGACCCCACGTGGGCCAGTTTGAACCTGGGCGCACTCATCTGCATCGAGTGTTCTGGCATTCACCGGAACCTGGGCACACACCTGTCCCGCGTTCGCTCGCTGGACTTGGACGACTGGCCTCGGGAGCTGACCCTGGTGCTGACGGCCATTGGCAACGACATGGCCAACCGCGTGTGGGAGAGCGACACGCGGGGCCGCACCAAACCCACGCGGGACTCTTCGCGGTACGTGTGAGGGAAGGGGGGCGCTTAGGACGTGCGGCTCCCGAGAGGTTTCCCTGAGTGAGGGGCAGAGGTCCTGGGCGAGGGTCCCTAGAGCCCTTCCTGTCCATCCCTGGTCTTGTAGGGAGGAGCGTGAATCATGGATCCGCGCCAAGTACGAGCAGCTGCTGTTCCTGGCGCCGCTGGGCACTCCCGAGGAACCGCTGGGCCGCCAGCTGTGGGCCGCGGTGCAGGCCCAGGACGTGGCCGCCGTTCTCCTGCTTCTGGCCCATGCGCGACACGGGCCGCTCGACACCAGCGTAGAGGACCCGCAGCTTCGCTCCCCCCTTCACCTGGCAGCCGAGCTCGCCCACGTTGTCATCACGCAGCTGCTGTTGTGGGTACGTGCGTGGGGCATGGGGAAAGGGGGGCCTTGGAGGGCTCCCGCCAGGCACGGGAGAGCCTGCTATCCCCGAAAGGACCCTGGAAGCGGGCCTGGAAAGTCTGGGGAGACGGCGTGCGGGTGTCGGCCCTACGGGGCCGCTTGGTGACGCGGGCCGTCTCTGTCCTTTTAGTACGGCGCCGACGTGGCCGCCCGCGACGCACAGGGCCACACGGCGCTGTTCTACGCCCGCCAGGCTGGAAGCCAGCTGTGCGCCGACATCCTTCTCCAGCACGGCTGCCCGGGCGAGGGCGGCAGCACCGCCACCACCCCCAGCGCAGCCACCACCCCCAGCATCACCGCCACGCCCAGCCCCCGCCGCCGGAGCAGCGCCGCCAGCGTGGGCCGCGCCGACGCCCCCGTCGCGCTGGTATAGTTGCCCAGCGGGAGAGACACCCCCACTCCCACACGGGCCGGGCACGACCACATCGGGTGGACCGCTGGACAGATGCACCCACTCACCTCTCCAATCCGCACCCCGCCCCACGGGAGCACTTCTTTCCCCCACGAGGGCACCGCCCCCACGCCTCCCAGAAGACACAAACTCACCTCCCTCTCCCCAACGAGGCATGGAGACCCCAGCTCAACACGCCCCCTCTCCACCGTCTCCACGCTCGGATTGCTCTGGGTCTACCCGCTGGGTGTCCGCGGAAGCGGACCCCCTGTCGCGGTACCTGCTCCTGGGAGCTTGGATTTGCCCGCTCGCGCCCCCTAGGAGGGCACGGGGGGAGACCCAGTCCTGCTTGTGCTCGACAATCCCCAGGCGGGAGCACATACCCAGGCTGGCTCCTGGGGCGACGCCACGCCAGAGGGAGGGGTTAGTACGTGGGAGAGCTAGCCCTGGGACTTGGGGCCAATACCGGGACCCCCACCCCTTCCATGCTAATCTCACTGCCCAGTGAAGGGGGAAGGGCAGCGAGGGGCAGGACCCCTGCTGCCCAAGGGGGTAGGGGGGTCCCCAACCCTTTCCGTGAAAGGGACCATGAGGAGTGGAAATCAGGACGTCCCCCCGCACCCACCCATGGATGGAAGCTAAAGGGCCGGGGGAGCCAAGAGCCTGGGTCCCTCCTCACTACTATCTTAGGAGGGAGAAGAGATGGAGCAGAGCGGGCTAAGGGGATTGGGGAGGGACCTTGTAATTTATTGCTTTTTCTCCAACAAGGGGGCGGGGGCGGGCAGGGACTTGGGGAGGGCGTTTCAGGGTAGGGGAAGCCAGGGGTGGGCAGAGGGTGGGGTGGGGTGGGGGTGCTCTCGGGTTGTGAGTGTCTGTGACCGTGACTGCGTACCTGTGACTGTGCAGCGCCCATGGTGATCTGGGGTAGGGGGCACCCCTGCAATGGGACCCCTCCCCCACTATTCTTCCTGTCAAGCCCCTCCCTCCCACTGGAGCAGCTCCAGACCCGTCCTTCAACCCCATGATCCCTCCCAGCCAGGGCTAAGAGGATGAGAGGTGGCTGGGAGGGTTTCCAGGCCTCCTTCCCCATCCCCAGGAAGGGGGTGGTGGGGTGGATTTACCTGGCCCAGCCCTGCCTCCTTTAATCAATCCAGCCCTTGGACCGTCTGTGTCAGTGGTTTCCGGTCTTTTTTTTTTCTTTTCTTTTTTTTTTTTTTTCTCAGCTAAAATATTTTGCAAAGGACCAGGTAATTGGGGAGGGGAGAGGGACTGGGGCAGAGGGAAATGCCCCCATCTCCTCTGAGGCAGATGGTGTGAATCTTCTTCAACAGCAATTAAAGAGGAAGTGATTTTGTCTAGGGGGTGAGCTGCTGGTTTGTTCTTGAAGAGGCGGGTCAGGGAACGGACTTGGTCAAGGTGGGGAACTGGAGGTGGGAGAGGGCCAGCAGAGGGTGCCCCTGCTGGGGCTGGTGGCAGGGCAACCCGGTGGCAGGTCAGATACTTCACCCTGTAGTGAAAGGAACCAGGCAGGTCAGAGCAACAGTGGGGATCCAGGGAGCTGAAAAGTCAATGACTCCCAACATGATCCCTTTTCTGGGAAGGAGCTGGGGCGTGGAACTTAGAGGAGAGGACAGGGGAGGGGGCTGCTTGGAGAGGTGGGAAGCTGGGGTAGCTTTGGTTGAGAGCAGGAACTTTGGAGTCAGATCTGATTTTGTAACCGGGCCCTCCACTTCATGGCTAGGTGGCCTTGGGCAGGTTACCTTGGTGGCATCTGTTTATTGGTAATCTGAACAATATCTGTTCAGAGGGGCCTGGTGAGGACTCCAGCGCTGGCCATGGAGGCCTGCCCTAGGACCCGGTACCAGAAGTAGAGCTCATTAGAGTAGGGACCTGGAGGCAAGAGGTGGGAAACCTCGCAGCCACAAAGGTCCCTGGTGTCCGCACACTCCATGCCCAGCTGCTGTAGCAGATGTCTGCCCACCTCCATGTCATCTAGGCCACCGAGGCCAGTGCTGCCCTCAAGAGCTGCAGCGCTTCCTGGTTCAGCATGAAGCCCATCCTGCTGTTTCTCGTGGGCAGCAGAAAGCATTTGCCCTGATAGAGGGACTGGGTGGAGTGGCATTGGCCAGCAGCCAATGCGGGCTGGGCACAGCCACCACATGTCATTCAGTCAATGGCCCTGAGTCTTCTAATGGAGCCTCTGGCAGAGGCTCAGAACCTCTCAGCCCCACGACGACGGACAGCTGCAGGTGTGCCATGAAGCTAACACGGTGTGGTTGCCGCAGTGGGGCCAGGTCCTGATCACACGGAGGCCTCCATTCTCCAGGATTCTAGGCTGGGGACCACCCGGCACAGCAGCCCGACATAGGATGCAGGTGCAGTGACAGGTACAGACGCAGGTGTGCAGTCTGGGAAGGCAAATCGAAAGGAAGGGGGGAGGTGCCTGGGTGGCTCAGTCGGTTGAGCGTCCAACTCTTGATTTCAGCTCAGGTCAGGATCTCAGGGTGGTGGGATCAAGGCCTGCGTCGGGCTCCTCGGTTGGCGTGGAGCCTGCTTAAGATTCTCTCTCCTCTCTCCCTCTCCTGCTGCCCCTCCACCCCCCTCCCTCTCTTAAAAAGAAAAAAAAAAAAAAGGAAGAGAGGGAATTAGCAAAAAAGACCCAACTGGACCACCTGGCCGTTCCCTCCTTCAGCTCAGAGACCCTGGACTCCCGCAGTCCATCTCCACTTGACTTTTTGGTGGCAAAAGTTCACTCCCTTCCTCAGAAGCTCGAGTGTGAGAGAGTTTGTGGAGGAAGCAAGGGCCCCGAAGAGCGTGAAATTACCACAGGGAACTGCAGGCCAGTGGGGAGTTCCTTTCATTTCCAGCCAGGGAAAGGTGGTCGGGGTGTCAGCAACCCCCACTGAAAATCCCAACACTAAATAATCCACTGGCTTTTTGTCATTGGCTGCATCTTTGGCCTGGTGAGAAATGTGAAGGGTGTAGTGGATGGGATGACAAAATGTCAAGCCCTCCAGGCCGTGCACAGTAGGAGTCTAGAAGGAGACTCCCTGGGGGGCTGAGGGGAGAAGTTGCCCTTTTGCATCCATGCCACCTTCCCAGCTCACCTCGGGTGTCCTCACCTGGATTCCTGCCGCCCCTCCTCACCGCCCCACCCCTGTTGCCGCACACCCTGCTCCCCTCCTTTTGTTTGCCTTAGCACAGCTGGGGCAGACCAACCTTCTCCATGGGAGTTTCACCAAAAGCCAAAGGAAAGCAAAAAGGAATTTTCTATTGAAAGTACAAGATGATTAAATCTAGTGAGGTTTCCAGAACTCTGTTTTCTGATGATCTTAAGAGTCCATCCTCATCAAATCAAAGCTAACTTTCCTGCCCCAGCCTCTCCTGCTCTCCCATTCTAAAAGATTCCACTGTAGCTTCAGATCAGCTTTTGAGATTCCTTCTAAGACTCTTGCCTCCAAGTACCATCTAGTTTCTTCAGAACTCAGGAGCTGGTTCGTGAGAACTTACTGAGCACTTCCTGTGGGCCACGTGCTGTGCTAAGAGTATGACACACGCAGTAGACTTCCTTCAATACTCACAACCACCAAGGGAGGCCAGTGTGATTATCCACAACTTACCCGGGAGGAAACAGCTTGAAAAGTTAAATAACTCGTTCACGGCCCCACTGAGTAAAGAGAGGAGTGGGGATCTGAACCCAGCATTCCGACTGCAGCTGCCCTTGGGAAGCAGTCCTCCCCGCAAGATACCCAGATGGATCTGGGCAAGCAAGATTTCGCAAGTCTACCCATTTACATTTCTCCGTAAAACAGTGTCAGCATGACATGCAAAACAAGCACCCGGCTACATTTAGAAAGAAGGTCGGTCTCAGACAACTTCCTTCAACAACGATCGAATCTCACTTTGACTTCTGGAGACCCAGGAGTTCAATGGCCTCTGGCTTACCTGTGAGTCAGTGCCATCTTCAGCCGAAAGACTGTACATCTCAGAGATGGAGAGCAAGAGGAGAAAGGGGGAGGTGAGGGGCCCCGTGTGTGCACTTGGCAACAGGGAGGAGGAGAGACCTACCCTGACCCTCCCGCCCTCGGCACAGTAGGAAGCTGGCATAGGTGGGCAGCAGTGCCCTCTCTGGGCCTGGCAGAAAGGACGTGGTATGGCAGGTGGGCACGGGGTGCGGTGGCCAACAGAAGCTGCAGCACGCTGCGGGGGGGGGGGGTTCAGCAGGAGGGTTCCCATGGTGGGGTAACTCCATGCTGTGCACTCCGCTTTCTGGATGTGAAGGAGAGAAGGAATAGAAATAGAGGAGGAAGAGGAGGGACAACAGAACTACAAGGGTTTCAGGTCAGTGGACTTTGTTCCTCTGTCCTGGTCTCTTCCCGTGCATCCCAGTCCCCACTGGTGCCACTTCGGAGGGGAAGGGGCTGCGGAGCACAGAATGGGATGGGAGAGCGTGCACTCCACCCTGAGGAGAACCCTCATGCCTGCTAGGGCCTCCACCCCACCTACCCCCTGAGAAGAAATCACAGATTGATGGATTGATGGTCCAGTTATTTATTGAGAAACCTGATTGTTCAAGAACATGGTGGGTGGTTCTGTACCCGACCCTGTTCGGCGGCATCGTGTCAGAGGTGCTGGGCAACTTTCTCCCATTTCCTCAGAAACAGAGGCGAAGGCACCTCAACTCGGAAGCCCGGATTGTAGGGAACAGTGTGGGCAGGGAAAGGAGGACGGAATCCCAAGCCGATCCAAGGGAAGGGGGTGGCCCGGAAGAGCAGCTCAGGCAGGGTGTGGGGGACCTGCTGAACTGCCCCACTCTTCTTGCTCTCCCTGCCCTCCTTCAAAAGATCTCATCAACTCTCTAGGGAGGGAGGAGAAAGGAACCGACAAGTTAGGGGACCGGGACCGGGCAGCCAGGGAGAAAGGAAGGGGCTGTGGAGAAGCCTGGGAGAGCAAACCCCACAGGCCTGCCAGGTCTTGGGTGGCTCTCAGCAGCAGCGGCCGAGGCGGAGGCGCCGCCGCCCCCCCCCCCCCCCCCCCCCCCCCCCGCCCCGGCCCTGGGCAGGAGGCCAGGTCCACAGCCCAGCGAGCCTCTGCTGTTTCGACTTCAGGGCCCCGGGCGCGGGTGGGGGAGGAGGCAGGGCCAGTCTGGGCAGGCTCTGGACTCCTTGGCCAGCTGACCGCACTGGTGGTCTCAGAAGTCAAACTCCTCCAGGTCCCCTGTGCCCTCCCCGCCGCGAGAGCCCCACACGCGGCGGTAATTGCTCTCCAGTTCCTTCTGCCGTTGCCGCTCTTTCTGCGCCTCCTCTGCTCCCTGCACCTGCGGGGAGGCCGGCGAGGGCGCACGGTGAGCGGGGCGGCTGCTGGTGAGCCAAGGGCGGCGCTGGGTGCCCGAGGGTCCGGGGACTGGCCCCGGGGGGGCGGGCAGGGGACCCGGCACCCGCACTTCGCAAGGGAACAGCCGCCCGAAATTCCAGCAGCTCAGAAGGGGGCGAGGCTGGGACTGGCCAGGATGCGCCTGGCCATGCTCTCAACTCCACGGTGCGCTAGAGCAGGGTGAAGGCTTGGAGAGCCAGGGCCGGGGTGGGCTGCCTCTCACCAAGATATTGAAGAAAATCTCCTTGAGGTTTCTCGTGTCCTCGTCAGTCAGCCAACGGGCATCCTCCTCTGTCCCTTCTGCCCCTGGTCGCACGATTTTGATTTCAATTTTCCCTGGAAAGGAGCCGTGTGGGCAGTGAGAGGAGAGGCAGGATGGGAGCTTCTGTGCAGGGCCCTCGACCTCCCAGGTCCCCAGCGAGGTTTCCAGTCCACCTTGACCCAGCCCCTCCACCTCAGGCAGCAGGCCCTGCCAACAGCTCTTAAGCCAGCCAGCCCCAGGGCCCACCTTCCGCCGTGAGCCCCTCCCTCTCCAGCAGCTCTTTCACCAGCCCCTCGATTTGTTTCAGCTGTGGGTTTTCCCGTTTCATCTCGAGGACAGTCAGATCCTGATTGGGGCCTCCGTGACGGAGCTTGGTGACCCGGACCCGGACTCTGTGCTCAGGATCCTCCTCTTAGAGGGGGAGACACACAGGGAGACACAAAGCAGAGCCGTGACTCCAGGTTAGGGGCTGTGGTGGTCACCCCTCCCTAAGCCATCCACTGGTTCGGGCAGTTTTCCATCACAAACACATAGATGAACCAGGGCTCAGAATAAATTAGTGCCCTCCCCTTCAAGCCTATAAAGCTCCCTCCACCAACTGCAGCCTCCCTTTTCCCTCCCGGACCAATAATTCTCTGCCTGTTCCCTACAGGAAAAACAACTGTGTTTTCTGAGGCAAAAATCAGGCCACCTGGGCCAACAAAAAAGTTTTAAAAAGCCAGGTTGGAAAACTGTGGTTTGGTACTCCACATGCTGGTACTCGAAAGACATTCCAAAGTTCATAGAGGTAGTGGGATGGATGGTGTGAAAACAGAACATTCCATTTGGAATGTCTGATCTCATACGACCCTGTGGAAGGGAGATCAGGGGGTGCAAGAAGAAGCAATAACTTCAAGTCTGTCCAGGCAACGGGCTTATAAATAGCTGGGCTTGCCTATTCACACCCCACTGGCTGGGGCCCCTCCCAGCGCAAAGGGCTCATTGTTGATAAGCCGCGTCCTTCACCACTGTTGTGGTCTTCAGCACGCAGGCCCACTCGCAGTCGTTCCGTTCCTGTCTCCTGACCACCCACTATGTGCCAGGAAAGTGCCAGGCACTAGGTGCACAGAAGCAAGCCAGAAAACAAGACAGACATGTTCTAGAAGCTGCTTCCCAAAAAGATGAATGAATAGGAGCTAACGAGGCAAAGGGATGCCGTGGGAAGAAGGCAGGCATGAACACAGCATTCCAGAAAGAAGGAAGGGAGTAAGCTCCCTCAGAAGGGAAAGCACACGATCCCCTCCAGGGTCCACCAGCTGAGGGATAAAGACAACGGGCTTGACTGCCCCTCCCTGTCTGACAGCTCTTACCTGCTGTTTGGGGGGAGAGGGGAGGCTTTTTGGGGACAACCCTCCTTTTCCTGTGCTTCTTCACCAGTTCTGGACTCTGTTTTTCCTCCAGCCTTTTGATGAGTTTGTTGAGAGTGGAGGTCAGGGCCAGCATCGCCCGGTCACGCTCGGACTCCTTCTGCAGCCCGTCTGGGCCCAGCTCCTTCTCTGTCTGGAGTGCCCAAGGCAGGAGTGGGGAGTCAAGGGGCTGGGGGGGTGGTCAGCGGTCCACGCTCTCCAGGAGAGCACTAGCCACGTCCCAGCCCTCTCTCTGCGCCCCCTTCCCTAGGGCTCCCTTTGGGCCCTCAGGCCGGCCCAGCCCCCAGGAGCGGTGGGCTGCGGGAGCGCCGGGGGCGTGGGCAGTGAGAGCCGTGCGCACCTCCTGGATGATGTTCTCCAGTTCCCGCTCCATGCCGGCCTTCACCTCCGACCGGAGCCGGTCTCGGTCTGAGGGCAGCAGTATCCCTTCCAGTTCCTTCTCAAACTCTCCCAGTAACTGCTGTTCATCCTCATCTTCGTCTTCATCCTCCTCCTCCTCCTCTTCTTCCACCTCGTTCTGATGATCCGCGTCACTCTTTTCCTTCACCTCTGCTTCCCTGTGAGGGACTTCTGCAGCATCGTCTGCAGGCTGCTCTTGGCCTCCGTCTGGCCTCCCCTGGGTAGATGGGGACCGGAAGAAAGAGGTGGACAGTTGGGGTTTCAGGAGAGGCGCCCGGGTGGCAGACATACAGCGGCTGGAGCGCGGTCGCGGGGCGGGAGGGGGGCGGGTAGTCTCGGGATGGGGAAAAGAAAGGGAGTCAGCTCCACGGGGCTCACTTCAGGCCCTGGTCAGGGGCGGTTGTCCAAGTGCTCCCGGCAGGGAGGCGGGGTCTCCCCCTCCCTTAAGCAGGGCCCATACCTTTTTTGAGCCACCTTTCAGCTCCTCTATCAATCGAATCAAGTCCGCAGGACTCCGGATGACTTTGACCTGCACATTGTTCTGAAAATCTGAGATGAAAGAGCAGGAGTGAACCAGTTGTGTCCTAAATTCTATTTTGATTTCCTGAGGAGACCAAGGAAAGACGTGGCCCCTGCCTCCAGGAGCCACCCGTCTGGTCAGTGAGATGGGGCCAACACAGCCCCCTGGAGAGCACTGTCCTGAGGTGGGCCCACAGGTGAGCGAGGGGATGCTAACGAGCTCCTGGCGCCGGCCCTGCTGACAACTACTCCAGGTTTTAGGCCCACGGAAGAGATTCTAGGGCCACAGACTCCTCCCTGGATACTGTTCTCCCCTTTCCACAAATACAAACCACTGATTGTCCACTCTGTTCCAGGCACTCTGCTACGAACTACAGACTCATTCTCTTTACCTCACAACCACCCTGCAAGGTAGGGGTATTACCCACTGTTGGGGGCTGAGGAAACGGAGGTTAAGTGAAATCACCCAGGATTACAAAGTCAGCAAGTAGCAGACCCACTGTGTTCTGCTATCTCCCTAGAAGGGAACTGCTGTCTGCAAACAGCATTACCTCCTGCAGCAATGAATTGGATGCTGGCCTGGCCGCCCAACCTCCCCCACCAGTGTTTAGCTCCACCCCACCCCCACCCCAGCCAACCCCAGAATACATTCAACCAGTAAAGGAGACAGGGAGGGTTCGCTCACCATGGGGAGGGCCCGGAGCTGGATCTGCTGCCTCAGGGTTTGGTTCCTGCTCCTGATGAGGAGAAAGGGCACAGTCCAGTACACTAGGTGTTTATGTCTACCACACTCGTAAGGCGGTGGTTCGGGGTACAGCCTTGCCTCCCTAGACAGGTGTAGGTCATCTCGTGATGACCTCAGCTCGCCCAGGGCCAGCCTCATCAGAGAAATGGCCGGGAAGCTGGCTCTCACCTCAGCCTGAGCCTCCTCTGCCCCAGGGGTCTGCTCCTCTGGCTCATGAAGCATCTTCCAGAAATCTGATTCCTTACTGTCATCCTTGGTGGGGCGTGCACCTGGGATACAGAGAACAGGGAGGAATCTGACAGGAGGGGAGAAATGGAAGGGAGCAAGTAGAATGGGGTACATTTTCCTTCACTATTGCTAAGGAATCAGGACCCAGAGTACTTCCTACCGCCCCCAACAGTCAGTCCAGGGCAGTAAGACTGGGGAAGGGAAGAAACGGAGACAGGTTTCGTGGAACTGGGGCAACAAGGTCCTACCTGCTCTCTCTGAGGGCACTGCCCCCGGCTGGGCCTCACTCCACATTTGGGTCTCCGGGCCTTGCAGCTCCTCTAGGACTTTATCCCCATACTGCTTGGAGTCTACTGAGAAACAGTGTGTGGGCAGGAGAGGCCACGTGCCTCTGGGCTCTCCATCCCTTCTCTTCCACCGGCCCCGCCCCGTGTCACTTCTTCCTCTCCTGGCCTTCTCCTTACTCACCAGCTTGCCTCTGAATGTAGGCCATGTACTCCTCGGGCTGCAGGGCAGGGTGACAGAGAATGGCCTGGGGGGCGGCACTGGGTGGGGGCCGGAGGAGAGGGTGGGGGCAGAGCCGAGGCGTCCGAACGGTCAGCACATAGGAGCAGGACAAGGGCTCATCCACACGGTCGATGTAGTCCCCGGACATACCAGCACCCTCGTCACAGAGGAACTGCCAGGATGGAGAGGGCGGACAAATAATAATTACCACTAATAAGGAGCTTTTGTTCCGGGAGCGGCTGCCTGTTATGTGGCACTTACTGTGTGTCTGGTTCTGTGCGTGCATTGTGTGGATAACACTGTACACACATTAGCCCCGTTAATTATCACCAAAACCTAGTGAGGGAGGGATGCATATCACAAGTTTGTGGCTCAAAAAACTGAGGTTTGATGCAGGTTAAGGGACTCAGTCAGGTGGACCACTGGTAAGTGGTAAAAACAGGAATTGAATTCAGGCAGCTTCCCTGCAGGTAACCAGCCAGTTTGTGTTTCACATTCTTGCTTTATATAAATACAGCGTATATATACTTATATGTATTTGAGATAGATATATATATATATACACAGTTGACCCTTGAACAATGCAGGGTGTTAGGGACACTGAGGTCACTTTTAACTGTGATATACAAGTTACTGGAGACAAACTGCTCATGCCGAGATGATAAGCGTCATGGAGTTTGGAGCAGATACCTGCAACACTTGAGCTCATCCCAACAGCAACAGCAGGTGGCTACGAAAGTGTTACAGTCATACAGAATGTACTACGGTTTTATGCTGTTATGATTTACTACTGCATCCTTATGTTTGTTTACATTTCCCTCTCCTGTGAATGGCACCATATATGGTCTATAAGTCTGTGCCTGAGTTTTGACAAATTTTAACTTTTATAATAGATTTATGTATATTTTATGGTAGCAAATGATAGACTACTACCTACATATATTTCATGCATTCATGACATACCTAACTTAATTTTCCCAATATTTCTAGGCTATGTGGTTAATCTGTGAGTTCTTTCAAATTGTCATAAATCTCCAAAAAATTTTTCAATATATTTACTGAAAAAAATCGGCTTATAAGTAGGCCCACACAGTTCAAACCTGCTTTAGTCAAGGGTCAACTGTACTTATATGTATTTGAAATGTATATATTCCTTTTGTGTGTGTACACATGTATGTGTATATATATGATTAAAATTTTTCCCTGCAAAAGACAATATTAAGAAAGAAAAAAAAACCTCAAATCAGTAACTTAACCTTCTACCTTAAATCACTAGAAAAAGAAAAGCAAACTAAGCCCAAAGCAAGCAGAGGGAAGGAAGTAATACAGATTAAAACAAAAATAAGTGAAATAGAGAATAGAAAAACAACAGAGAAAAACCAATGAAACTAAAAGTTGTTTTGAAAAGATCAGTAAGTGACAAAACTTTGGCTAGACCTACCAAGAAAAAAAGAGAAGACTGAAATTAGTATAATCAGGAATGGGATATTACTATCAACCTTACAGAAACAAAAAAGGATTGTAAAGAAATACTATGAACACCTACATGCCAACAAATCAGATAACTTAGATGAAATGGACAAATTTCTAGAAAGGCACAACTACCAAAATTGACTCAAGAAGAAAGAGACAATATGAATAGACCCCGTAACAAGTAAAGAGATTGAATTAGTAATCCAGAAACTAACCACATAGAAAATCCTGGGCCAGATGGGTCTACTGGTGAATTCTACCAAATATTTAAAAACCAATAAATACCAATCCTAATCAAACTCTTCCAGAAAAAAAGAAGAGGAGGGAATATTCCCCCCAACTCATACTACAAAGCCAGTATTATAACCCAGATACCAAATCTAGACAAATAGATCACAAGAAAAGGAAACTATAAGCCAGTATCTCTTATGAATGAAGACCCCAAATCGTCAACAAGATACTAGTTAATCAAATTTAGCAACGTATAAAAAGGGTTACACACCAGACCACGTGGATTTATCCCAGGAGTGTAAAGTTGGGCTAACATAAAAAAATCAATTAATGTACTTAATACACCCTATCAATAGAATAAAGGACAAAACCCACATGATCATCTCAATGGATGCAGAAAAAGCATTTGATAAAATGTGACACATCTTCATGATTAAAACATTCAACAAACATGAAATAGAAGAGAATTTCATCAACCTGCTAGAAGGCATCTATGAAAAATCCACAGCTAACATTATACTTAATGGTGAAAAACTGAATGGTTTCCCCCTAAGATCAGGAATAAGACAAGGACGGGGCGCCTGGGTGGCTCAGTTGGTTGAGTGTCTAACTCTTGATTTTTCGGCTCAGGTCATGATCCTGGGGTTGTGAGATCAAGCCGCATGTTGGCTCCAAACTGGGCATGGAACCTGCTTGAGATTCTCTCTCTTCCCCTCTCCCTCTCCCCCTTCCTCCCTCTCCCAGCTCTCTCTCATGCTCAAGCTCTTTCTCTCTCTCTCAAAAAAAAAAAAAAAAGGAATAAGACAAGGATGTCTGCTTGTGCCACTTCCATTCAACATTTGACTAGGCCAATAAGGCAAGAAAATGAAATAAAAGGCATCAATATTGGAAAGAAAAAAATACAACTATCTCCATTTACAGATGATTTTATATATAGAAAATCCTAGGGGCACCTGGAAAGATCTGAATAGACATCTCTCCAAAGAAGATACACAACTTGCTAATAAAGCACATGAAAAGATGTGCCACATCTTTTACCATCAGGGAAATGCAAATCAAAACCACAATGAAATGCCACTTCACACTCATTAGGATGGCTATAGTTTAAAAGATAAAAGCAAATGTTGATGAGGATGTGGAGAAACCCTCATATACTGCTAGCGGGATTGTAAGATGGTGCTACTGCTTTGGGAAAAGTCTGGCAGTTTCTCCAAAAGTTCACTGTATGATCCAGCAGTTCTACTCCTTGGTATCTACCAAGAGAAATGAAACCTATGTCCACACAAAATCTTGTTCACAAATGTTAAAAGCAGCATTGTTCATAAAACTAAAAAGTGTAAATAACCCAAATGTCCACCAAGTGATGAATGGATGAACAGTATGTGGAACAGTACTTGGCAATAACGTGTAAGAAAGTAATGGTGATGCTACCCATGGGTGATCCTTGAAAACACAGGAAGTGAAAGAAGCCAGACACAAAGGTCACATATTGTATGATTCCAGTCACATGAAATGTCCAGAAGAGGCAAATCGGTAGAGACAGAAAGATGAGACGTTGTCTAGAGTGGTGGGTGTGGTCAAGGGGACAGTTTGATGGAAAGTAACTGCCGAAGAGTAGGGACTTTCTTTTAGGGTGAGGAAGGTGTTCTGAACGTAATTGTGGTGATGATGGCACGACTCTGAATATACTACACACCACTAAACTGTGCGCTGAATTGCATGGCATGTGACTCATATCTTTACAAAACTCTTACTGAAAAAAATACTGCATAACTTCTTACTCAGGTGAAAGAAAAGGTGGCATGATTAAGACAAAATGAAAGAAAATAAAAGCAAGAAAGGAGAGAAAAAGAAACAGAACAGATAGAACAAAAGAAAGCATAAAATAAAATGTTAGAAGTAAATCCAAAAAATATATATATGAATTTATATATATATAAAATAAATGGTTAAAAATTTCTAAAAATATAACAATGCTGTTTACAGAACACATTTAAGACATAAGAATATAGAAAGGATAAAAGTAAAAGGATGAAAAAAATACAGTAAACTCAGTGAAAGCTGTCATACAGTTCTATTACCACCCAAGAGACTGTAAGTAAAAAAAATTAAGATAGAGAAGATCAATTCATAATGTTAAAAGTTCAACTTATGAGGAAGATAATTTAAATTGTATGTAATTTTTTTTATTCTTATGTTAATCCCCATACATTACATCATTAGTTTTAGATGTAGTGTTCCATGATTCATTGTTTGTGCATAACACCCAGTGCTCCATGCAGAATGTGCCCTCCTCAATACCCACCACCAGGCTAACCCATCCTCCCACCCCCCTCCCCTCTAGAACCCTCAGTTTGTTTTTCATAGTCCATCGTCTCTCATGGTTCGTCTACCCCTCCGATTTCCCCCCCTTCATTCTTTCCCTTCTGCTACCTTCTTCT
>NC_138373.1:107854204-107879609 GCF_054177405.1 Leptonychotes weddellii | reverse complement strand
AACTATAAAACTCTTAGAAGAAAACATCAGTAAAAATCATGACCTTGGAATAGGCAATGATTTCTTAACTATGAGGCCAAAAGCACAGGCAATAAAAGAAAAAATAGGTAAATCAGACTTCATCAGAATTAAAAACCGTTATGCATCAAAGAACACTATTAACAGAGTCCCTCAGACAAATTCTTGCGCACTCACAATGAGACCTACATTGCAGCACTGTGTGTAAGAGCATTAGAGTTGAAACCCGACCATTCCTCAGTAAAGGAATAGTAAGTAAACAATGAAACACAATGCAGCCATTAAAATCATTGAACTAGGGGCGCCTGGGTGGCTCAGTCAGTTGGGCAGCTGCCTTCAGCTCAGGTCGTGATCCCAGGGTCCTGGGATCGAGCCCTGCATTGGGCTCCTTGCTCCGCAAGAGCCTGCTTCTCCCTCTCCCTGCCGCTCTGCCTCCTTGTGCTGTCTTTCTGTCAAATAAATAAATAAAATCTTTAAAATAAATAAATAAACAAAATCATTGAACTAGATCTCCATGTCATGCCACAGAATGGCAAACACTGATTAGTGAAAAAGCAAGCTAATACCACTAATGTATAATTTTAAAATACAAAACAATCTATATTGTCTATGATATGTGTACGACTAATAAAAGTACAAAGCAAGCATGGAGATGGTTGCGGTTGTTTCTGGAGAGGAGGGAGAGGGAAGAAATGAGAGGGTGGGCTTTAACTATATCATTAGCATTTTATTCCTTTCTGATGCAAATATGGCAAAATGTTAACATCTGTTTCCCTTGGCAGTGGATTTATGGGTCTCTATGACATTATTTTCTGTTGTTTGAAATGTTTCATAATTAGGATGCCTGGGTGGCTCAGTCGTTAAGCGTCTGCCTTCAGCTCAGGTCATGATCCCGGGGTCCTGGGATTGAGTCCCACATCGGGCTCCCTGCTCGGCGGGAAGACTGCTTCTCCCTCTCCCACTCCCCCTGCTTGTGTTCCCTCTCTCGCTGTCTCTCTCTCTGTTGAAAAATAAATAAAATCTTTAAAAAAAAAAAAAAAGAATGTTTCATAATTAGAAATTAGAAAGGGAAAAATCTTAGATCTCTGTGAAATCTTACTTAATACAAGAGTTGAGATGGGGATCCAAATTTGTTTAATTCAAGATGGCTAACCATTCCCAAACCCCACAGGGACTGCACTTTTACCAAACACCATGCACACTGCTCCTACCCAGGAGGCATGGGGAGACGGAACTTCACTGTGCTTGCCCTGGAGGGGGAGGTTTACTCAATCACGAAAGCAATGAACTTGGGTGGTCTATCAGGATATAAGAACTAAAAAATGAGAAACAGCCAAACAGGAATGCCCTCAACTATCTCCAGACTCCCCAACAAATACAGCACTCTTCCATGCCCATGACGACCCTACATACGCTCAGAGTAACTGCTCCCCGTGTTCCCTATCCCGGCCCTGCCTGCATTCTCTTCCCTGTCTTTCTCCTGTGACTCAATCTCTCCTTTCTGCCAGGTCCACACAACAGCATTTATACCTGCTCCCATCTTAAAACACGAAACAACAAAGTACCACTCTCCCCAACCTCATAACCCCTCTAACTAGGGCTCGCCTTTTCCCTCCCCTTCACTCCAGACTTCTTCAAAGGCTTCCACTTCTTCACCATCCCACTGAAACTGCTGTAGCAAAGATCACCAATGACCTCTGCTCAGGGGAGACTGGGAGTACAGGATTTAGAACTTTTCATCTGGTTCTCATGCCTATGGTCTGAATTCTCATTTCCTTGTGCATGCTTTGCTTTTATTAAATTAATAATTCCCATGATCACCTACAAGCAGTTTTTAATTCTCTTACCTGAAGGTTCAGATGCAACTGCTGCCATGGACCAGTCCCTCCTTGAAATGCATTGCTGTATCTCCTTTCTGGCCCTTCTCTGCAGAGCCCCCCTTCCGCCCATGCTTTCAACGATGGCTTCCTCAACATTCTGTTCCACTTTTTTTACTATATACTGTTTCTTTGGGAGGATTTTACCCAGACCATGGCTCCAATTATAGCCAATATGTTGATGACTCCCAGCCCTCTGGGTTCAATTCGGATCTCTCTCCTGAGCTCCAAACCCACAGATCCAACAGCCTCCTCAGAAATCTCTTTTTGGATGCCTTCAGCCACCAAATCATCATACTCAAAAACCAGAATCAACATTTTCCTTCACCAGACCTACTCCTCTTTCTACTATACCTAACTCAGTAACAGGAACCACCCACCATCTATCCAGTTGCTCAAGCCAGAAACCGACGAATCTTACTCTATTGACTCTGTCCCCTAAATTTCCCCCAAAATTCACATTTCTTCATTCCCTCAGCCACCTTCTTTTCTCACCTGGATTGCTGCAACCACCTCCTAACTGGCCTCCAATCATCTGCTCCACTCCAACCAGAGTGAGCCTTCAAAACCAAAATTGGATATGTCATCATTCTGCTTCAAATATTTCACTGGTTTCCCCCTTATTTCTCAGATTGTCCAAACTCCTCAACACAGCTACAGAGCTTCCTGACGTGTAAACTGTCCCCTAACATTTGCTCAGCCTCACCTCCCACACTCCCTTCCTACAATTCTCTCCAGTCACCATGAATAGCTATCGATTGCCCCTGGCCTCCAGGCCTTTGGCACTTACCGTACCTTCCAGCTGGAATGCCCTCTTCCCTCTCCCACTCCTCTACCGCTGCTGGACTGACTCCTCGACCTTCAACTGTCAGTTCAAAAGGTCACGTTCTCCAGGAAGCTTCCTCTTTACCTAAACGTGGGCAGGTCCTTTATTGTGTGGCCCCCTATGATATCTACTTCACCGGTCAGACTTTATCCTGCTTGTTGTGGCTGTTTATTTAATATCTGTCTCCTGAGAGCAGGACTAGGTTTCTCAGTCACCATTTTATCCCCAGTTTCTATTACAGGGTATATGTTCAAGAGATGAGAGGGAAATGCAGTCTTTGAACCGAGGGGCTCTTGGCCTACTGAAGCTACAAATAATAATAAAGAAATAGGGGTGCCTGGGTGGCTCAGTCGGTTAAGCATCTGACTCCTGATCTCAACTCAAGTCTTGATCTCAGGGTTGTGAGTTCAAGCCCTACGCTGGGCTCCATGCTGGGTATGGAGCCTACGTAATAATAATAACAATAATATAATAAAGTAAATGCTATAATAGATTATATAGGTGTGTAAATGCTTGTGGGTTGCTATGGTCTGATTATTTATATCCCCCTAAACATCTATGCCCAATGTGATGGTATTAGGAATTGGGGCCTTTGGGAGGTGCTTAGGTCATAAGGGAGGAACCTTCACAAATGTGATTAATGCTCTTATAAAAGAGGCTCCACAGAGCTCCCTAGCCCCTTCCACCATGTGAGAATAAACAACAAGTCTATGACCTGGAAGAGGGCCCTCACCCCACCACGATGGCACCCTGATCTCCAACTTCCAGCTTCCAGAACTGTAAGGAAAAAATTTCTGTTTATAAGCTACTCAGTCTGTGGTATTTTGTTCTAGCAACCCAAAAAGACTAAGCCATGGATATATGTGGACATGGATAGGTGTTTATGAAATGCTGAAGAAACCTAACTAACCATCTGGGTTAGCCAAGAAAGTTCACATGAAATAAATGACATTTGAACTGGCTTATCATTCATTCAACAAATAATTTCTGGGCACCTGCTTGGTGCCAGGCACTGTTCCAGGCACCAAGGATATAGCAGAAAATCAGACAGACAAAAAATTTAAGAAAAGTCCCTGCCTTCCTGGAGCTTATTTTAGTTGGGATGTTGACTGAGAGAGATACTAAACTCAAACAAATAAGATAATTTCAGGAAAGGATACATGCTTTCAAGAATATAAAACACTGTAGGTGTTTACCAGCACAGAGGCAGAAGGCTGCGTGTGTTCTGTGTGCCTATATTAGGGCTCCCTGTGGAGGTGTCACAGGGATATATAACCTGAATGAGGGGATGGAGCCAACCACTCGGAGATCTGGGGGAAGACAGCTTTAGGCAGAGGGAACAACGAGACCCACTGATTCAGAGAACAGAAAGAAGGCCAGTGGGGCGGAAACACAATGAGTATTTACATCTCCAGCCTAGGCCTCATCCCTGAACTCCGGAATGACAGAGCCAACTACCAACTGGACATCACCACTGGAGGTCTATAGTTATTTTGACCTTCTTTTGTCTAACACCAACCTTGTTTCCCCCTCCAAACCCGTTCCTTCCCATTTTAGTAAGTGACAGTTGCATTGTTCCAGTTGCTCAAGCTAAAAACCCTGGAGACATACTTGACTCCACCCCATATCCAGTCCATCAACAAATCTTATTGGCTCCACCTTCAAAATATATCCAGAATCTGAGAGCTTCCCACTACCTCCCCAGCCACCCCAGTCTTGCTGAAGTATTTGGATCTTAGCCTTTGTGCAAGGTGGAATCACTGAAGGTTTTCCAGGACTGGACAGAGAAGTGACACTTGCCATAGTGGTGTGTTGGAGTCAGCTCACACCAGTTCACAACAGCCAACTGGTAAATGTTCAAGAATGTTGCAAGATGGTTGACATCACAGTGATAGCATGAATTTGGCCACTGTAGGAATGTTTATACCACAGATAATGGCAAATGTTACAAATCAAGGCTCCCTCCTCCCTACCCTCCACTCTATCCTGGTGATCAGAGTGTTCAACATCTACCAGAACACAACTGCATGTGAAAATCTGTATTACAGAAAGATAATCTGTGTGTGATCAGTTGTGTAAGTCTGGTCTCTATAGGTGTTTATGTTTGTGAATACACATTAGAAGCACCTGAAGAACCTTTCCCACCATACATCTGCCTGCTTGCCTGAATTCAGTTAAGGACCACTAGATCAGGAACACCTGTTAAGAGGCTGTTGGCAGTGATGCAGGTGAGAGATCAAGACGCCAAGCATAGGAAAGAAGAGAGTAGTCAGAGAAATCTAGAAGTAGAATGAACAGGTTTTGTCATTTACTCTGCGAGAACTAGATTCCTTTCCTTCACACCACTCCTCAGTTTGTAGTCACAGACTCATTTCTGTGATTCTTTTGTTAACACGTCTTCCTATCTAGACTGAGGGCAGGGGCTGCATGTTTGCCCACCACTGTATGCCCAGAGTGGAGCCCAATCTACATCAGTACTACCTCACTGACAAGTCGTTACATGAAGAAAGGACGAGTCCGAAATAACGCTCAGGTTTCTAGCTTAGGTGATAAAGAGAAGAAACATGGGAAAAAGAATAGGTGTGGCTAGGGGTTCTGAGGGGAGGATCTCGGAAGCGTTGACTTGAAGGGCCTTGGAAACTATCCAGGCAGGGGCGTCCAGCTACCAGCCGGAAAGAGGAGTCTTAAGCTTAAGAGTTTTGGGTCTGGAAGAGACCTTCTGGAGTCTAACATGCAATCCTGCCCTCCTCCCTTAGAATCTAAATCGTCAACTTCCCTCTCTTGAGACTCACCCGAACCTCGGCCTCCCGTGGCCTCCCATTGAGGTCGCACTTGGACCCATTGCCATAGGTCTGGCTGTGGTAGCGTTTCAGGCGATGCTGCTTGGAGGCCTGGGGAGGACATCAAGAAGGAGGGCGGGGGGCGGAAGAAAGACAGCAAAGAGGAAGAATGGCACTTTGTCCTAATGGCCACCAAGCCCCAAGCAACATGTCAGCTAATCCTGCCCCTCCCCTTCTGGTCAGGGCTCTGAGTCTACAGCCGGGACCCCATTCTCTCCCAATCCCAGACTCCTGCCACCTTGGCTGTCTCATCATCCCAGTCGAAGGCCGATTGATAGTAGCCGAGATAGAGGACTTCGCCTTTGATCTCTGAATCTACAAGAGAAACCACAGTGAAGCACTGTTACTCCCTTCTAAGAGGACCAAGAGGGAAGGGGACTGGGAGGGCAGGTCACCTTCCATGATGTGATGCTGAGGGCTTAGGGAAAATGTAGGCGTGAGTCACCTTCCATGTGGTACTGCTGGATGTGGCGTCCATAACAGAATTCATACGTCCACCAGTCCTTGGTCTGACAATAAAAAAATGAACAATCAAGGGGATAGAGTGCAGATGTCTCTGCTTGGAACCTGAATCTCTCCTGGCTCCAAGACACATAACCTCTCAACTACTTCTCCTCCCCTCTGCTTCCACACTCAATTCTCCAGATTCTCAGTGAGGAGATAGGGCTGCTTTCCTTCTGTGACTGGGAGAAATACTTCTAGAGTATGTTTTCCACCTGTGGTCTTTCCACTCCTCCCTTTCTAAATATTTTTTTTAAAATCCTTCTTTGCCTTTGAGAAAGATAAGAAATCATGGTATCCTTGAAGCACTCAGACCAGGAAAATACAGAATATTCAAATACTAACTGAACTTCTACAACATTCCTTGTGCTAGCCACTGGGGATACAGCGTGAACAAGATAAATTCTCTGACCTCATGGACTCACATTCCAGACCAAAATTAAACAAACTGATGATTCAGTTGGTAAGATGATTTCAGATCATGAAAATGCCATGATGAAAATAAAAGAGGGTACTGGGCAGAGAGTGACAGGGGTAGAGGGTGACTCAACCAGGAAGGCTTCTCTAGGAGAGTGTCCCTCCTACCTACGCTGACCCTCTTCAGGCACCTCAACCTTGGCTTACCCATTACTCTGAGACCTTCTATCCTAACCCTCCTTACGTTCAGCAAAGTGTCATCAGTGGTTGCAAGATTCTTTGCTTCTTTCCTGTCTGTACAATATGTCTACTCCTCCAATGGTCTTCTTAACTCCTATAGGTCCTCTCGATCCCTTTTCATTCACGGATACCCTGGTTCCCAGATAGCTAGCCAGCTCCCAAGCCCTCATTCCATCCTCCCCAAGCCCTTTCACCTTCAGCAGGCAAGGAGCATCTTTCATTGGGCTCAACAACTCGGGGATCCCAGGCCCTCGGTAAGCAGGTGCCTCCTCCTCCCTTTCACGCTGGAAGTGAATAGCTCCAGCTGGCAGGCGACATTCATAGCGCTGTTTGTACTTAGAGGAGACAATCACCACGTCGGAAGCTTGGCTCTGGGAAAGAAGGGAGGGTCGGGGGGCAGGGAGGCAAAGAGAGGCTGGGATCAGAGAGAACGAGATCCCTCTTCAGATCCTGGGGAAGAGCCCAGTCAAGTCAGAATGAGCCACAAGTCCTCCAGCTGTGTTTGGCGGGTGAGGGGAGAGAGCACTCCCACTTCTCGCGGGGCGGAGTCTGGGTGCTTCTATCAGGAACTGAAGCTGACAGCGGGAAGCCCCACCCCTCCCAGTACCTCGCCCCAAGGGAATGGGTCTCAGTCAACGAGCTTTAGGAGTCATCGTAAAACCCCTACCTACTCTTCCCGATTCTTCTTAGGCTACTGCTGCAGACACCACAGCTGCCCTTCTTTCTCCACCTTTTCCCCCTTTCCCTTGCCCCAGACCTCGGCCCCTCCACGCCTCCTCACCTGCCCTCCCATGACAGGCAATGGCAGGATCTCGATCCCATAACGCATCTCACTCAGCTCCTCTAGGTTCAGGCTGCCGACACCACCAGTCAGACTTGCGGGTAACAGGAGCCCCAGAAGCAGCAGCCCCAACAGACTGGACAGCAGCGCTTCCGCCGCCATCTTTCGCTCACCTTCTTACCCAGAGCCGCTCCTTCCGCCCTAAACCTGGCAGCGGCCTCACCCCGCCCATAAACGCAGCAAGGTCTCATTGGCTGGGAAGTCTGTCCCTCTCACCTACCCTGTTCCCATTTGTAAACGTGACCCCGAAGCCCACGGGGAGGTGGACCACGACGATAAGCAAAACCACTTGCTGCTCGCGATTGGTCAGAGAGGCCAACCAATTCTCGCCGATATCAGACCCCCTCCCACCCTCGCCCGTCGCCAGAGAGGCGCGGTCTAATGCGCCGGCCCTTTGAAGCAATTTTTCTGTCTTCGCCCAACTGTCATGCGCATCTCTTTTTTTCATTTTTTTAAGTCGTTTCTTGCATTGTAGACTGCCCCCGCCAGGTGGAGGATTGAGGCCGATGGGTGAGTGCACGCAATACCCATGAAAGCTACTTAATACTTGTTGCAAAACAGTTATGTAAAAACATTCCTCTTTTCATATATACATACAACTATAGGGCATTCTGGTAATGTGTCAAAACCTTTCTACACGATCCTATAGTCCTCCAAAAAAATTATCCTAAAGAAATAACGGGGGCTTCCAGTTAAACACTGGGGGTGGAGTGGGGGGCAAATTCCCGTATCATCCTCCAGGCCCAGAATGGGAAAGGAGACAACAGCAGCAATATTTTAGAAGCTAGAAAATAAATAGAGGAATGGTAACTGGCTTAACAAACCCGAGGAATTGATTCCTAAACAAAGATAAACAAGAGCATGATTATACTTTTGGAAAAACTCCTCTGGGGAATGTGACCAGTCCAAAAGAGAAATCCCAAAGATACTCTCATCAGGGTTCTCTTAATGAGATAGACGAAAGAACCCTACAATTAAGCCCTTGGCCTATATGTCCCAGCTCTCACATGGTCTTTCCAGCTTTTTAATGTCCTCACTCTAAAATATAACCAGGCAGCCAAGGATCATTAGACATTTAAGGAAATCCTTTAATATACAAGAAGAAACCAAAACAGACAAGAAGAAAAAAAGCAATTTAGAAGAAACAGAAATTGCAAGGGAGAGGGGTGCCTGGGTGGTTCAGCTGGTTAAGCGTCTGCCTTGGCTCAGGTCATGATCTCGGGGTCCTGGGATCAGACCCCACATTGGACTCTTGGCTCAGCGGGGAGTCTGCTTCTCCTTCTCACTCTCCCTCTGTGCTCTTTCACTCTCAAATATATAAGTAAAAATCTTAAAAAAAAAAAAAAAAAGAAATTGCAAGGGAGAAAAAACTTAAAACAAACCAAAAAAATCCATCATTAATATCCTCAGAGAGATAATATATTATATCCATAAAATAACAATAGGAATCTATTTTTAGAAGTAACTACTATTAAGCAAAAAAGAGCTCTTGGAAATCAAAACCATGATAGCAGAAATAAAATTCAATAGAAAGAATGGAGAGTAAAATTGAAAATCAAATTTGCTCTACTTAAGAAGAAAATCAATAAAAATTAGAGGATCAGTCCAAAAGGTTGAATATCTGAATAATGGGAGTTGAGAAAGAACAAAGAATCAGAAGGGAAGAAACAATTAAAGCAATTTTTCAAAAGTATTCCCCTGAAATGAACAACTAAGACTCTAAATTGTAAGGGCACACTATCCAGCAAAACAAATCAGACCCACACCAAGACACATCATTATAGAATTTCAGAACACTGAACACAGAGAAATAATTCTAAAAGCTTCCAGAGAGAAAGAACAAGTTGCATACAAGGATCAAAAATCAGAACAGGGGTACCTGGGTGACTCAGTCGGTTAAGCATCTGACTCCAGCTCAGGTCATGATCTCAGGGTTTGGGGATCAAGCCCCACATTGGGCTCTGCCCTCAGCAGGGAGTCTACTTGTCCCTCTGCCCACTCCCTCTTGTGCTCTCTCTCTCAAATAAATAAATAAAATATTTTTAAAAATCAGAACAGCGTTAGGCTTACCAATTCATCCACACTGTAAGGTAGAAGACAATGAAAAAAATGCCCTAATGACTTCAGATATTGTAATTGTCAACACGGATTATAAAATAATTATGCTTACTATACTTAAATAAAAGAGAAAACTGAAAATACATCAGAAAACAGGAAACTATAAAAATGATCTAACATTTAAAATAGAGTTTGTAGAAATGAAAAAATAAAGTTTTAAATTAAAAATTGGATAAAGTAACTAGTTTTAAGAAGCAATTATTCTTCATAGAAGAATTCCAGCTAATAAATGCAGAAGGAATAATATACTGTCATTATTTTACAATTCTAATGAATTAATTTAGGCAATAGTCATCAATGACTGTCAGAAACATTATGTAAGAGGCTTATAGGTGAATCAAGCCCATCCCATGTGCATACACTTTTAAAACTTAACATCATGAAAAGAGAAACAACCAAACATTATGTGCTTCTTGATGGGATACAATAGGAAGCACAGAGCATTATCTATGAAGGATTCTTGCCAAAAGCCAAAACTCTAAATATAACTATCAGCTTACAGGAAATACGAGAATTAGGAGAAAATGTTAACACCATCAGGAATGTAATCAGAAATAAAATAGAATCAATGCCCCAGTTTCTTCAACAAATACATGCAAGGAAAAATGGGGAGAGGGGAGAACTGTTATGGATTAAAAGAGGTTTAAGAAATATCTCAACCAGGGGGCCTGGGTATCTCAGTTTAAGCGTCTGGCTCTTGGTTTTGGCTCAGGTCATGATCTCAGGGTGGTGAGATCAAGACCCATGTTGGGCTCCACGCTCAGTGGAGAGTCTGCTTGAGATTCTCTCCCTCTGCCCTTCTTCCTGATCGTGCATTCTCTGGCTCTCTCTGTCTAGTAAATAAATAAATCTTAAAAGAAAAATATATCAACCAAATACAATGTAGATCTTGTTTGGATCCTGAATCAAATTGTCTATAGAAAGACTTATGAATTAATTAGGGAAATTTGGACACTTGTTGGATATTATATAATAGCAAGGTATCATTGTTAATTTGCTGGATGCAATAATGCTGTTATAATTATGTAAAAAAAAATCGTCCTTATTTCTTAGAGTTACATACTCATGTACTTACCAATGAAATGGTATAATGTCTAGCATTTCAATTAAAATAATTCTGTGGGAGTCTGGGAGAAATGGTGGGATAGAAATGAAACAAAATGACCATATTTTATAGTAGTTGAAGCAGGATGATAAGTACATGGAGATTCATTATACTTTATTTTTGATTGTATTTAAATTTTTTCATTTAAATTTTCTTTTAAAAAACTCAAAAAGCAGGCACCCGGGTGGCTCAGTTGGTTAAGCGGCTGCCTTCGGCTTGGGTAATAATCCCAGGATCCTGGGATTGAGCCCCACATCAGGTTCCTTGCTCAGTGGGGATCCTGCTTCTCCCTCTGCCTGCCACTACCCCAGCTTGTGCTTGCTCTCCACCCACCCCCGTGTCAAATAAATAAATAAATAAAATCTTGAAAGAAAGAAAAGAATGAAAAAGAAAAGAAAGGAAGAAAGAAGGGAGGGAGGGAAGGAAGGAAGAGGAAAGAAAGAAAGAAAGAAAGAAAGAAAGAAAGAAAGAAAGAAAGAAAGAAAAAGAAAGACTGTAAATAAAAAAGAAAAAAAAATTTTAAATCAAAAAGCAATTTAGATTTACCTGAAAATAGAATTAATGAACTAGAAAATAGATTGGAAGAAATTATTCAGAATGAAATACAAAGCAACAAAGAGGAATATGAAAGAGAAAATAAGACATATAGAGAGTAAAGTGAGAAATACAACTAATTGGAGTTCAAGAAGGAGTAAAAGAGAATAAAGCAAAAATAACTGTTGAGCATTTTCCAGAACTAATGAAAAATACAAATCTACAGATTCAAGAGGCCTAATGAATTTCAAGCAGAATAGATGAAAAGAAGTCTACACACGGACGTATCACAGTGAAATTGAGTACACTAAGAAAAACAGCAGATCTTAAAAGAATCCAGAATGTGGGTTACCTGGCGTATGCATTTATCGAAACTCATTGACCTACAACATATAAGGCCTGTGCATGTAAATTTTACCACAATAAAAATAAAATTAGATGAAAAGCAACCAGAGAACCAGATTGCCTTCAAAGGAGCAGCAGTAAGATTGAGAACTGACTTCTCAATGGCAATAAAAGCCAGAAGACAATAGATGGTATCTTCAGTGTGATGAAAGAAAATAACTTCCACTGGGAATGTTACAGCCAGTGAAAAATGTATTTCAATAATGAGGGCAAAATACAATATTTTCGAATCAAACAGAAACAAAAACCCAGGAGGATTTACAATCAATAGGCTCTCATTAAGGAAAATCCAAAAGGATGTACTTCAGGTAAAAGGACAAATATATTTTTTTAAGATTTTATTTATTTATTTGACACAGAGAGACACAGCGAGAGAGGGAACACAAGCAGGGGGAGTCGGAGAGGGAGAAGCAGGCTCCCTGCTGAGCAGGGAGCCCGATGTGGGGCTCGATCCCAGGACCCTGGGATCATGACCTGAGCCGAAGGCAGACACAATGACTGAGCCACCCAGGCACCCCAAAAGGACAAAGATTCTTGATGGAAGATCTGAGATGTAAAAAGCAATGAAGTGGAGAATAGGTAAAAGTATTGCATGATCACTGGCAGTAAAAAACAATACTAATGTCTTCTGGGAGTTTAATAACTATTAAGATAGAATGAAAACACATCAAAACAATAACATATACATTGGGAGGTCAATGATTAAAATTAAATTGTTCTAGTTTTTTGTATTGTCCACAAGGAGGAGTACTGATTATCAAACTTTGTCTTCCAAGCTTCACATCCACCCTTCTATATATCACAGTGATGCTGCAACTACTATTCTGAAAAAATGTTTTATTTTTTTAAAATAAACTTTATTTTTTACAGCAGTTTTAGGTTCACCAAAAAATTGAGCATGAAGTACAGAGTTCCCATATAACCCCTGTTCTCACACATGCACAGCCTACCCTACTATCAACATCCCACACCAGAGTGGTACACTTGTTACAATCAATGAACCTACTTGACACATCATTATCACTCAAAATTCACAGTTTACACTAGTGTTCACTCTTGGTGTTATAAATTCTGTGAGTTTTGACAAATGAATAATGACATGAATTTACATTAATAGTCCCATGCAGAATAGATTCACTGCCCTAAAAATCCTCTGTGATCACTTCATTCATCCCTCCTTCCCTCCTAACTCCTGGTAAACCCTGATCTTTTTATTGTTTCCACAGTTCTGCCTTTTCCACAATGTCATATAGTTGGAATCACAGTATGTAGCCTTTTCAGATTATGATATGCACTTAAGTTTTCTCCATGTCTTCTCATGACTTGATAGCTCATTTCTTTTTACCCCTCAGTAATAATCCATGTCTAGATGTGCCACAGTTTATTTATCCATTCACCTACTAAAGGACACCTTGGTTACTTCCAGGTTCTGGCAGTTATGACTAAAGCTACTAGAAACATCCGTGTGCAGGTTTTTGTGTGCACATAAGTTTTCAATTCATTTAAGTAAATACCAAGGAGTGCAATTGCTGGATTGTGTGCTAAGAATATGTTTAACTTTGTAAGAATCTACCAAACTCTCTTCCAAAGTGGCTCTACCATTTTGCATTCCAATCAACAATGAATGAAAGTTCCCGTTGCTCTGCATTGGCATTCAGTGTTGACAGTGTTCTGGATTTGGGCCATTCTAATAGGTTTGTAGTGGTATCTGATTGCTGTTTTAATTTGCAATTCCCTAATGACATATGATGTGGAGTATTTTTCATATGCTTATTTGCCATCTATATATCTTCTTTGATGAAGTGTCTGTTCATGTCCTTCTCCCATTTTTTAATCAGGTGTTTGTTTATTATTGTTGAATTTAAGGGTTCTTTGTATATTTTGAATAACATCCCTTTATCAGACATGTCTTTTGCAAATTTTTCTCCCAGTCTATGACTTGTCTTCTTATTCTCTTGACATTGTCTTTCAAAGAGCAGAAATTTTTAATTTCAATGAATTCCAGCTTATAATGATTTCTTTCATGGATGGTATCTTTGGTGTTGTATCTAAAAAGTTATTGCCATACCCAAGGTCACCTGGATTTTCTATGTTATTTTTTAGGAGTCTATAGTTTTGCATTTTACACCTAGGTTTATGATCCACTTTGAGTTAATGTTTGTGAAGGGTGTAAGATCTGTGTCTAGATTGTTTTTTTTCTTTTTTTGCGTGTGGATGTCCAGTGGTTTCAGCACCATTTTTTGAAAATTTTCTCCATCGTATTGCCTTTGCTCCTTTGTCAAAGATCAGTTTAGTATATTTATATAGGACTATTTCTGGGCTTTCTAGTCTGTTCCATTGATCTGTTTATCCATATTTTCACCAATACCACTACATTTTGATTACTGTCGTTTTATAGGAAGTCTTAAGTAGTAGTGTTAATCCTCTGACTTTGTCCTTCTACTCTAATATTGTGCTAGCTATTCTAGTCTTCTACCTCTCCATATAAACTTTAGTATCAGTTTGTCAATATCCACAAAATAACTTGCAGGTATTTGGAGTGGGATTGTATTGAGTCTATAGATTAAGTTGGGAAGAACTGACATCTTGACAATATCAAGTCTTCTTATCCATGAACATGGAGTATCTCTCCATTTATTTAATTTTCATTGATTTCTTTCATCAGAGTTTTACAATTTTCCTCATAAAGATATTATACACATTTTGTTAGATTTGTACCTAAGTATTTTATTTTGGGGAGTAGTAATATAATGGTACTGTGTTTTTAATTTCACATTTCACTTGTTCATTGATGGTATGTAGGCAAGCAATTGATTTTCTTCTTTTTTTATTGTGTTAAAATGCATATAACATGAAATTTACCATCTTAACCATTTTTTTAAAAGATTTTATTTATTTATTTGACAGAGAGATAGAGAGAGAGCACAAGTAGGCAGAGAGGCAGGCAGAGGGAGAGGGAGAAGCAGACTCTCCACTGAGCAGGGAGCCCGACGCAGGGCTCGATCCCAGGACCCCGGGATCATGACCTGAGCCGAAGGCAGCCGCTTAACCGACTGAGCCACCCAGGCGCTCCCCATCTTAACCATTTTTAAATGTACAGTTTGATGGCATTAGATACATTCACATTGTTGTGCAACCATCACCACCATCCAGCCCATAAACCCTTTTCATCCTGTAAAACTGAAACTCTATACAGGTTTCCCTGCTATTTGAAAGTAGAGTGTTCTTGTAAACCTTTCATAAGCTGAAGCAGTTATGTAAAGCGAAGAAGCAATTACCACTAATTTATATGGAAAACTTTTTGAGTGTTCCCAGACCCAAAAAAATAACCTACCAAATCATACCAAATGACACATGAAACCTAAAATAACACTAAAAATATAGCAACAGCAAGAATATGATAAATACACAGCCTGTATAAAGTGGAAATAATGCATGTACAGTGTAGTTTACTTATGAGAATTGGGAAGACAGCAAGCACACTGTAAACTGAGAGGGGATGATCATGGCTAAGTCATTCAATGGAGGTCAGGGTGGTGGAAGGTGCAGGATCCTAGGGTGTAGGAGAGAGAGGAAGAGGTTCATCTATGAATATCTCATCATTGTCTGAATCCATGAGGGCAGGCAGATTACTAACAGCTACACCTTCTTGTCTGTCTGCCTCGAAGTCAAAGGTCGAGGTTTGTCATCTGCTGTGATCGATATGGCTGATGTGGAAGGCTTAAAATATGACTGTATGCTTGACTGCTTAGTCTCACACATTTTTGTATCATACAATTCTTTGTAGACATTCAAAACATCCTACAAACCTGTCCTAAATCTACATGTCCTTTCAAAATGAAAGGCATATTTTTCTGCATTTTTTGCAGCACTGCCAATCATAGTGAAAATCTCACACGTGTTTCACTTTCTGTTCCTGGATGATTTCATTTGCAGGCCGTCTGCTATTGCATTCGCTTTGGATTGCTATCCTCTCCTCTTACAATTGCTTCAGCTTTTCGTCTGTCAGCTCTTGGTCAGGGAATGCTGAAAGCTCTTCAATATCACCTTTATTAACTTTCACAATATTGCCATATTTATGGTTGGTTTGAATAGTTAAAATCATACCTCTTTGGGACAGTTTCCTCCATATGCCATGTCTCATTGAGATGGCTGGCCTGTCCAGAGCATCTCCAAGGTTGGCAATGGCCAATTTTATCCTGTAGTCTCCAGATCTCTCATAAAGATGCTTTGGAGTTACCCTCTCTGTCAGTGGCACTTGCAATAAAATGCATCATATTTTGCATATAGTAAGCTAAGCCTTAATTGTGGCTGTCAGGCCCGGTCACCCAGTTGCAGCAGTGATGTCATACTCAGTGCTAAGAACACAACACAAGTGTTACCACCATACTCAGTAATGCCAGGTGGATGAGCAGCACACCTAGCAACAATCAGAAGACGCTCATTATTGAGGTTGTTTTCTCTATAGTACATGTCAATAAAAGGACTAATGTGTCCACTCATATACTCAGAAAAACACCACTTGGGTATTACAACCGTTTTGATGTGAACAAAACACAATAGAAAGTGTATTCTTTTTTTTTTTTTTAAAGATTTTATTTATTTATTTGAGAGAGAGAGAATGAGAGACAGAGAGCATGAGAGGGAAGAGGGCAGAGGGAGAAGCAGACCCCCCGCCGAGCAGGGAGCCCGATGCGGGACTCGATCCCGGGACTCCAGGATCATGACCTGAGCCGAAGGCAGTCGCTTAACCAACTGAGCCACCTAGGCGCCTGAAAGTGTATTCTTATCAATGCCTTTAGGTGCCCTAGGATTTTCTGAATGGTACACTAGTAGAGACCTGAGGACAGCATGTAAGTGGTGTTAATAATAGGCATTAGGGTCAACCTGTCCTTTGATGTCTTGTGTCCCTTAGCCTGCTTTTCTTCTATTGAAATACATGTCTTGCTCAGCAGTTTTTTCCTATACACTGCATTTGTCACCGTCAAACATTTGCTTACACAAATAACTGCCTCCTGTAATTATTGTCTTCAGTTCTTCCAGGAACTTTTCGGTGGTTTCAGTATCAGCTAAAGCACCATCTTCAGTAAGCTTGAAGCTGGGAAGCTACCCTTGCCTCAAAAACCAATCAAACCACTTATGACTACCTTTAAATTCCACTTCCTTTTTTTTAAGATTTTATTTATTTATTAGAGAGAGAGAGCACGAGCGGGGGGCCGGGACGGAGGGGGTTGGGGAGAGAGGGGCAAAGGGAGAGGAAGAAGCAGATTCCCTGCTGAGCAGAGAGCCCAACTCGGGCTAATCCCAAGACCCCGAGATCATGACCTGACCCTAGGTCAGACGCTGAACCAACTGAGCCACGCAGGCGCCCCTAAATTCCACTTCCAAAACACTTTCATCACCATCATCCAGTGCTTTCTGTTTCAGCTTATTAAAAAGACTGATTTACTTCTCCTTAAGTGTAAGATAACTGAACACCACACTTTGTACACCCATCAATCCACTCAAGCAATAGATTCCATCTTACCCATTACTGGATGCTGACAAAAAGAGACCTTTGCTACTAACAAAATCAATAGTAACTTTGGCAACTTTCAAGATTCTTTCTCTCTGCGTACATAGTATGAATGGTGGATGCAGGTGAGTTCAACACACGCACAGTGTCTTTATTTTGTGCAACACAATCAGAACTCTTTTTTTTTTTAAAGATTTTATTTTTAAGTAATTTCTGCACCCAATGTGGGGCTTGAACTCACAACCCCAAGATCAAGAGTTGCACACTCCACCGACTGAGCCAGCCAGGCGCCTCCACCATCCTTTTTAAAGGAATCTTTATTTTTTTTTTTTAAAGTAGGCTCCATGCCCAACGTGGGGCTTGAACTCAGGACCCTGAGACAAAGAGCTGCAAAGCTCTACTGACTGAGCCAACCAGACACGCCTCAAAACTCTTAATTACATTCTGTTCTATGCTCAGTGTAACACCCTTATGAGCTCTCTTAGGCTTTTCTGATACCTTAGGACACATCTTGCTAACAGATGCACAAAATAAATTGAGGTAAAGCACAGGTGCTCACAGACACAGTCCAAAGCTATGGTGGCTTGATGCTGAGATGCTGAGTGTAGTTCCGGGGGAAGAAGCTTGCTGGGGCCACCCTCGCTGCTGGGTTGCATGCTCTCTCTATAACACCTTGCTGCAAAATGAACACTGAACGCTGTTTTCACTTTTTGCCTTTTAACTTTCAAGAAGTGGGGGGATACCTGTACCTATTAAACAATAACTCCCTATTTTCCTCTCCCCACGCCCCTGGAAACCGCTGTTATACTTTGTGTCTTTGTGATGTGACTATTCTAAGTAACTCATATAAGTGGACTCATATAGTGTTGGTCTTCTTGCGACTGGCTTATTTCATTTAGCGTAATGTCCTCAAGGTTCATCCATGTTGTAGCATATTTCAGGATTTCTTTTCTTTATAAGGCTAAATAATATTCCATTGTGTGTGTATGCCACATTTTGCTTATCCATTTATCCTTCCATGGATACTTGAGTTGCTGCCACATTTTAGCTATTGTGAATAATGCTGCTATAAACATGAGTGTACAAGTATCTCTTTGAGACTCTGTTTTCAATTCTGTGGGGTGTGTACCCAGAATTGGAATTGCTGGGTCTTATGGTAATTCTATTTTTAATTTTTTTCTGGAACTGTTAACCAGAGCAGCTGTAGCATTTTACATTCCCACCCAACAGTGCACAAGGGTTCCAATTTCTCCACATCCTCACCAACACTTGTTGTTTTCTGGGAATTTTTAAAAAAGACTTATTTTATTTTTTTAAAGTAGGCTCCAGGCCCAACATAGGGCTTGAGTTCATGACCCTGAGATCAAGAGTCACACGTTCTACCAACTGAGCCAGCCAGGCACCCTGGGTTTTTTTTTATAGCAACCAACCTAATGGGTGTACAGTGTTATTTCAGTGTAGTTTGGATTTGCATTTCCCTAATGATCAGTAATCTTGAGCATCTTTTCGTGTGCTATTGCCATCTGTGTATCTTCTTTGGAGAGATGTCTATTCAAGTCACTTGCCCATTTTTGGATTGGGTTATTTGGGTTTTTTGTTGTTGGGTTTAGGAGTTCTCTCTCTGTATAATTGGGGTATTAATGCTCTATCAGATATATGATTTGCAAATATTTTCTCCCATTCTGTGGGTTGCCTTTTTACTCTGTGAATAGTGTTTTTGATATATAATTTTTTTAATTTTCATGAAATGCAACTTCTCTATTTTTTTTTTGTTACCTGAGCCCTTAGTGTCATATCCAAGAAATAATTGCCAAATCTAATGTTATGAAGCTTTCATCCTATGTTTCCTTCTAAGAGTTCTACTGTTTTAGATTCTATAGTTAGGTCCTTGATCCATTTTGTGTTCATTTTTGTATATGGTGTTAGGTAAGAGTCTAACTTCATCCCTTTGCCCATGGATATCCAGTTTTCCCAGCACCATTTGTTGAAAAGACTATCATCTCTCTATTGAATAGTCTTGGCATTCTTGTCAAAAATCATTTGACCATATATGCAAGTTCTGGGCTTTTTATTCTATTCAGTTGGGTCTATATGTTGGTCTTAATGCTAATATCACACTGTTTTGATTATTGTCGCTTTGTAGTAAGTTTTCAAATTGGGAAGTATGAGACCTCCAATTTTCATCCTTCTTTTTCAAGATTTTTTTTTGCTATTTGGAGGGGTCCCTTGAGATTCCACATGAATTTTAGGACCGTTTTTTCTATATCTGCAAAAAATGTCATTGGGATTTTGATAGGGATTCCATTGACTCTGTAGATCACTTTGAGTAATATTGACATTTAAAAAAAATATTTTATTTATTTATTTGTCAGAGAGACAGAGAAAGAGAGCACAAGCAGGGGGAGGGGCAGGCAGAGGGAGAAGCAGGCTCCCTGCTGAGCAACGAACCTGATGCAGGACTGGATCCCAGGATCCCAGGATCATGACCTGAGCCGAAGGCAGACGCTTAAACAACTGAGCCACCCAGGCATCCCTAATATTGACATTTTGACAATATTAATTTTTCCAATCCATGAACATGGGATGTGTTTTCATCTATTTATGTCTCCTTTATTTCAGCAATGTTTTGTACATTTCATTGTACACGTCTTTCACCTCCTTGGTTAATTCCTAAGTATTGTATTCTTTATTCTTTTTTTTTTTTAAAGATTTTTTTTATTTATTCATTTGAGAGGGAGAGAGACAGAGAAAGCACAAGCGGGGGAGAGGCAGAAGGAGAGGGAGAAGCAGACTCCTGGCTGAGCTGGGAGTCTGACGTGGGGCTCGATCCCAGGACCTGGAGATCATGACCTGAGCAGAAGGCAGATGCTTAACCATCTGAGCCACCCAGGTGCCCCTTCTTTATTCTTTTTTATACTGTTGTGAATGAAATTGTTTTTGTAATTTCCCTTTCAGCTTGTTCATTGTTTATGAATAGAAATGCAACTGATTTTTGTGTGTTGGCTTTGTATCCTGCTACTTTGCTGAATTCATTTATTAGATCTAACAGCTTTTTTTATAGTCTTTTTTAAAATTTTTTTTTAAGATTTTATTTATTTATTTGATAGAGAAAGGGAGACAGCGAGAGAGGGAACACAAGCAGGGGAGTGGGAGAGGGAGAAGCAGGCTTCCTGCGGAGCAGGGAATCTGATGCAGGGCTCGATCCCCGGACCCTGGGATCATGACCTGAGCCGAAGGCAGACACTTAAAGACTGAGCCACCCAGGTGCCCCTTTGTAGAGTCTTTAGGATTTTCTTTTTTTTTTTTTTAAGATTTTATTTATTTTTATTTGAGAGAGAGAGAATGAGAGAGAGGGAGTACATGAGAGGGGGGAGGATCAGAGGGAGAAGCAGACTCCCTGCCGAGCAGGGAGCCCGATGCGGGACTCGATCCAGGGACTCCAGGATCATGACCTGAGCCGAAGGCAGTCGCTTAACCAACTGAGCCACCCACGCGCCCGAGTCTTTAGGATTTTCTACATATAAGATCATATCATCTGCAAACAGAGATAATTTTACTTCTTCCTTTCCAGTGTTTATGCCTTTTACTTCTTTTTCTTACCTAATTGTTCTAGCTAGAACTGCCAGTACTGTGTTCAATAGAAGTGATGAAAGCAGGTATCTTTGTCTTTTTCCTGATCTTAGAGGAAAAGTTTTCGGTCTTTCACCATTAGGTATGAAGTTTGCTGTGGTTTTTCATATATGACTTTTATTATGTGGAGGTAGTTACCTTCTATCACTATTTTGTTTAGTGTTTCTATCATGAAAGGGTGTTACATTTTGTCAAATTCTTTTTCTGTATCAGTTGAGATGATCATGTGTTTTTTTCCCTTTATTTTGTTGATGTGGTATATTACATTGATCAATTTTCATATGTTGAATCCTTACATTCTTGGAATAAATCCCACTTGGTCATGGTGCATAATAATCCTTTTAATATGCTGCTAAATGCTGCTTGCTAGTATTTTGTTGAGGACGATTGTATCATGTTTGTTTGTTTTTTTAATTTTATTTATTTATTTGTCAGAGAGAGAGAGCACAAGCAGGGGGAGTGGCAGGCAGAGGGAGAAGCAGACTTGATCCCAGGACCCTGGGATCATGACCCGAGCCAAAGGCAGTCGTTTAACGGACTGAGCCACCCAGGCGCCCCTATTGTATCATGTTTATAAGGAATATTGGTCTGTAATTTTCTTTTCTTGTAGTGTCTTTGTCTGACTTTGGTATCAGGGTTAAGAAACCGGAAGTAGAGTGCTGCTGTCTAAAAAAAAAAAATCGAAACATATGGCATTGACATAGCAATCAGGTGGCAGGCAGTGAGAAAATTATACCAGAGGTTCAAAGGATGGCAATCTGTTTGTGTTAGTAAACAAGACCGTAAACATTGTTCTGGTAATAAAACAGCAACAGGGCGCCTGGGTGGCTCAGTTGGTTAAGCGACTGCCTTCGGCTCAGGTCATGATCCTGGAGTCCCAGGATCGAGTCCTGCATCGGGCTCCCTGCTCGGCAGGGAGTCTGCTTCTCCCTCTGACCCTCCCCCCTCTCATGCTCTCTCTCTCTATCTCATTCTCTCTCTCAGATAAATAAATAAAATCTTTAAAAAAAAAAAAAAATAAATAAATAAAACAGCAACAATTCTGGGTATTTCAAATAGAAGAAATTTAATACAGATAATCGTTTACAAAAGTGTCACAAAGGATGGAGTAGCAAAAAGAGGAAGATAAGATTACTCAGTGATTAGCAAATGCCGGAAGTCACTAACTCTGGGGCCAGTGGAGCAGAAGGGGAAATGGTATTGCTAGGAGTCCAGCATTGCTTGGCTGCTCTGGCCGCCTCTATCGGAACTGCGCTGCTCAAACAGGACTCGGGATCCCGTCGCTACCTCTGTCCTCACTGCATCTCCCTTTACCACTGTCAGAACCTAACAAGAGAGCAGCATATGGATGGGGACGCGAAGAAATAAAGCATGCTTAAGAACTATGACTAGGAAAGGGGCGCCCGGGTGGCTCAGTCATTAAGCATCTGCCTTCGGCTCAGGTCATGGTCCCAGGGTCCTGGGATCGAGCCCCGAGTCGGGCTCCCTGCTCCGCGGGAAGCCTGCTTCTCCCTCTCCCACTCCTCCTGCTTGTGTTCCCTCTCTCACTGTGTCAAACAAATAAATGAAATCTTAAAAAAAAAAAAAAAAGAACTATGACTAGGAAAGAACTTGAATATGATTACTAGAAGTAAAATGGAACTGACTCAAAGTATATAGGCGAGAAGCTAGGCTTTGTTTGTTTGGTTTTGTTTTGTGTGAATGCATCTGTGTGTGTGTGCATGTGTTTTTATAATCTTTTGTAGGTATAATTAGCTTACAACAGACTAAACATATTTAATGTTTACCATTTGAGTTTTAACATATGTGTAAAACCATCACCACAATCAAGGGAATGAACAGATCCATCACTCCCAAAAATCTCCTTTAAATTTTTGAAGCATTGCATTTCAAAGAAACCACAAACTGTCTCTGACAGCTTAAATGTAAAATCACCATAAGGCTTCCAAATTTCTACATATTGGAAGTGGGCTCTAAAATTGGTACAGCACCAAGGAGGAACTATTTTCCAAAGCCCACTTGAAATATGATCTTGGAGGATAGGGAAAAGTAAGCCACCCACCCACACCGAAGGGGGATCCACAGGTCTTGGAGAAAATAGACAACAATGTTCATTCAAGTAACAGAACCAGAGTCTAATCAGAGAGACTCTCCACTGAACAGCAGGAACCTTCAGGATATCAGGATCCCTAAGAGCCACTGACTGCAGTTCGTTTTCTGAGTGTGAGCTTCTACTGCAGCTATCCCACACCTGCCCTACCACGTATCAGGTGTGGAGGGGAGGAGCGGAGCCACCGCTGCAACGCAGGAAGAGGACTTCATTTTGTAAAAAATTTTTATTTATTTATTTATTTCAAGAGAGAGCACGTGCACACAAGCGGGGGTGGGGGAGGGGGAGAGGGAGAGAGAGAATCCTAAGCAGGCTCCATGCCTAGTGCAGAGCCCAACCCTGGGGCTCCATCTCACAACCCCGAGATCATGACCCAAGCTGAAATCAAGAGTTGGATGCCCAACCGACTGAGCCACCCAGGCGACCCTAAAGAAGAGGACTTCAAATAACTCTGAGATTTGGGTTTGAACTTGATGCAAGGACTAGATGGGAATTTGAGTTCTCTCACTTGGCGGTGAGTGTGTTAGACTTGTGTGAGCAAATATAGAATGACTGTGTGGTGACCAAAAAGGAGGACTCCAGTAGAGGCCATATCGTGTATTCACCAAACTCATTTCATTTTCCTTCTGAACACACATACAGCTAAACTACACTTCCTAGTCCCTGCTGTGGTTAGCTACAACTGTGTGACTGAGCTTTGTCCAACTGTGGGTCACGTGATGCACACCGCTTTCAGGCCTGGCCCGAGAAATATTCTGTGTAATCATCCATGTTCTCTTTTGTCATTCATTTGTAAACTCCATGGTTCAAAGTAGAAATCATAATGGAGTTAGAAAACATAATTGATTGATAATAAAAATATTGTGATATCAAAATCTGTAGGATCAATGAAAAGAAAAAAAATCCAAATTTGATCAAGACCTAACTACCAATTTATAGAAAACACAGAGTGGGGAGCCTGGGTGGCTCAGTCAGTTAAGCATCTGCCTTCGGCTCAGGTCATGATCCCAGGGTCCTGGGATCGAGTCCCACATTGGGCTCCCTGCCCACAGGAAGCCTGCTTCTCTCTCTCCCACCCTGCTTGTGTTCCCTCTCTTGCTGTGTCTCTCTCTGTCAAATAAATAAAATCTTTCAAAAAAAAAAGAGAAGAAAACACAGAGGGACTGGGGTGACTGGGTGGCTCGGTCAGTTGAGTGTCTGACTCTTGATTTCAACTAAGGTCATGGTCTCAGGGGTCATGAGATCAAGGCCTGCACCCTGCTCTGTGCTCAGTGCAGAGTCTGCTTGTCCCTTTCCCTCTGCTTCTCCCCTCACTCATGCTCTCTCTCTATATATATATATTTATCTAAAATAAATAAATAAGATGACACAGAGGGCCCGAGGAACACATTAAAAAACACCCTGAGGATGTAATCAGCACAATCAGACTGTGGAAAATAAGGGGGCAATCATCTAGTTTCTTCAACAAATAAACTGTAAGGAAATAGAAAATGATGGAACTACCTACAGATTAAAGGAGGTTTAAAGAGTCATGACAATCTAATGGAGTATATGGACTGTACAGACTTTATTTAGATTATGATTCAAACAAGCCAACCATAATTTTCTCGTAAAAGAATTATGAGAGGGGCGCCCGGGTGGCTCAGTTGGGTTAAGCATCTGACTCTTGGTTTCAGCTCAGGTTATGATCTCAGGGTCATGAGATCAAGCCCCCCCACTATGGGGCTCCACGCTCAGTGGGGAGTCTGCTTGAGATTCTCTCCCTCTCCCTTTGCCCCTCCCCCTGCTCTCTCTTTCTCTCTCAAATAAATAAATTCTTTTTAAAAATCTTTTTCAAAATCTTTTTTTAAAAAGATTTTATTTAGGGGCACCTGGGTGGCTCAGTCTTTAAGGATCTGCTTTCAGTTCAGGTCATGATCCTAGGGTCCTGGGATCAGCCCCACATCGGGCTCCCTGCTCCGCGGGAAGCCTGCTTCTCCCTCTCCCACTCCCCCTGC
Source organism: Leptonychotes weddellii (assembly GCF_054177405.1). Taxonomy (NCBI): domain Eukaryota; kingdom Metazoa; phylum Chordata; class Mammalia; order Carnivora; family Phocidae; genus Leptonychotes; species Leptonychotes weddellii. The sequence goes on along the minus strand of NC_138373.1, from coordinate 107,854,635 downwards.
TTGTGTTCCCTCTCGTGCTGTCTCTCTCTCTCTCTCTGTCAAATAAATAAATAAAATCTTAAAAAAAAAAAAAGATTTTATTTATTGGGGGGGTGGAGAGTAGGGAGGGGGAAGGGGCAGAGGGAGAGGGAGAAGCAGACTCCCTGCTGAGCAGGGAGCCCAATGCAGGACTCTATCCCAGGACCCTGAGATCATGACCAGAGCCAAAAGCAGATACTTCACCAACTGAGCCACCCAGTTGCCCCAATAAATAAATCTTTTTTTTTTTAAGATTTTATTTATTTGACAGAGAGAGACACAGTGAGAGAGGGAACACAAGCAGGGGGAGTGGGAGAGGGAGAAGCAGGCTTCCTGCTGAGCAGGGAGCCTGATGCGGGGGCTCGATCCCAGGACCCTGGGATCATGACCTGAGCCGAAGGGAGATGCCTAAC
>NC_138373.1:107841868-107854104 GCF_054177405.1 Leptonychotes weddellii | reverse complement strand
TAAATATTTTTTAAAAGTTATGAGATGGGTGCCTGGGTGGCTCAGTTGGTTAAGCGACTGCCTTCGGCTCAGGTCATGATCCTGGAGTCCCTGGATCGAGTCCCGCATTGGGCTCCCTGCTCAGCAGGGAGCCTGCTTCTCCCTCTGACCCTCCCCCCTCTCATGTGCTCTCTGTCTCTCTCATTCTCTCTGTCTCAAACAAATAAAATCTTTAAAAAAATAAATAAATAAATAAAAGTTATGAGATAATCAGGATAATTTGAAAATACTGAATATTTGATAATATTAAAGAATTATTGTTATCTTTTTAACGTGATATGGTATGCGGCTGTGTTTTTAAAGAGGCTTATCTTTTAGATAAATGTAGAAATACATTTCATATATGGATGAAAAGATAGGATGTCTGGGATTTCCCTCACCCCAATTTATGAGTGGTGAGTGGTAGTGCAGGGAGATGAGCAAGGGATAAATGAGATGGGTCTAGACATAATTGTTGAAGCTAGGTGATACAGAGAGATTCATTATAATATTTCTAACTTTATGTTTTGAATTTTCCATAATAAGACACTTATTTTATTTATTTATTTATTTATTTATTTTTAGGTTTACTTATTTATTTAAGTAATCTCCACACCCAGCAAGGGGCTCGAACTCACGACCCCAAGATCAAGAGCCACACACTCTTCCAATTGAACCAGCCAGGCGCCCAATAAAATACTTTTTAAAACAATCTCTAAATAAATACACCTTTTGCCTAGCAATTATACTCATATGGATATATTTACATATGCACACATGTACAATGTAATAATCTTTTGTAATAAAGGATTGGGAGGAAATAATTTTAATCAGGACAGTGATAGTGAAAAAAATGATGGAATGTTCCTAATTGAAATAATATGCAACCACAAAAATGAAGGAGAAAGTTCTATATGTGCTGCCATTGAAAAGTCTCTAAGGGGAATATAATCCCCATTTATTAAGGAGAATAAAAACAAGCTGCCTGACAGGGCATTTAATATCCTATGTTTGCGTGTGATAAAAGGAAACAGGAAATCAGATTGTCTAGTCTTGTGAACCACAAAGAAAAGCTGGAAGGACACACAAAAAAACCAAGAGCAAGGTTACGTATCGAGATGGGAACTGAGCAAGTGGGAGAGAAGTTTGGGAGGGAGAAATTTCATTGTGCACCTTTTTATACTTCCTGGTTTTGAATCATGGGGAAGTATTATCCATTTTGAAATTATATAAAGAATTTAAAATAGCCATAAAAAACTTATGATACCTAAAGTAGTACTTGGTGAGAAATTTATAAGAGATGTATTATAAAATAGGAAAAGCCAAAAATGAATGAGCTAAGCCTTATTTCAAGAAGTTGAATCCAGTTATAAAATAAAGAAGTCCAATAAATAAATATATAAATAAATAAGCAAGTAAGCGAGCCCTGGGGATATAATGTACAGCAGGGTAAATATAGCTAATAATACTGTATTATATATTTGAAAGGTGCTAAGAGAATAGATCTTAAAATTCCCATCACAAGAAAAAATTTGTAATTCTGTGTGGTGATAAATGTTATAACTAGACTTGTTGTGGTGATCATTTCACAATATATACAAATATTGAATCATTATGTTTTATACCTGAAACTAATATTTTATATGTCAATTATATCTCAATTTAAAAAGTTGAATAAAGAAATCAAATCAAGCTGCCAAAAGAAGTAGAAGGAAGAAAAATAAAGATTAGAGTGGAAATAATTCTAAAATTTGTATGGAACCACAAAAGACCCTGAATAGCCAAAGCACTCTTGAGAAAAAAGAACAAAGCCAGAAGTGTCGTGCTTTCTGCTCTCAAACTATATTGCAAAGCTATAGTAATCAAAACAATAGAGAGACCAGAAATAAACTCACACATATATGATCAATTAATTTATGACAAAGGAGCCAAGAATACACAATGGGAATAGAACAGTCTCTTCAATAAATGGTGCTGGGAAAACTGGACAGCAACATACAAAAGAATGAAACTAGGGGCACCTGCGTGGCTCAGTCAGTTGGGCATCCAACTCTTCGTTTCTGCTTAGGTCTTGGCCTCAGGATCATGGGATTGAGCCCCACGCTGGGCTCCACACTCAGCACAGAGTCTGCTTGTCCTTCTCCCTCTGCTCCTCTCCCCCCTCCCCGGCTCTCTCTCTCTCTCAAATAAAGAAAATCTTTAAAAAAAGAATGAAACAGGGCGCCTGGGTGGCTCAGTCGTTAAGCGCCTGCCTTCGGCTCAGGTCATGATCCCAGGGTCCTGGGATTGAGCCCCGCATCGGGCTCCCTGCTCAGCGGGAAGCCTGCTTCTCCCTCTCCCACTCCCCCTGCTTGTGTTCCTGCTCTCGCTATCTCTCTCTGTGAAATAAATAAATAAAATCTTAAAAAAAAAAAAGAATGAAACTAGATCATTATCTTACACCATACACAAAAATTAACTCAAAATGGATTAAAGACTGGAATGTAAAACCTGAAATCATAAAACTTACAGAAAAAAAGTTTTGGTGTTGAATTTTTGGATCTGACTCCAAAAGCAAAGGCAACAAAAGTAAAAATAGGGATGCCTGGGTGGCTCAGTCCATTAAGAGTCTGCCTTCCGCCCAGCACTGTCGGGCTCCCTGCTCAGTGGGGAGTCTGGTTCTCCCTCTCCCTTTGCTTGCCACTCCCCTTGCTTGTGCTCTTGCTCTCTCTCTCTCTGTGTGTGTCAAATAAAGAAAATCTAAAAAAAAAAAAGTAAAAGTAAACAAGTGGGACTATATCAAACTAAAAAGCTTCTACACAGCAAAGGAAACTATCAACAAAATGAAAAGGCAACCTACTGAATGGGTGAAAAACATTTCAAATCATGTTACCTGTTGACCTTACAAATAAGTCATTTTACCAGGAGAAAAAAAAAAAGGCTTATTCAGGAAATAGCAGAAAATTGCAATTCGGAACAAGAAAGCCATGGCAAAAACTGTATGCTAGTCTAACAAACAAAGGAGAGAAATGTTATTTTATGGAGAAAAACGAGGAAGTTGGGAGAGGTTGCTTTGAACAAAAATCCATTGGAGAAAGGCAAGAGTTCAGGATGATGCTGGTTTCTCATTAACTGAGTTGCTGGGGTAGTCAATTTCTTGTAGGAGATACAATTTACATCTTTTCCTGTTGGGTCCTGTAATTGATGATTCTTTCCTGTTGGCTTCTGTTGGGGGTGTGTAATGGAGGTGCTCCAGGTTGACAGGTATGGCACGAGAGCTCCCCCTTCTGGTCTCCCAACTCCATTTTAAAGTTTCCCTTGATTGTCACATTTCCCCCTTTTGATCATTATCTTTCTCTAAAAGCATCGCTGATAAAGAGTCAGGTTTTCCTTTTTTTTTTTTTTTTAAGATTTTATTTCTTTATTTGACAGACAAACACAGCGAAAGAGGGAACACGAGCAGGGGGAGTGGGAGAGGGAGAAGCAGGCTTCCCTCTGAGCAGGGAGCCCAGGGAGCCTGATGAGGGGCTCGATGTGGGGCTCAATCCCAGGACCCTGGGATCATGACCTGAGCTGAAGGCAGATGCTTAACGACTGAGCCACCCGGGCGCCCCAAGTCAGGTTTTCTTAATTTAGTGGCCTGTTGCCCCTCAGTGCCAGGAAGGGCCTTTCCTGCCTGTCATGTCCCACGGTGTAGGGAAACTACAGATTGGAAACCTACTGAGGTCACATTCAAGTAACAAGCAGGGGTAGGAGGGTGAACTCTCAGGCACTTGCCATCTATAGTCCATATGGATCACAAGCATTGGAAGTCATCTCCTCCTTGGGTACACCATTTTTACAATGGTTTGACAAGCAACAGATACAGAATCAAAAGTAACACAATTCCAAATCGTATGATGGTTCTAAACCAGGACCCTAGGACTGAAAGTAACCAACCGGACACATTTATTGGCACTTATTCCAACTTAGGGGACAGAAGTTCTCCCTACACAGGCAAACTTGGGAGTCCTGCATGCTTCCTGAAAGTCCCTGTTGAAAGTGGCCATGAACACAGAATAGTGAATATTTCGAGAGCACACTGAAAGAATTAACCAAGTGCATTTGGTGAGATACAGTGTAGGTATGAATATGAAGTGATAACTGATAACTGAACTTTTTCGCAAAACAGCAAACTTCAAAGGTGTTTTAAACAGTATTGTTATCTCAAAAGAATCATTTGGAACCAAATGTGTTATCAGATAATATAGTCTGTAAAGTTGTAAATTCAGAAACCATGAATTTGGGTAAGAATCCAGAATCAACTCATGGTCCAGGTGAGAAAAAGAGACTTCTGTGAATCCTGAACCTTCCAACTGCCTGGTCCAGATATCTTGGGAATGCTGTCTCATCAGAAGCAGTCTGCTTCAGTTCTAGGAAATCTTTCCTTTGAGGTCACCAGCTGGTGCGCAGGGCCAGTCAGGGTTTGGTGGTGCTTTCCTTAGATATGTTACACGAATCAAAGAGTCTATTCCCTAGAGTTTGGTGGCACAAGGTTTGGTTAGCAGTACCCGATAGGAGCCTTTCCAGTGAGGTTCAAGAGAGTCTTTTTGGAGGTATCTTTTCCAATGACAGAATCTCTAGGTTGCAAGGCGTGGTGCTCCAGGTCTTTGTCTCCTGGGAGACACTGTAAAAAGAGTGCACTACCGAACATGGTTGTTCTTTTTTCAAAGCATGGTTATTTTTAATAGGAGCAATTAGGCCCTTACAATATTAAAGTATATCTCTTTTTCTTAAGATTTTATTTATTTATTTGAGAGAGAGCATGAGCAGGGAGGAGAGGGAGAAGCAAGCTCCCCCCTGAGCAGGGAGCCTAATGTGGGGCCCGATCGCAGGACCCCGGGATTGTGACCTGAGCCGAAGGCAGACGCTTAACCAACTGAGCCACCCAGGCGCCCCTAAAGTAGATCTCTTTTTATCAACTGTGGGTCAAAGGAGGCAGAGGCCAAGTGCATTGGTCATCCTGTGACCAAATCAAAGGGTGAGAGTCTATAAATTCCAAAGGGGTTATATCTGAGTTTTAGAAGAACCAATGGCAATGCTTCCAGCCAAGGTATTTGGAGGATCTCTACAAATTTTTCCCAGTTAGGTCTTAATAGTGTCGTTAGTGTGTTCGACTAGCCATGAGGATTGAAGATGGTATGCACAGTGAAAGTGTTGTAAACCCAGCCAAGCAGCACAGGCTTGTCAAAGGTCAGGTCAAAGCACCTGGCCAGTAAAATGGATTCCCCAATCACTATGAAATTCATGAGGGATTCCCCAGGGAGACAGCATCTTTTTCTAACAGAATTTTAGCTACAGAAGAAGCTGTGTGGCCTGTCTAAAAGGGAAAACTTCAGTCTCGTGAGAAAACATACAAACTATGACTAAAATATATTTATAAGCATGAGAAGGGGGGAAGCTGTATGAAATCCATTTGCAAAACCTCAGATGGTCTATTGGGTGGTTCAAAGGATCTGGAAGCAGGGTAGAAAACCAGTTTCCCGAGACTGTCTTTTGGACAGGTGGGACAGGTGAGGCGGACACGTTTTCTGGCCTTATTAATATTTCCCCACCAACACTGGCTCATGAATGCTCTCATTTTGTCAGTAAACCAGTGGTTTAATGTATGTACAGTGGTAAGCAGTGGGAATTTTAGATTTCTGGTGGGGCTGGATTGTTATTTGATCCAAATCAGAGTTTTCTCTTTTTATCAAACCAACAACTCTTAGATTCCCAATATTCTTTTTCCTTTTCTGGGGCCAATCATTGGGCATCTCTGGTCAGTTTTTCCAAGTTATCATTTGGGAGAGCATCCCTTTGGATCATAACAGAGGTTTGGCTATTGGCTTCCTTGAGTACAGCATTTTTTGGTAGAAATACCAGCAAAGTGGTTTCCCTTGACCTTCAGGGATTTGAGTCTGGAATGCCTAGGAAATTTAGTAATAGAGCAGCTGCAAAGGCATCTAATAAATTTGGACCTAGGGTCCATTTTTAATTTTACCCCCATTGGAGGTAAGGAGACCTTACTGCTTCTGTAACGTGTCGCAAAAAAGGCATACTGACTATAGGTATAAATGTTTGTGACTAAGGCACAAGCCCAAGTCGGGGTATACAACTCAGCCTTTGGAGCCAAAGTAGCCAGAGGTAAAGGTGCTGCCTCAGTGACTTCCAAAGAAGTTATAATAGCATACCCAGCATGAAGCTTACCATTTTCATCCTTTAAATAAGAACCGGCAGTTAAGGGACGCCTGGGTGGCTCAGTTGGTCGAGCGTCTGCCTTCGGCTCAGGCCATGATCCCAGGGTCCTGGGATCGAGTCCCGCATCGGGCTCCCTGCTCTGTGGGGAGCCTGCTTCTCCCTCTGCCTGTCGCTCCCCCTGCTTGTGCTTTCTCTGTCTCTCTCTGACAAATAAATAAAATAAAATCTTTAAAAAAAGAAGAGGAAGAAGACCCAGCAGTAAACCATGAAAAGTCTACCTTGATGAGAGTAGTTTCCTGTAAACTCACAGGGAGTGGAATGGTGATCTGTCAGCATTATCCTCAGTGAAGGAGGGGAGAACAGCAGGGTTAAGGTTATTGCAGCAAGAAAGAGTTCTGTGAGGAGCTGTTGGCAGGAGGATGTCCTAGGAGGTGAGATGACGGAAGTGCTAGGTGTGAGAAATCGGGAGGGCCTCTACTGCAGGGGCACAAGGAACCCTGCGATGGTTTCCTCAGCGGCCTTAACTTAACAGTGGCAGGAATGTCTCTGAGGCAAGGGAGATGTCCCTGAGCTGCAGCCCAGCTGTTGACTATAATACCCTGTGGGGCGATGACAGTCCCATGTTTTGGGGTGAGTACTCCAAGGGCATGCCCTCCCTTCTCACAAAGAAGAAAAGGGAAGTGGATAATTTAGGATGTCTGAGGGCGGGGAATTTGTTAAGCTTTTATCAAAGTCCCAAAATCTATGTCATTCCAGTCTTTCCAAATAATAAGGTCAGGTTCGTCTTTTTTTAGTAAAAGCATATAGAGGTTGAGCCATAAGAGAGAAGTTTGGAATTCAATTTCAACAATAACCAGTCCAAGGAAACTTCATAATTGGTGCTTAATTTTCGGTGTGGGGAAGTTCAGGATGTCATGAAGCCTACCTAGATCCAAATGTAGTCCTTGTTGCAAGATTAGCTGCCTTAAGTATCCGACCTGAGTTTGAGGAAACTGTAATTTTTCTTTCGAGACTTTATGTCTCTTGAAGGCCAAAAGTTTTAGCAGGTGGATGCTGTCTTCTGTGAAGAGGTTGGAGAGGGGCAACAGAGAAGCAAATAATCTATATATTGTAGCAAAGTAGAGCCTGCAGAAAACTTTTTTTAAAAACACTTTATTTTAGGGGCGCCTGGTGGCTCAGTTGTTAAGTGTCTGCCTTCAGCTCAGGTCATGATCCCAGGGTCCTGGGTTTGAGCCCCGCATTGGGCTCCCTGCTCGGCGGGGAGCCTGCTTCTCCCTCTCCCACTCCCCCTGCTTGTGTTCCCTCTCTTGCTGTGTCCCTCTCTGTCAAATAAATAAATAAAATCTAAAAATCTAAATCTAAATAAATAAATATCTTAAAAAACAAAACAAAAATCGATTCCTCTTTCAATGCAACTGTCTCTCTCAGTATTGCCGCCTCTTTCTCTTCAGAGCCAGCCTTCTCAGAAAAGTGGTCAATCCACTTCCTCTCATTCATACCTCAAACCAGTGAAATTGTTATTTTTCCTCTGAAATCTACTCCCTTCCTCAAATCCCTCAGTTGCCAAATCCAATGGGTATTCATTGTAGTTATTGTTGTATTTCAACTAGGGGGCACTTGATACTCCTGACCAGTCTCTCCCTAGAACTCTCTGCACCCTGAGCTCCTGCTGGCTAGAGGGCTAAAGGTACCTGAGTGGTTAAGTTTGTAACAATCTTTTTCCCAATGCCCTGGCTCTTTGCAATAATAAGAGAATATGAGGGGTTTTTTTGTTTAGGGGACTTCATTTGCCAGAGTTGAGAATTAAGAATCTTTTTTTTTTTTAAGATTTTAAAGGTTAAGATTTTAAGATTTGTTTAAGGTTTTACTTATTTATTTATTTGAGAGAGTGAGAAAGAGCATGAGAGCAGGGTGAGGGGCAGAGGGAGAAGCTGACTCCCCGCTGAACAGGGAGCCCGATGCGGGGACTCGATCCCGGGCTCTGAGATCATGACCTGAGCAGAAGGCAGACACTTCACCGACTGAGCCACCCAGGCACCCAAGAATTAAGAATCTTAAGGAGTCTTTCTTTTAGGTGTCTCATCCAGGGTGCGAGTGAGCTGGTTTGCCAAATTAACTAAATCTGGAGTGGACACAGTTTCCCATTCCATCCTGATTCTTTTAAAAAAGAGAAAGCTCCCGGTTCAGTCCACTAATAAACATGGAGTCAAAGGCTATCAGAGTGGATTCAATATCTAAAGGAAGACCGGAATTTTCTCTGAAAACAATCTGAAATTGATTATAAGAATCATAAACAGGTTCATGAGATTTTTGTGTGCAAGCCTGAATTTTGTTCCAATTAATGGCCTTAGGAAAAACAACTGCAATTGCTCGGTGGAGGTTTTCAGCGAGTGTTCTAGCATTTTGCGCAAAGTTAGGGGCTTGTTTTTCTACATCCTGTTCAGGATGTTCCCACTGGGCAAGTTTCATCCAGTGTGTGGCCTGGCCCTCACCCAACAAGCATGTGGACTAACTGACACAAATCTGAGCAACCAGGTTGGTAAGTCTGAATAACTATGCCGAATTCTTCAGCAAACCTATGGGGGTCCTCAGTCACTTTAAGAAACTCCTTAACTATGGCTCACAATTCGGCCTTAGTCCAGGGAACATAAGAAATTGGGGTTTATTTGGAGCCTCAGAAGAGTTAACTTTAAACTGATAAGTTCCTCTGAACTTATCAGATTCTGATAAGTTCAGAGGAACAGTCAAGGGAAGAGGTTCAGGGAAGAGGAGAAAGTTCAGTGAAAGAATCGGAATGGGGAAACTGAGCCACTAGAAGAGGAGGCGGTGTCGAAGGGAAGGTGGGCGACAGCACCTGGAGGGGGGCTTGGGCACACGGTGCTGCAGGGTGTTTGCAGATAAAGAAAATAAAGACAAAACCAAGTAATGTTTTGTCTTTCTCCAAGTGTTTGTTTGCCTCAGTTAATCTAGAAATTGTATTTTGCATAGAGGCAATTTTAGATTCCTTATAATTTTTCGAAGCTTCAAAATACCAATCAAAACAGGTGTCCCATTCAGTTTTGACTGTTTTTTTTTAATATTTATTTATTTATTTATTTATTTATTTATTTATTTATTTGAGAGAGAGGGAGGACACAGAGGGAGAGGGAGAAGCCGACTTCCCGCTGAGAAGGGAGCCCAATGTGGGACTCGATCCCAGGACTGTGACCTGAGTGGAAGGCAGACACTTATCCAACAGAGCCACCCAGGTGCCCACAGTTTTAACATTTTAGAGCCATGGTTGTCCAATTCTGTTCTGAGAAAAGTAAGTTTAGGGAGATAGAAAGTTCTCCATAATGGCCATTGGTGTTCCTTAATTACTTTTAGTTAAATTGGTCCATTTAGTTAGCAATGTACACGAGGAAACACCAGGGGTTTTTCGTTGTTTTTTTTTTTTTTTTCTTTTGGTATTTTTTTTTTAAGTAATCTCTATGCCAGCGTGGGGCTCCAACTCATGACCGTGAAATCAAGAGTCACGTGCTCTTCTGAATGAGCCAGCCAGGTGCCCCCAAACACCAGCTTTTAATGTAAAAACGGCCAGGGTCCCAGAAGGGGGGGGTGCCCTCAAAGCATTTTGATGACTGGGATCTCTCACCTCTTAGAGGTTTTTCTGTAGAACAAAAAGAAAAATTCCTAAATAGCCCAGTTCCAATAGGAACCGTCTGGTTCCAAAAAGGTGTCAGACCAACGGCCAATAGAGTACTCTTAGAAAAGACAAAGCTTTAAAACAGATCCTGAATAAAACCTGGAGAGATCAAAATACAAAACAGCAGAGCTTGAGATGCAGGAGAGACTCACCCTCAAACTCCAGGGTAGGCAAAAAAGCAGACAGCTCAATTAGCTCTGGGGGCACCTGTTTGCTCACCAGCCTCAGAGTTGTTGGGGGTCTTCTCTGGATCCCACTTCTGGTTCACCAAGTAATGTTGACCTTAAAAATAAAACAGTTATTTTACCAGTAAAAAATGGGTTTATTCAGGAATAGCAGAAAATTGCAATTTGGGACATGCAGGCTATGGCAAGAACCATAAGCTGGTCCAGCAAACAAAGGAGAGGAAAGTTACTTTATGGAAAAGAAGGAGGAAGTTTATAAGTAGACAAATTTTATAGGGTCACTTCCCATCATAGGACTGAGGAAACTCAAGAGAAAATCCTCCCTTCCCTCCAGATAAAGTGACAGATAATATATTCCAAATGTATATTAAAAAGAGAACCCATGATCAAAACCAAAACCAAAACCAAAATAAGCATCTCCTCGAACTAGAAATGGAAATATGAGGGCTGGGGGCTGACACCACAGGAGAAAGAAACAAGCAGCCCAGGAACTAGCTCTTTGGAGAATTCACTGGATGTTCCGCTATATGACAGGTTGTTGTAGGAGGTTGTGACTCTGGCTGGGCCCCATCCATTTAAAGCTGCTTGCCTGGAGTGACTGCAAAGAGACTTAGGCTAGCCAGCTCTCTAGGCTACCATGCTGAATTAGATGTGGCATGCAGTTGGCTGGGGACAGGATCAGCAACATCCCACCCCTGGATCAGATCCCTGTGTGTTCAATATGAACCCTCATTCGGAACTGGGGAGACCGTCACAAAACTGCTCAGTAGGGGGAGATGCAGCAGGGAAAGAGGAAAACTTACGACTCCAACCTGGACTGGCATATGGAGCACCCAACAACCCTCTCCTACTGCATCTAGGCTTGCAGCAGAAGCTGGGGTGCTAAAAACTACATTTCTCTGAATTCTTTGCGGTTAGTGTTCCTTTATCAATCAAATGCGTGCCTGGGAAACATGAATTGAGATAGGCCTTAAATTGGGAGAGAATGGATGACCCCAAATGGCAGATGTCCACTTTGTGGGATGTAAGTTGTAGTAGAGGCCAAGCGGTTCTGCACTTTGTAGCCTCCTGTTTTCGGAAGTTTATCGCAGCTGCAACCTCAGTTTTGCTGATAGCAGGAGAGTTGTATGATTCTGGAAGCCGGGAGGTATTCCCCTCCCCTTAAAATCCCCAAATCTTTTTAAAAAATGCCCCCACATATTTCCAAAAGCCTATGGAGGGTACTACCACCCATACAAAAAACCAACCCCCAAAACCGTATTGTATGCCACATTATACCCAGCGAGAACCCCCTAGTGTCTGTCACCTACAATGAATCCTAACCAAGACACAAACATGAGAAAGAAACTCTCACAAAAGACAAACTAGCAAATGAAAACTTCAAAGCTCATCCCGAAAATTAACACCATAACAGGTAGTCGACAAGCTCAGTAAATAAGAGAATTTGCTGTAGAGTAAATGGAAATAATAGAGCAACCCCCCCAAAAATTTTTAAATAAGTGTATTTAATATCTTCAAAGATAAGGAAACTAAAGAGGCATGAGAAATAAATGCAGTAAGCACTCCTTGACTGGAATTATTTTGAAAGCTATAAAGGACATCATTGAGACAAGTGGAGAAATTTTGATATGGACTGTGTCTTAGACAATGGTTTGTATCAATGATAAATACCCTGAGTTCAATAATCATATTGTTTATTTAGAAGAATACCTTTTGTTTCAGGAGATAGATACTTAAGTATTTAGGAGTAGAAAGTCACAATGTCTGCAATTAACTCAAATGGTTCAGCAAAAAGAGTGTGTGTGTGTGTGTGTGTGTGTGTGTGTGTGTGCGCGCGCGCATGCTCGGAGAGAGAAAGAGATAAAATCAGTATTCAGCCGAGGCTAAATATCACCGTCAAAGAAAGAAATGCTGAGATACAAGAACTAGTATAAGTTCTGTTAGAAATTCTAAATTAGGGCGCATGGGTGGCTCAGTTGGTTAAGCGACTGCCTTCGGCTCAGGTCATGATCCTGGAGTCCCGGGATCGAGTCCCGCATCGGGCTCCCTGCTCCGCAGGGAGTCTGCTTCTCCCTCTGATCCTCCCCCCTCTCATGTGCTCTCTCTCATTCTCTCTCTGTCAAATAAATTAATAAAATCTTTTTTTTTTT
>NC_138373.1:107780581-107841368 GCF_054177405.1 Leptonychotes weddellii | reverse complement strand
CCCCCCCCCCCCCCCCCCAGAATTCTTCCTGGATGGGCTTGGTTCCCTTCGAGTGGGCTCCTGCTCAGACGTCGTTGTGGATCATGCATCTAAGCTGAAGCTGCCTTGGACATCAAGGGATGTGGGGGCAGAGACTTACGCTCGGTACCGTTACCCAGGATCACTGGATGAAAGTCAGGTGGCCAAACATCGCCTACTCTTCTTCAAACACCGGCTGCAGTGCATGACCTCGGAATGATGGCCACTAGGGGCCTTCAAACTGTCAGGCTGGGCCTGCCTCCTTTTCCCTGCCAGGAATTTCTAGAAAATCCCAGGAATTTCTAGCAAACCCCACCATCCGGTGACCACTCCACTGACTGTCCCTGATCCCCTTCAGAATCTGATCCCAAATAGGGGCTTGTTCTGGTGACACTCCTCCTTTCTGCGAGTGCCCAGGGTTAGGGACGTGATGGAGCCATAACTCGTCCCACAGCCAGTGCCAAGTCCTCCCCCTGCCTCCTTCTCATGGGGCAGGAAGTGGGGGGGGGGTGTCAACTTTCCAAGTGCCAAAGAGCCCATGGGGACTCTAAGAACCTAAAGTGGAAATACTCTCCTCTCATCTCCTTGGGACTGAGGGGGTGGGGAAGCCCCCCCACGTGTGTTCCCAGGGCTGTGCCCCTCTCCCTCATCTCTGGACCGAGGACTCTGTGCATAGGCTCCAGCCCCAACCCCCTCCTCCACCCCATGGAGAGAACTGGTGACTCTGGAGCTGGGGTGAGGGCTGGTGAACACACAAGTGAAAGCCATTTTTAGTTGTGTCTGCAGTGCTATGGGCATGGAGAAAGGGGCACCAGGGCTCAGTGTGCGGACACCCAGGCTCACTTCATGAACCCCAGAGGCTCTCAGCTTTATTTTATTAGTTACATGAAGTAAGGGGACTCCACACACACATATTGCTGGGGCCCTCCACACTCCAGATGACTGGGTCAGACCCACACTGTGCAAGTCTTTGGACCAGTAGGCTCCTGGAAAAGAGAGGGGAACGTGTCAGGGACAGCTTAGGTACCGTCCTCCCTCACTCAGCATTTGGCAGCCCTCTGAGGGGCACACCACCCCACTTTGAAACCTTAGCTCCTCAGTTCTTCATGCAGAGCTGGGCCCCATCTCCCTGGCTTCGCCTTACATTGACTCATCATTTCATCCCCCCTCCCTCCTCTAGATTCCTTCTCAGTCCCCTGCCCAAAACCCTCGGCCTAGGTCCTCAGCCACTGACTCACATGTGACCTGCTATAGCCCAGCACCTCCTGGATTTCACTCCTGTTGCTATTGCCCCCTCACCAGTCTCTCCAGGGCATGAGCAGCTGCATCCTGGACACTAACAAACAGCTGTTCTGGGGTCACTCTGTCCAGGAGTCCTGCCTGGGTCAGTGTCCCCAGCACTGAGGCTGTGTAGAGAGGCGGGTCAGGTTCTTAGCTCTTAAATCCACACCGTGTCCTTTTCCCTCCCCCAAGTGTCTGGTCATTCCCCAGGCTCCAGGTCCCTCCAGCCTCCACACCTCTCACCATTACACTGAGCCAGGAGAAGGTGGATCCCAGCATCTCGGCATCGGCTGGCCAGCTGTGGAGATGGGGCAGGGGGTCAAATCCTACGTCAGAGGGAATGCATGGGATACTAAGGGGACTTTCTCCTCAACCTACCCTGCCCCTCACCTGTAGCACTTCTCTGGCTCCAGCAGCATCTGCAAAGGCGATACCACTGCAGTCTAGGACCACCACTCTGACGGGCTCAGCAACTAGGATGGGAGAAGACAGGGGTAGCCGGACGCCCCCGCGGGTCGCGCCCAAGTCTCCCTCCTTGTCACCCCGTCTCACCTGCATCAGGTGGGCTATCTGTCTTTGGAGCCCCCTGTGAGTAGAGAAGGGCAGTTACCATCTCCAAGACACAAGCATGAACGTGCGCCCCTTCAGAAGACGCACCCGCCTCCCTCGCCCAGAGAAGCCACACTCCCCTCTGACCAGGTCTCTCACCTTGCCTCCTTCTCCAAGCCCCAGGTGCCACTCCAGGCTACGGCGAAACTGCCCACGGGTCCCAAAGTAGAGCGGTGATGGATAGCTCAGGATGCAGAGCCCCGGGACCTTGAGGAGCTAAGAGGGCAGAGGGTCAGAAAAACACCCGGGTCTAGTCTTCCCTTCCCTCTTCATCTGTAGCCCACCCACCTTGTGGCTCTCTCTGAGTGGTCTGTAGAGCTCCGTCCCCTCGGCAAGTCCAAGTGCCAGGCACTGCACCCTGGGCAGGAAGCTGGGGTCAGATTCCCAGCCTGACCTGGCTGGAGAGTCACTCCAGGCACCTGTTCTCTCCCCACCGCTCTTCCCAACTCCTCTCATCTCTCCTCCCACCTCTGGGTGCGGCAGACCACAGTCATCATGGAGAAGACCACACCAATGGCCAGGCCCAGGTCCACACTCAGGATCACTACGGCCACCCATGTGACCATCCATACAGCCTGCAGGACAGGGGCGGGAGTGAAATGCCAGGCGATCACTGCTAGGTAAAGAGGTCCACAGGCGGTGCTGGCCAAGGCAAACGATAGGGAGGGATGGCCCAGGAGAAGGTAGAAAGAATGACAGGAGGAGGGGACAGGACTGACCCAACAGGGGGTATACACCAAATGTAATGACCCCAGACCTTGCACCAGCTGGGGAGGTACAAATATTCAGGCCTGAAGGGGTTCAAACCCCACCCTCTACCTTGTGTCTGAGTAATGGGATTAGAAGGTATGCATGTTGAGGGGGGCAGAGTGGGGGGACTACAGAACTTAGGACCAGGACAATTAGCTGCAAACCAGGGCAGAAGCTGGGGATGCTGGGAAATGGGAGGGGGCAATCTGGGGTAATCCTGCCACTTCTCACAAAGTCCATGCGGCTGATGCGCCATAGTTGTGGAAGTTCCTGCATCTGGAAGAACATCTGGCGCATGCTGGAGATGTTGATGCAGGCCAGGACAGCCTTGGGGCAGAGGAGGCAAGCTGACTGCCCCAATGTCCTGGAATATAGCCAGCCCTCCCAGCCACCCCCATACCTCCTCTGTTCCTTACCTTGGGCAGATAATAGAAGAAGGGCCCCAGCCACAGCAGCACCGAGAGGACGACTATGCAGGAGAAGAGGCCTGCCAGCTAGAAAGGAGGAGGGATGGAAGCAGAGAAGCAAGGGGACCTCATCCACCCCTGTGTGACAGCTGGCCGCCCTGCCCACTCTGCCTCACCTTCCTTGGAAGTCTCCCTCCTCCCAAATCCCCTTCCATGAAGATATTCCTCAGTCTCCCACTCCCTTCTTGCTATTCTGCCTCTCACACCTACCTTTACCCTCTCCCAATGAAATGCCTCTCATTCTCCAGTCTCTTACCTAGATGTAGTTCAACTTCCTTATTTTTGTAGCCCGTGTCCATCTTAAAAGCCACTGTTGGATTACCCTAAAAGCACGCTCACCACATTCTTAGGGGACTGGCAGAGTAGGAAACCAGAAATATTAGGGGGAGACTTTCATGTGTGATATTTCTTTTCAAAAGAAAATGTCCCCGTTTGGGGGGCGGGGAATCAGAAGTTTGTCTCTCAAATTTATTTTACAGTCCAGTTTTGTTTTTATTTTGAGCTACATGTGGGGCACCGTAAACTTTTTCAGTGCTTAGAGTCCACAAAGGTCTTAAAGGAGCTTTGTTATCTTCTATCTCTCCTATCAGAAACTCCCACCCCCTCACTCTGCCTCACAGACTCCTATCCTCCTCTATACGGCTGCCCTCTGGGTATCTACCAATCCTCCACCTGTTTCTCCACCACCACCCCAACCTGGATACGCACCCCCCTTTCTCTTCACCCAAAGACATGCTCTTACCTGTGTGTTCCCACCAGCATCCACGAGTAGGCTGGTGGTGGCCAGTGTGGCAGAGTTGGGAAAGCAGGAAAAGAGGGAGGAGATGAGGTTGGAGACACCATGGGCCAAGAGCTCCTGGAGGGACGCAGTGAGAGATGAAGAGGAGAGAGACAAGGGCATGGGGGGAAGGAGGAACATCAGATTAGAGGGTGTCTCCTGAATGTATTGGGGTCCTCAGGCAGAGTCACACCTGGTTGGAGTCAATAGTGTAGCTATACTTGTCTGCATAGATGGAGGCCAGGGAGGCGGACACAGCAAAAGTGACCAGTGCCACGGGCAGCGAGTCGGCCAGAAGCCTGGGCAGCGCAGCCAGGTTGGGGAGGTGGAGTTGGGGGAATCTGGAGAGAGAGGGATCCAGGGTGAGGATGCGTTGGGTCTAAGAAGGATATGGGGAAGACAGAGGAAACAGGGTGGGGCGCATCAAGAGGAAGTGTTGGGTGGGAGAAGTGGGAGAAGAGCAGTCTGGTGTCTTGATTCCCTTACCCTCTAGGCAGCAGCCCCACTATCTGGACGTTGTATCTTGTGTCCAGGGAAGAGGTGAAGCAGAGCACAGAGGCCAGAAGCACCTGGGAAAGAGCAAATCAGGGCATGGCAGGAGATGGGCTTCCCGGCTGAGGCTAGAAAAAGCTTCACAGGAGAGAGGATCCTAAGGCAGCTGTTAGGGGTTTGCAGAGGCTCAGCCCCTGGGGGCGCTGGGATGTGTTTGGGATGGGTGCCTGACAGCCCGTTTAGAGTGGAGGGCGGTGGGGATGGGAAAGAGGAATGAGGCCTACCCAAGGTTATGGAAAGAGATGGACCGGAGGAAGGAATAGGGGCTCCCAGGAGGGATCGTGGATATCAGGAAGTATACCGAGCCATTCTAAGTAGGAGAGCTGGGCTATATCTAGGCATAGATGGCGTGTGGTTGGAGACGCGGAACACTTATTCAGTTGGGGAGAGAGAGAAATGTAGTGGGCGTGGGAAGGGAGAGAAACCGTGAACAGTGAAGGGCCGGGTGAGGGGAGAGATGTGAGTGGATGTGCTGTGGCGGGCGACACCGCAAGGGAGCGCTGTAAGCAGGAAGAAGGCATTCTAAGAGGTCCCGAAGAGGCTTCGTGCGAGAAATGGGACCGTGTGGTTGGGGAATTCCGGAGGGTCAAAATGTTCTGGGAAGAGGCCTGGAAAGGGACACGGATGCGCAGGACTTCTCATCTGTAAGCTCGCTGCATTCCACCAGGGGGCGGCAGCGGGCAGCTCCTACGGGATGGGCAGGGTCTGTGCGGTGCAGGGGGCCCCCGGACCCCGGAGCCATCCTCACCATGACGATTTCCCCTGGGATCGGGGTGGGTAGCTTGTCTCGGAATCTCACGTTCAATTCCTTGACCGGCACGAGCAGCGCCAGGCTGAGTGCCGAGATGGTCAGTTCGGCCGGACTGCTCCTGGGCAGCGCGGTCAGCACGGCGGCCAGTGTCTGCGGGCAGGGGCGGTGAGCGACGGCCCAGTGCCAGGCTCGACTGCCCCCGGCGCGGACCCACCCGGCCGAGGCAAGGCCTCCTGGCTCCCATCAGGGCTTCCACCTCCGCAGCGACCCTCATTCAGCCAGGTGGCTCTAACCTTCCCTCCGCCCCCGTCACCCTCTAGCCCTCCACTCGCCGTCCTTCCTTCCCTCCCTCCTTCCTTCCTTCCTTCCTTCCTTCCTTCCCAGGTTTCCCTCTTCCCAGGACCGCTAGAAGCCGCTTCTCCGCTCTTCTCCACCCCCACCTTGAAGAGAGCGAAGCAGCCAATCTGGCGCGGGAGGGGCAACCCTAAAAGGCTCGGCAGTTGGGACACGAGCACGTGCAGCGCGGCCCCGCTGGTCAGCGCTTTGACCACAGGCTCCGACAGAAAGGTGGACAGGACGCCGAGCTGCAGCGCGAACATGCCCAGCTGCGGGGGAGGAGATGCGCAGTCACTGCGGGAGCGGGAGCGGACCCGCCGGAGCGCACCCCTCCCGCCTACACCCACGCGGGACACTTGTCCCTCCCTCGCTCCTGGCCCAATTCCCCAGGGGCCCCCACGTGGATCCCCCAGGATCCTCCCTCACCATCAGCGCCCCGCTTCCGAAGGCCAAGGCTGCAGCCGCCCCAACCCGCTGAGCGTCCAACTGTTCCCTCTCGATTCCACTCAGGTTACCCCCGAGGGGTTCAGGCACCAGCCGCTCCACGGCCGAGCCCGTCATGAGGCTGAGAACCGCGAAAGTTCCTAGGGCCGGGGGACAAACGCGGAGATCACCAGCTGTGCCGCCTGGGGCGCGGTGACCGCCCAGGCTCGGCGCCCTCTGCCGGGCTGCGGCTGTCAGACCCCGCTCTCCCAGATGGCCGCTGCTCAGGTGAAGGCAGTGGGGCGGAGACCTAGTGCAGCAGCCGGGAACCCGCGGCGAGGGAGAGGCGGGAGCGGCCGCCGGCAAATACTGCCCCCTAGCGGCCTCGCGGCCTCCTCCTGCAGGCGCCCCGCGGACCGCGCGCTCCTCTGGGGGACCGCCCGCTCCTCTAGGGGACCGCGCGCTCCTCTGGGGGACCGCGCAGCTCTTTCCCCCTCTTCCAAGTCCCGGAGATGTTCATGTAAACCAAGTTTCATGGGGGAAGTAAAGTCCGAGGACACTCCCTTCTCTTTGCACCCACTCAGCACCCCCTCCCCCCCCCAACCAGCAAGCCTTGCCTAGGTCCGAGGTTCCTGGCAGGGTAACTGCAGAGGCGGAAGGGAAGCAGGGGAGTGGAAGAGGGGAATAAGAGCTAAGGAGCTCGCAAGAACCGAAGCCTCAAACCCCTGTCCATTTTCACCCCACAGAGAAGGAGAGGAGTCACCGGGTCACTCACCGGTGGACAGGTGTCTCCCAGTACCCAACAAGGTGTAAATGAGGACGGGGAAGAAAGAAGTGTAGAGTCCGAACACTGGAGGCACGGAGGTCAGGAGGGCAAAAGCCATGCCTGGGGGAGAAGTGGAAGGAAAGATCTTCAGGATGTGTGTTGTGTGTGTGTGGGGGGGTGGCTGGGGGCAGGTGACCAGCCTCCAGAACGCCCCCCTCTCTACCCACAGTCTTAGAGGTTGGCATGGAGACGCTAAATCATGCCACATGAGGGAACCGAGAGGTTAACAGGCCTCGGTGGGAGGTCGTGGGGCAGACAAGGTCACAGATCCGCGTCGGCCCAGACAGGGGGGTGGAAGTGGGGGGCGGGGGGAAGCAGGTGTGTGCCTCTCTCCAGTTCCCTGACCCGGAACGTGTCCAAGACTCCTCGAAGGATTGCGCAAATGAGGGGAGCTGGGGGTAGGGTATCTGATGCGGCTCGGTAGTCCTTACCCAGAACTTGGTCTCAGATCCTGTCTCCGAACCCTCAGCCACACCACCCATCCTCTCGCTCCCGGGTTCCCAGCTCCTGCGCCTTCCCGACGCCCTCCAGAGCTCCGGCCCCAGACAGGCTAGTGTTGGGGCCGCTCACCCTGGGGCACGTGCACGATGCCCACGGTCACTCCGGCCACGGCATCCCCGAGCAGCCAGGCCCGCCAGCGGTAGTGGGGCAGCCAACGCAGCGGGGGCAGCCGCGCCAGCAGCAGGCGCCACGCCCCCGGTCCGGAGCCAGCGCGGGCCCGCCGCCTCCACCGTCTGCACAGACGCGACAAGCGGGGCTCGGCGAGTAGCTCCGGCTCCTGCTCTGCGTCCCCGAAGAGCTGCTGGAACCGAGCCTCGGTGAGCGGTTCCCTGAACTTGGCGCCCAGGGGGAACTTAAGGTCGGAGGCCTCTCCCAGGCATGGGCAGGTCCTGGCGCCCGGTAGCCCAGTCATTTTGCCCTTGGCCACCTCCAACCCCGCCTAGTCTTAAATACCCCTCCACCCACTAGCCCTGAGTCCCGCCTCCGTGAAGCAGGGCCCAATCCGGCCCCGGAGGGCGCCCTCTCATGAGGGACCTTCAAGGGCCCGGAGATGGCAAAGGCTTTGGAGAGAGGGCGTCTCTAGGTTAGGTGTTTCCTGAGACATCCTTGGCGGGACCGCTCGCTCTGGAGCCTGCTGGGGTGGGGCGAGGGCGGGGGAAGGGGGAAGGTGTGTGGAAAGGTGTAGGGACAAGAGATACAGCGCACTCTCAACACCCAACACCCACTTTTTACCACTCCTAAGCCTTTTGACTCTGGCCTCCTGGCTGTGAGCTCTTTCCCCACTGGCCCTTTGGGAGGAGATAGCTGGCTCCTCCAGAGTGACCCATCATTTCCAGAGCCTCTGCGTTCTCCCCAAGAAGATTCAGTGTGCCCCCCAACACACACATGCCTCTCCCCCAGACCCAAATCCTCATGGGGTATACAGCTTGTCCCAAGAGATGCAAGAGGCTCTGTTGGCAGAGCAGTCTCACAGCCTGCCAAGATGCGGCTCAGCTACAGTATGGGACAGGGATGACAGAGAACCACCACCCACACCTCTACTGGGAGCTGGGCCTCAATTCCCAGTTCAGGGCTTCAGAGGAAATACTGAACTGATCGCAAATTTTGATTTTTACTTCTTAGAAACCAAAAAACTTGAAGTGCCATTTATTACATTCAAGTGCTATTTACAAAGTTGGCACTCCAAAACACATTTGTGGTTAAATTAAGTTCAAATGGGTCATGCACCCACCTCATGTACCTCTGTGGTCCCTCAAGAGATACAAAGGTTCTGGGATCCAGAATCCTGCTATTTTCCCCACCCCCTCCTCCATTTACAAGAATACTTGGCATTTCTCCCCATCACCCTCTGGTCCCCAGTCCCTGACCCCAAAGCCCTGGGGGTGGGGTACAGTGAGGGTGGGTCTCCCCTCTTCAATTCCTCCTATTGTTCCCCAGAAGTCTTATCTGGGCTGTACGTCCTGTCCCCCCCTTAGAGGTCCCTCCCCCCATTGTCGGCCAGAGGGACCTCAGGCCCACAGGGAGGCTCCAGCTCCTCCTAACCATCCCACCCCAGCAGCCTATTGTCTGCTGAGGAAGCCCAAGTACACGTGACCAAGCCCAGGGGACGAATGGACACAGTGGACACACAGATGCCCAAGGACCCAGGACAGGGCATCTGGATATGGATCTCTGCATGTTTGGCTTTCTCCGTCCCAGGGGCTATCCCAGAAGTTGGGAGGGGTGAAGACCCCTTCGGGCTGTCCACTCTTGGGTCTGTGGCTTGAAGAAGAATCCTTTCCTGCTCACTACGGATATGCCTTGTGACCTCGCAGACGGCAAAAAGGAGAACCCAGAGCCAAAAAGGGCCACAGGCCCCAGCATCCTCTCCACCTCCCCATTCTCCCTCAGCTGAGCATGGAGGCCTCAGAAGGAAAGGTACTTGGGCATTTAATGCTTTAGAATCTGGGTGCTGGGGAGATGGTGGGAAGTCACACTACACTGGGCTTTCCAGTGGGGTCTAGAATGGAGGCCAGATGGAAGAGAAAGCAGGCTGGGAAAGGGGAGGATATATCACGGATCTCAGGTTTTCCAAGTTCCAGGTCTGGACTGCGAGACGCCGCAACTGCAGGTGAGGGACACAGGCAGCAACACCGTGTGTCCTCTTATTACCAGACCGTCCGCAGGCCAGTGGATTTCTCCCCATCGTCTCACCCCACTTCCCCTTCCCTCTGCCAGTACAGCAGCCTTAGTGATATCACAAAACCTTTAATCTCAGAAAACTGAAAAAAAAAAATCAAAGTCAAAACCAATCATTTTTATCTGGCCCCTGCCCCAGCCCTCCCACCCACCCCCATATCCTCCTTTTGGGGGGACCTGTGATGCATGCGTAGGGGTGGGCGCTGAAGGAACCTGTGTTCCTTAAGCAGAAAGAAGTCCTTCTAAGTCTAGGAATCCTCCTCCAAGTCAACACCACTCCCAGCCTTGCCCCCCCCTCCCCCGCCAGACACATCAAGAAGGAATTCCAA
The DNA here is from genome assembly GCF_054177405.1 of Leptonychotes weddellii. Taxonomy (NCBI): domain Eukaryota; kingdom Metazoa; phylum Chordata; class Mammalia; order Carnivora; family Phocidae; genus Leptonychotes; species Leptonychotes weddellii. The sequence continues at coordinate 107,831,569 of NC_138373.1, read as the reverse complement.
GGTGATGTCAGAAGGATTGCCCTGAAGTTCCTCAGAAAATGGGGTGGCTGGGTCAGCACCACCCCAGGCCTTCACCACTTAGAGCTCATCTTCATCCAGCTTGGCAAGTCTGGCTTGGCAGGGAGGGGTGTTTGGAATTGGTGGAGCTGGAGGAGAGTCACGAGGAGCTCGGGGGATGTCACTGAGGGCCTGAAGAAAGACTCAAGTTAGAGGAGAAAAAAAAAGTCCCGGAATCCACCCTCACCCCTTTCTTTTCAGTGTATGCCCCTAGCTAAGCCACCTCCTCTTGCTAGACATCTTAGATCATCTAAGATCGTCAGCTTCTCCCAGGGTTAAACTGGAAGGGGGAAGGTAAGAGTAGGGAAGTAGGAAGGGGCAGACAAAAGGCAGGTGGTAGAAAAAGGGAATGATATGGGGGAGGAGGATTTAGGGATCCCAGAATAAGAGAGGCCCTCCCCATTCTGCCCCCATAACAGGGGAACTCCTTTCCTCATACCTGTGTGTCCACGGGCAGGGGGGCTCTGGCCACCTCCCCTTTGGGCAACAGCAGCAGGGAGGGGAGAGAGCCATTGATGGGTGCATGTGTGCTGACCTGGGCCCGGTCTCCAGGCCGAATTCTCCCAGGACTCCCCACCCCAAGCCCTCCTGGCCGCCCCAGGCTGTTGGTCTGGCTCTCTCGTCTCTGATACTCAATGGGTGACTGCAATGCTGGGGCAAAGAGAGGAACAGAAGGAGGGTTACAACAGGTTCTTTCCCTAAGGGCTCTGCCCAGATCATCTTCCCACTTTGCCCTCCTCCCACGAACTGTCAGCCATTGTAAATTGCTGGGGAGATGGGGAGAAGCTGGGGTCAAGAGGGCAGGGATTGGAGATTGGGCAGTGAGGGATTCAGGAGGTCAAAGGGCTTAAAGAGCATGTCAGGGAGGGAAGGGTGAGAGCTTCACCATTGAGAAAGTCCCGCTGGCTTTCCAGGATCTGAGCCACTTGCTTGATCCAGGCCTGACTCACTGCAGGGTCTGCAGTCTGCAGGACATAGCGCTGGATCCCACCCTCTGGCCCTCTGGAGGTCAGTGCAAAGCGGCAAGGGTCACCTTGGAGGTTCCCCTCCAGTCCCAGGCAGCTCACCTGGATTGGCAAATAGGAGAGAGCCCCCAGATTCTTTAGGCCCTCTCTGGTTCCTGTCCCCTCCAACAAATGCAAGAGCCAGACATTCTTTCAGAGGCCTCGCCCCATCCCAGCCAGACCCCTCCCTTGCGGCCTCCTCCCCACCTTGATGCTGCTCTTGTATACATATCCAGCCTGTGATCCTCCTCGGACTCCTCCTCCCAGGGCCTCACTGAAGATGACAATTTGCTCGAAGAGGAAGACACGTCTCTCTCGACCCCGGGAGGACAGCAGCCCCCCAGCCTCGGGCTCTGTGACCCAGAATGTGTCCTGGCCCAAGAGCTTCCCCTGAGCAGTCAGTTTGCCCTAGAACCAAAGGGTAGTGATTTTGAGAAAAAAAGCAAGCAGAGAAAAGGGACATTCTCTGCTCCTCCCTCCTTCCCCTGATGCTCCCAACCAACCATGGGGTCAGTCCCAGGGGAGGGACAGTTCCCCACGAGGACCTCCCGAGTGCTCAGACTGGGGCCAAAGAGCATTGGGCCTCCAATTTCCTGTTCTAGCCCCATACCTCAAACCCCCGAAGTCTCCCCAGGGTCATCATGTCATTGCAGCACTTGGGTACAAAGCACATGACCTCCACAGCGTGCTGGGTCGCAGGTGAAGAGAGGAGCATTGTCATTGTCGAGAAAGAGCCTCTTCAGACCATGTTTCAACTCTCAACCAACCTCCGCGTAAAAACCAGACAGCTCAACACCACCCAAGGAGCAGGGGGCGGGGGAGGGGGGAACCCAGGAGACCAAAAAAATAAGAGGTATGTGGTGTGTGTCCTAGCAGATTTGGCAGTCCTCACCTCCAGCTCTTCAGTATCCATCCCAGCTCTACTATAATATTTGAGAAAATCCTAAGATGTAGAAAAGAAATGCTCAGGGAGGTCTTGAGGACACCCTCAGAAACTCTCACATCCTCCCCCTGAGGACACAGGTGAGGATGCCCAGGAAGTCTGGGGGGAGCCTTAGGAACCCTGGGGAGATGAACGAGAAAAGGGCTGTCCCAGCCAGCGGAACCCCCAGGGAACAGGTGCTCCTGACCTTGAGCAGCAGCTGGTATTTCATGATCCTCTGCACTGGTTTGATGAGGAGGTCGTTGAGCTGTAGGCGGTGCCCTAGCTGCTGCCGGAGCTCCTGGGGACAGGAATGTGGTTATGCAGCCTGGAGAGCCTGATGATTCTGTCCCCTTTCCCCCAAGGTCCCTCAGCCACTGACCTCAAAGTAGCTGTCCCCAAATTCTGACACCACGTGCTCTGACTTGGGCTTGTTCTGACAGTACACCACGTACATATGCAGCCGGCGCTCCTAACAGGGGTCAAGGTGAAGGAGCGCAGGACGGGTGAGGAGAGAGAACACCTCTCTCGGGAGCCCGGACCCACACCCAAGCCCCGCCCCTCCAGGACCACCCTCTTAAGCCTCACGTGTTTGATGAATAGCTGAGCCAGCCAATCAGGATCCTTCAAACACCGCCGTAGCTCCTGCAGGAAATAGCTGGAGGGGTTGGCAGGGAAAAGGCTGGTCAAATACCCCAACCCCACGCAACTGAGAGCTGTCTACCCTGGTTGTGATCAAGCCGCTCCAAACGTTCCTCAGGCAACAATGGCCCCTGGCTAGGTTACAGAGAAAACGAGACATACGCCCTTCCCCCTCACTCTCGGGGATCCACCACTCACTCTCGATGCCACTCATAGATTTGCTGGATGTTCCCAAACACAATCCTGTCACGGCCTCGAAGACTCTCCGGGACCCCCTGAGCAGCCATGGTGGCCATGTAACCCTGCAGGAAGGTTGGGGCGGGAGCATGAGTGTGGGGGGCCAGCCCTGGTGGGGAAAACCCCTCCCCCAAGAAGTCCAGCATGTAGAGGGTACTGGGAAGGTGGGACAGAGGAGTACTAAGGCATCTCCTAAAATTAGCCCTGAGCAGAGGGAAAGGGCTGGGCTGCGGCTGGGAAGAGAAAAGGGGACTACCTCCACAATCTGCCCCAAGTCGTCCACATACATTTTCTCTGTCTCTACCAGTTCGCTCAAGACATACCTGCGAAGAGAGCAGGAGTGCACATCTTTGGTTTAGCCACTTCCTCCCTCCTGGACTAGAAGCCCCTTCACTACCAAGCCAACCTCAGAGGAAATTCCAAGTATTAAATCTAAAATGTGAGGGACAGTTTCTGGAAGTTGCACAATGGGTTGGGGGGGCAGAGGGGAGGGAGTGTGTGAGAACACTTACATACTCCTTTCCAGAGCCTTCCTCTTCTGTTCCTCCTCACTCTCAGGGGCTTGGGACAGAGTCTCCTCCTCAGGTGGCTGGAAGGAAAGAACATCCTAGAGTAAGTAGACAGATGCTTTTGGGGAAGCCATGCAGACCCATTTCTTCATACCTCTGTCTTATCTCCAGGGCCCTCCAACAATGTGGTCAGCAGGGTGAGTTCTGGCAGCTCCTCTCCTGTGGCTAGAGCTGGTTCCAGCATCCAGTTCTGGGAGCCAGAGGTCATGTGTCAGAGGTCATGGACAGTAGCTATGTCTCCCCAGTGGCCAGTGGCCCCCAACCTGCCCTCTCTCCCAGTGTCCTTCATGGATGTCCTACATGCTTTTGTGGTGCTCCCTGCTCACCTCATATGGTCCAGCCTGGCCACCGTCTGCCTCAGTTTCCACACTGAGGCAATGTTTGGAATGATCCAACCATCTTCTCAGGCCACTGACTGGCCCTGGGGGGCCCGGGGAACAGGGGCCAGAGCTGAGGCCAGAGCTGGGGCCAGAGGGGGCAGCCAGACCCGAAGCAGCTGAAGCTGAGATACTCCCCTCACTGCCAGCAATGGAATAGGATTCTAATGGGGAGCGGGGGGGAGGGGGGGGAAGGGGCCATAGATATTATTCCAGCTCTAGATTCAGGGTCCCTAGGGAGCTCCCAGAGGCCCTTCTTCATGATGCTGAGCCCTCCCCCAGGGCCCACTCTCTTGCCATCCTCATTTGAGTTGGCCAGGATAGAAAATTTCCCCTGGGCACCCTTGGGAGGAAGGACAGTAAACACCTGGGCTCCCAAGGCCTGGAAGCTCCAGTTATATATGGAGGCTCCCCCATATCCTGAGTATGCCATAGATATGGAGGGGCAGCCATCTGGGGAGACACTGGAAGCTGGGGGTGGCCATCTGCTCTCCTACAAGCTGCCCCCTTCCAATGGGCACAGACCATTCCCTGAGAAGGTGGGGGGGGGAGCTAAAAGCCCATCTGCCACCCCCAGACCCCTCCTGCACCAATTGCAGTAATCACTATAAAAAAAAAGACTTCTGCAGCCCATCTCCCCAACACATGCACAAACCCAATTGCGGGGTGGGGGGAGGCAAGTGAGGAGAGCTCATCAGGGTTATCTTTGTCCTGGGCTCAGGAATAGAGGATCTGAGATTTGTCATAAAGCCCTGGTAGACCCTCATCCTCATTCCTCCATTCCTCTGTCCCTCTTCAGATCTGTAGTAGATTGTCAGCAAAAGGATTTAAGGAAGACCCAGTTCTAGGCCCAGGGGGATTGTGGATGGGTTCTTCTCATACCCAGTTGACTGCAGGACAGAGAGAAGAGTTTCCTGCCCCTTCCCCAATTTCCTTAACTTGAACTGATTACAAATTTGGAGGCAGATGAGATCTTGGAGATCTACTAAGTCACTTCCCTGGAAAACACAGGTACAAGTCTCCAGCCTCTAAATCCCTAGGGCCAGGTCAGACTAATGCCCTGAACCCTCAGCCCGCCCCCCACTCAACGCCGGGCCCTGGCGACCTCGCACTCACCACGACCCCCCCGGGCGAAGCAGCAGCCGCATTTTGCCAGCACTTTTCGGATCACGTGGGGACAGGCACAGCGACCCCCCTTGTGCCCCCCCCGCATGGCGCCCGGGCCCCCCCGCACCCTCCACCCGGCCCGGCCATGCAGGGGGAATCACGGGGGGCGGGGCGGGGACGGCGCAGGGCGCACACCCCCCCTCCCTCCTACCCCGCTCCAGGCTGGGGGAGGGGGGGAGGGAGGGAACAGGGAGGGGGCGTCCAGGGGTAGGCGGAAGTCTGGTCTGGGGGAGGGCTGGGGGCTCTGCAGAGCCGGCGGCGCGAGGCCGGGCAGCCGAGCTGGGCGGGGAGGGTTTCCGGAACCCAGTCGGTGCGGGGCCCAGGGTCCAGATGTCCAGCGGGGCGGGGAGGGATGGTGGGGGAAGCTGGGCTGGGATGCGGCAGCCGCTCCAGCTCGGTCTCCGGCCTCTCGGGCTTGGGGTGGTTCTAGGCCCGGGCAGGGAGGAGGCGGGGACCGACTCCCCGAGTCACTGGCGCTGCGCGGGTCCCGGCCAAACGGCGAGCCGAAGAACAGGCCCGGCCGCGGTGCCGCCGCGGGGAGGGGCCTCTGCGGCCCAGCTCCGCCCTCTCCCTCCGGTTTCCCCCCTTCAGCCTGTGCCGGGCTCCAGCCCCAATCCCCCTCCCCCAGGCACCACCACGTTCCCACTCCACGTCCCCACCGCCTCCGCCTCTCCTCTCCAGCCTCGGCTCCCCTCCCCGGGTTCCCCTCCCTCCTGCTTCTCGGGCTCCCGACTGCGGAGCGCAGGGGTCGGGGGTAAGCCGGCCGGCGGGGTCTGCCCAGGTCGCCCCTCCGCCTCTGCGGTGGAGAAGGGTGCGGATGGATGGGCCTGGGCCTGTGTGAAGACGTCCTGGGGGCTGGGACTGTCCCTAGCCGCGCAGGGGTAGACAAGCCCCCTCCCTTTCGGGGATGCGTGAATGGGGAGCTCTGTGGGGAACGCAGCCCAGGTGCCGCCCTCTCGCCAGACCCTTCTTTCCTCCAGGCCCCAGGACTCCAGCTGAGGCTAATCACCAATTAAGGCGAAGTCCTGGAGGCCGGGCTGGCGAGGGGCCAGGGGTGGAGCGCGGGGACACTCCGCCTGCGGGGGCTCGGGACCGGCTGATGTGGGGGACGCACAGCGGACTAGAGGGCGAGAAGCGTGGAGGTCTTGGCAATTAAATGGGTCTCATGCAGATTAGATGCAAACCTTTATGCTAATAAGAGCAGCATTATTTGAATTCGCCACTCTGCGCAGGAGGGCAAACTGTGCCCCACCCCACCCCCAGCTTCTTACCGAGCAGCGGAGCCCAGGCGGGGACCTCACGTTCGCGCTCCCCTTTCTGATCCCCCTCGGTACAGTCAGACTCTGTCTCGGTCCCTCCTGGCCCTAGGGGGCTTCTCTTCCGGGGCTGTGGAGAAAGACTGGTGGTAAGGAAACCGCCCTCCACGCCCAGCCTTGACCTCCTGCTTCTCCTTGGTCCTCCTGTCAAATCCACATTGTTGTAAAAGGGTCGCTTAGGCTGGGTTGGAGGGAGCGGTTCACCCAGACCAGGGCCCTGGCCCTCTTTTGGAACTCATGGGTTCCTGCAACTGCCCTGCAGAATTCCTGTTTGCGGGTAAATTGAATTGTGGGGTGCAGACCTCCTGGAGCCCCCTAAAGATTCCCGACCCCACCGTGGTCCCCCTTTCTTACCCCCTCCTGCCCGGGGAGGGCGCATGCGCGCAGCATGCCCCCCATGACCCCCAGTATCCGGTCAGTGCGGCCAGGGGCGGGGCGGTCCGGGGGCTTCATGCTGGACCCCTACCCTGCTCCAAGTTTCAGGGCCGAGGGGGCACGGAAGCTGGGGGGCTCTAGGCCTGCGCGCGTCCGGGGAGTTGCTGCTGTGGAATCCGCCCCCTGCCCGGCTCCGCCCCCACTCCCACCCCAGCCAAACTTCTCAAAGGGCTAGGGTTGTTGCTTTCTCTACAACCGAAGTTCAGCAACAACCCCTCTTAATCCCGATTCCGACGTGGACGCGTCAGGAGCCCACTAAATACGTGCCTTTTCCCCAGGCGCTCTGGAGGCAGAGACTGGGGAGACACACAGGGATTTCCCCGATCACCACCCCCTTCCCCTCCTCAGCAGGTTCCGCTCCCCACCCCACCCCCACCCTGGTTCACAGAACAGAACGGGTGTGGCATAGAGAGTTGCATATTTTACTTTATTTTTATTAAATTAAAAGCTACAGTCTGGCGGCGATTCCAGAACAGGGCAAGGAGGCTCCTTATAGGGGGCAGAGCGGGAGACAGACTGACAGAGACGGAGACACAGGACAGAAAGGACAAGGTTAAGGTAGAAGGGGGACTGTTTCTGAAGAACACACAAGGCCAGCTCCTTGGGGGCTCAGCTCAGCCCCATGCCCCCTCCGCCACACCGAAGTTCAGCAGTGGAGCAGTTTGTGGGGGCAGGGGGCTCAAGAGACCCTCCTTCCCCACCCAGGTCCTTTCTCAGCTTAGTCATTGGAGCACAGCACATACCAGAAAAAGCCAAGGGCAGTGGAGGGGGTAGGGAGATTGGGAGTATGTACAGGGGGAGGAGGGGAGCAGAGCCTGGGAGATCCCTCTGCCAGAAGGGAGTGGTTCACACTGCACTGAAGCACTCGCCTGTGGGGGGACAGGGGAAGGGACTGCCCTCCCTCTCTGAACTCCTTCCCCAGTCAGACTGGTCCCCTATTCGTGTGGTGTGGGGGGCAGAGGGAGAGAGGAGAACAGAGGCTTCCGCTGGGTCCTATGGAGAAAGACAAGGGCTTGGCAAAGGGGATGGCCTTCAGTCATCTGTGATACCCTTGGCTCTCAGCTCTTCTTGCACCCGGGTCAGGTAGGTGGGGTCTGGGTACCCAAACCTGGGAGCAAAGAGAAATGAAGGTCAGGATTAGCTGTTGCAGCTTACTCATATTAGCCTCATGTTCACCCTCATTCTGGGTGCCCCAGTCCAGCCCCTCCCCACCTCCCCTAAGGATATCCAAACCCCAGGTAACTTAGCCCAATTCTGCTTAGTTTTGTAGGTGAACTGGGCATACTGGACCAGGTTGAATGTAGAGAAACTGGCATGGAAGAGATGGTTGAATAGTTTGGGGGTGGTCCTCTCCAGTTAGGAGGCTCCCAGCAGGAGAGGGGATTAATGTCATTCCCTCACTGGAAATGGAGAGAAGGGGAGGGGCGAAGGGAAAGGAAATGAAGAAGGGTCGCACAGCTGGGGTCCCCCTGTGCAGCTGGTCTTGTGGTGGATGTCGTTCCAGGTGATGACATTCGGTCTCCCTGTGGTCATGGACGTGCCGATAGTGAAGGTGAGTCGCTGGTCAAATGCCTTGCGGAACAGGGTCAGCACCTTGTTGCCCTCAGGGCAGTCCGGGAGGTAGGCCACCCGGGTGGTGCCAGGATAGCGAACTCCTGGGTTTGGGTGTTCAGCCTGGGAGGGAGGGGAGGCAGACAGGACAGTGAGCAGCTGGGCATCTGAAGGCCCACCATGCCACCAGAGGGTCATCCTGGCTGGCTGTCTGTCTGTGCACCCCCAGCTAATGCTGACAGGGCAGCAACAGGCTGACAGCCTTTCAAGGAAGGAGAGACTTCCTTGAAAGGTTTGGACAGCAGGAGCCTGTTTCTGGACAAAATCCTTACTATTAAAGAAGTTCTTTCTGCTGCCTCCATCCCTCAAGTCTCAATTCAGCGACGAGTGGATTCTCAAAAGAGATGGGAAGTAGCCGGTCCTTACTCACCAGATAACTCAGCAGAAATGTGAAGACTGAGAATAAGCTATCTTTCAGCCTTCCCTTCTCCACCTGAGAACGCTCCCAAGCCTCTTTGCCTGCCTGACCTGTTCCATTTGCCCATTACTCTTCTTCAGAGCTTCGCCGGCCCTCTGCAAACCAGGACTGAGAATTACTCTTGCTTGGTCAAGCAGGAGGAGACCTCTAGGCTCCTGACTGCTCCCGTTTTAACCTTCCACTGTCTCATCAATCGGGAACAAAGTAACACTCAGTGCCCTGCGAGGAGGGTTAGCCCCCTTCCTGCTGCGCCCGCTGGCACCTGAGTCACCATCTCCACAGAATTCACCCCTGCCAAGAATAGTTGTCGACATCCAAGTTCATCAGGGAAATAGTATTCAATTCCTTTCTCTCATACCTGATTTTCATGTGTGCCTTCGGGTTGTGGGACAGAAAAGCTGGGCCTGAAGGGGACCTCCTAGCTCCGGGGCACTGAGTGGGAAGGCATACTGGGAGACAGCAAGACTACGTCACATCTAACAAATACACTCCCCTTCACCCAGTTTGCCTAGGTCAGAGAACGCGCTTGGGGAGAACCAAAGTGGGGAAAACCAAAGGGCAAAGGCAGGCCATAGGTCTTCTTACCCCCTGGACACCGGGCGGGAAGACGTACTGGATGACGATGGTGCCATACTTCTCATAGCTGGGCAGTAAGAGTGTGGCGTCCTTAGAGACCAGCATCCGCCCATTCTGGGGCTGGTTGCCCACCAGCTGCCCATAGAAGCGGCCACACATGGGACAGGCCTTTTTCACCTGCAGGGCCCGGGTGATGCAGCCCTCACAGAATGAGTGCCGACACTTCTCCAATGTCTTGGCGTTCTGGATCTCCCCCAGACAGATGGGGCAGGTGCTCTCTTGTTCTTCAGCCTCCTCCCGAAGGCGGGGAGGAAGGGGAGGGGGGAGGGGAGGGGGAGGAGGAGGGAGCCCCCGAGCCCCTGGGGGCAGAAGCGGGGCTGCTCGCAGAGGGGGAGGGGGGGGCCCTGGACGGTGTAGCTCAGGGTGCTCCCCGCCACCCCCCAAAGCCAGGCAGCCCATAAGCTCGCCCTGCCTCTGAGCTTTCTTCAGCTCTTTCTCAGCCTCTTTTAGCAGCCCCTTGAGAGCCTTCCGGGCCAGGTAGAGCCCATTGGGAGGGGCCGGGGGAGGGCCCTGCGGGGAAAGCTGGAGGACATAGATGTCAGAAGTCTCGCCATCTATGAGGATGGACACACGGTGCTCCTCCCGAAGCCGGGCCAGCCGGGCTGGGGTCTCCTTGCTCAGGAAGTCCCACACAGGCTTGGAGACAGTCACTTTGTTCTTGCAGGTGCCTCCACAGGCTGCCATTCTGGACAGGACGAACGACACTGCCCCCAGGGTGAAAGGGACTCAGGGTGGGGGGTCCCCGTTTGACAAAATCAGTGCCTCCTACTTCAGGTTCCTCTCCAACCCTATATTACCTCTACTATCTCAGAGTCCAACCCCCAACTCCTCCCCCAAGTTCATTTTCTGTCTCCTCTTATCTTTCAAACCCCAGCACCCACTGAAGAGCAAGAAAGTTTATCTAACTTTATTATCATCATCTGAGCTAAGCACCAGTCTTGGTTCTCTTTATACTCCTCCCAAGATCACAGAAACAATCTCGCCCTCCTCCCTCTGGGTGAAAACTGGCTTCTTTAAAGGGGAGGGAGACTTTGTGCTCACTTTGATCCTGAAGAGCTTAGAATTGGCATGCAGGCTCTCTCTCACTGTCCCTGCTCCCTACTTGTAGGTTGTGTGACCTGGTGGGTGGAAAGGAAAAGGAAGGAAAGTGAGAAACCCCGTACCCCCTTCCCACATGCGCCAACACAGCAGCCCATGTAACAGAAGACTGGGAACCTGGGTGTAAGTTACTGGGAATGGGATTACTTGGCACATGGAATGGACGAAACCAATTTAAAGGCGAAGCTGAGTTTCCCCTGGGAGGCAGATACCTGGGAAGCCCATGGACAATGAGAGCAGCAGAAATCCCTCTATTTCCACACTCAGCTGACCAGGACTAGCGGGAAGGGGGAGAGTAGAGAGTAAAAGGTTATGATGACAAATGTTACCATACCCCCCTCACCCCACTCCACCAGCAGCCCAGAAACCAAACAAAAACTCCTCTTCCATTTCCTCTCCTTCTCTTCTGCAGAACTGCATCCCCAGCCTCTCCCAAGTTGCTAAAGATGGAACTTCAACATGCTAACTTTCCTCTTTTCTTCCCCAGCTCTGAGGCTCTCAAGAAAGCCTAGGGCACAGATAAGAGAAGTCAGGAAGGGAAAAGCCCACACAGATGGAGGTCTTTCTTGCCACCTCCCTCAGATCACATGGGTAAGAATATTACCTATGCTCTCCAACTCCTCACCCTGCCCCGTATTCCCAAATAATTCAGTCCCTATCGCTAGGAGCCTTCTTTGAGAGCTAACCCAGTCCCTTCTGCTGAAGTCTGTTTGGAATGCCAACAAAGTGGCAACAGCCCCTAAATAACGAAGTTCTTACTGTCACCTTTTAAACAACCCCCAGCCCCGCACTGGGGCAGTAAGCCTGTCAGCAACCCAGCCTGCATTTAGGGAGGTGTGGGGCTCAGCAGGGGCTCAGCTGGAGGAGACTTAGGTTTCCCCTGAGTCTTACCATGTTCAGCTACAGAGCTGTCCCTACAACACCTCCAAATGTAGCTCAAATAGAAAGAGGGGCCATTAGTGTGACCTCAATTCCTTGACTGATCCAAAGGGGAGCGGCTCTCTGTTTGTGCCTCCATCATAGTCCCCTCAAGGCCAGATGCACCTCGAGATTCAGAAAGTGAAACTGAAATCCTAGAACCTCAGCTCATTCTGTCTATCCAAGGTGGAACACCCCCCTCTCCATCAGTGGGAACCCAAGACCTAGATGTCCTTAGCTCCAAGTCCTGCTGGCACAGAAAAGGGAGGCGGGGCCACAGCTTATGCTGGGTCTCTGATTCTTCTGGGGCAACCCAGGCCGGACACAGGGCCAGTCCCTCCCTCCAGACGGCGGCCACACAGGGGCAGCGGGGGAAGGGCGAGGGTCCCTGGGGGCACCAACTGAGGCAGCCCCACCCATCCCCTATGACCTCCTGCAAGATCCAGAACCAATCCCCACGTCCCCCTCTCGCCGGAGCCCCCAGAGCCCCACCACTGGGTGGGGGTGCATGTCGGCCCGATCGCGGTTCCCAGAACCCCCAAATGGAGGCCAAAGCTGGAGGGTGATAGGAAGAGGATCGGCCAGGCGTGGAGGGGGCCCCCGGCGCCGCGCGCGGGTAAGGAGGCGGAGGAGGGGGCGCAGGGGGGGCAGGGAGGGCGCGCGGGGGTTGCGAGCGGGGTCCGGGGGGCGCGCGGTGGGTGTGGGGGGCGCCGGGCTCACCTACCTCCCGTCAGCGCCGCCATTGCCGGTCACATGACTGAGGCTGTTGCTGGGATGACGGTCTGGGCCTTAGCAACAAGGGCGGGGGGAGACCCCGAGAAGGTGGGGGGGAGTTTGCAGAGGGGGTGCAGACTGAGAGAAAGGGTAGGAGGGAGGACGGCACCCGCTTCCCCCGTACAGGTGATAATCACCGTTTCCTTTGACCCCCTTCCATCCACGAGCCCCTGCCCTTCCGCCCCAAAACAAAAATGGAGGAGCCGTCCCAGTCTTTGGAGGGAGGGGGTGGCGTGTGGAACCGAGGGTAGGAGGTTAAATCTCTTAGACGCCACCCTTCTCGCTTCCCCCTCCCGGGGGGGGGGGGGGCTCTCCCTTTGCTTTTCCAGCCAGCTGCGTGGCAGCTTCTGCAGGCTGGTGGCGGATGGGTGGGCGAGGAGTGTCGGCTTAGGTAGGTGGGGAAGGGGGCAATTCTTCTGTGATCCTTATGCTATTGCTAGAAGGGACTTTGAGGAATAATTTGGGATGGGAAGAAGAGTCATAGTAAGAAAAGCACTGGTTCTAAAAAATAAACAAACCCCAGGACTAAACTATTTCAATCCCTTCCCTCCTCGCTTGCGTTTTCCTAGATTGTTACCTTCTGTGACCCCCACAACCTGCTCCCGGTTGGGTGTTGGTAAGTGCCTCTGACTTTTGTTTCCACAAACAGGGATACTGAGGCTAGTGCAGAACGGGGAGTGAATACCTCTTTTTAAAAAATGCCTTGGGGTGGGGGCTGGGGGTGTCAAGTCTATGGTTCAAATAGAGTTAAAAACTCAAAGGAAAAACAACTCTGCTCTGTTCTGCTTCCCACATCAGAGCAATCTCCGCCCCCAGTCCAATTCACTTCCCTGGGGCCACATCAAGCCAGGTTTTTCCACCAGCCAAAAGACCTCCTCGGCCAAACAGTACTGGATCTCCCAGACTGGCAACAACTTCTATTTATCCACCCCTTTTTTCACTCCCCCCCTCTGGGCTGGAGGATTGGTCCCTTTCTTCACTTTCCCAGGACCCCGTTGTACTCTTCCCGCTCTCCAGACAGAGGACATATTTCCCAGGAAGCCTAGGGAAACACCCAGTTCCTTATTTTAGCTCCTGCCAGTGTGCTCTGAGAGGCTCACCCACCTTTACAGGAATGGGTGTGTGATCAAGCCCAGAACCCTGGGGGAAGAGGGAGCGCCACATCAGCTGTTCTCCCTGGCCCCCCTATAGCTGAACTCCCACAAAGCCGGACAGTAAGTTTTCCATTCCCATGCACACCCCTCACAACCTTTTAAGTTCACAGCTATCGATCTAGAACCCCACATTCTTAGTTAGGGGCCCAACATCTTAATGATCGGAATTCTTCATCTGGTTTCCACACCCCGAAGCACAGGGTTCCCCAGAAAGGGGGTGGGGGAAGGCATGTCTGTGAAGGAATATGGATTCAATAGTTTATTTCCTATATAGTGACAGCAATGGGAGTAAATACACAAGATCTTTTTTATTAATTAATAAAACAAAAAAGATGAAAAACAGAAGCAACAAAATGAAGACCATACTGCTCATGATACATCAGCCACATGGTCAGAAAACCAATTTCTAAAGAGCGACAGCTGCTGGTGTCATGGAGTTTTATTGCATTCAACAGGGGAAAGGTAGACGGCTGGAATGAAAAAGATCAGCGGGCCCCTGATGGGAAGATATTATAAGGGCTCTAATCCTTAACTGTGGATTCCTCTTGTTACTTCCTTTGGAGAAGATGGAGGGGAGAGAGGAATTCTCCTTTATGACTGTATGACTTCTTGTGAGACAAATCAGTCCAGCTATATACAGTGCAAAGAATCCTTGCATCCCCAGAGGCCAGTTGCTAGTGCCCATCTTTATGTTAAAAAAAAAGTGTGGAAGCCATAAAGGGGATCGAGTGGAGAGTAGCAAGAATGGTTGCCTTAGCCCCAAAGGCATCAGGGGATGGGGAGGACACTATCTGGGTCATCAGAGTCCTCTACATTCTGAGACTATCACATGTCATTTCAACTCTTTGGAGGGGGCTGGGTGATTTGAGTCCTGGCTCTGACTCCTCTCTGGGGGTGGAGAGTGAAGATGACAAAGAAGTCCATCTGTCCCTTGGGAGACACAGTAGCAGTATGAGACAGAAAAGAACAGAATAACAAATCCAACTGGAGAAAGGATTTGAGATGGGACTGAGAAGGAAGTATGCTAGGTGCACACCTCCAAGGAGTAGAGCAGGTTCCCACACTTGAGTCCTTCATCCTCTTGAAGTGACCAGGATTGACCCAGGCAGAGATATTCCCTTCTGGTGGGAATAAAACCTCAGGGATGGATAGACATGAAGAGGGGAAATTTAGCACTGGGAATGAACCTTTTACCCTGGCCCATCATTCCAGCCTCCAAAACTGCCCACACCCCCCACTGAAGGGTTCCAGCCCCAGGAGGGGTGTGAGGTCCTGGTGAAGAGCAGTAGCAGTCCAATGTCTTCACCCAGGCTTGAACACTTTCGCCATCTCTGGGCTCTTGTACCCAGAAGTACAGGGGTGGGGGTTGGAAAAAGGATGAGGAAAGAGACTGGAGAGGAGTCAATTCTTGACAGACACCTTTTCCAATTCCCTGCATAATTTCAAGTGTCCTCGTGGGTCCCACCTCTGTGAGGTGCCAGCCGGCTCGCCACTCCCCACCCCATTAGTGTGTAAGATGGGCCATATCCCATCACATGTGTGCATGCCAGCACCCACAACTGTAGTATCTTGAAAGTCCTCCATCCCAGGGCCTACTGGGAAGGAAGCATGCTACAGTGAGTTCTATAAAGTTATCAGCAAAATTCAGACACTCTTAGTTCATCCCACACAGCAAAGTGCATCCAGAGTAGTTGCTTGAGCCAGGTCCATCTGTCCAGTCAGGTCCTGAAGTTGGCAAGTAACCCCCTTCCCCCATCTCCTCCTATGTTCTAGAAATAACAGGACATTTACAAAGATCAAGGCACTTGGGAGTGAGTCAACAGTAACACTCTAATGAAGCAAGCAGAATGGTTGGAGGGGAGGGAGAAAAGGAAGAAAACTGGACAGGGGGAGATAGGATAGTGTATTTCTGAGGGTGAGGAAGAGCCTACTCAACAAGATGGAGTTATCTGGATGCAAGGAGCCTGTAGCTGGAATTTAACAAAGGAGGAAAAGAAGTAGTGATCAGCATATCCACAATTTCCCCAAGCCTCTCAGAACCCTGCCACCTTGAAGATAAAGCAGCAGTCAGCATGGAGTCAGGCAGTCTCTTAGGCAAAGATGTTGGTAATAAAATCCAGGAATCGCTTAGCATACTGCTCAGGATGGACAGTAGAGATCTCTGCCCCAGCCTGTGAGAGGAAGTATGGAACACAGTGTCAGGCCACCGCCCCACCCTTCCCACTCTCCACCCTCCATTCCACTCCACACCACTTCCATCCCCAACCCTTTGTCCTTTTGCCACCCCATTTCTCTGGCACAAATGGCCCCCTGTTCCCAAAGAGTCAAAAGATAGGAAAGGAAAGGCTTTGCGGAACCCTTACCCCATGCTTGACAGTTTTGGCTGCATGAGCTGCTTTCTTCTTGGCATCATACTGTGTCAGGATGTCGATGAGACCCATGAAATACACCTCCTTCTGGGGGGCCCCTGGGGAAAGAAACCAGCAATGAAGAGCAAGTACAGTCCCAATTCCCTCTCCCCAAGAACCAGTCAGATCTGTTTTGAAAAGCTAACCAGCCTCTCTCCCACCACCCTGGTCTCAGTCCCCCAAGGCCAACTCCCCCACCACCACCAACACCCTTAATATTTCCAGGATCTCTCTCACCCTCAGCACTCCGGATGGCGTAGACGTCAATGAAGGACTCAAACTCTCCAGGGCCCAGGGGCCGATGAGAATGGATGTAGCCGCCGATACCCTCAGGGGAGGTGCCATAGGAGCCCACCAGAGCGGGTGGTCCTGTCAGGCCACAGTCCCCATCCCCCTCTGACTCCTCCTCCCGCACAGGCCCCTCCTCCTCTGGGTCAGAGCCCCGAATGATGTCGTGGATGCCCAGCAGAAGGCTGTAGTCCATGATCTTCAGCTGCACTAGGAACTGAGACCCCACTGACAAGTCAGATACCTCAGATCTCCTTCCCCACTCCCAGGTACCACCCCTAAACCTCCACTCCTGAGTTTCTGGGGCCCTCCTGGGGAAAGGAAGGATGAAAATTGAGGGTTGGAAGGATACCACTGCCCTTTAGTACATCAATGTTCTGGTATCTGAGGTCATCCTTTCAGCTGACTCTAGCCACCCCCTCCATGCATCACCTCTGAGGGTTTTTCATGTCCCATACCCAACTCCCCTACATGCAGAGAACCCAAAGAATAAAGGGAAGGGGAGCAGTTCCCTCAGACTGGGAATGGGAACAACAGGAAACAGCCATTTCCCAAGCACACGGATCATCACCTCCACATCTCTCTTTAGCTTCTCTAAGAATACTTTCTTCTCCTCTTCACCAATATAAACCTTCTGGTTCTTGTTGAGAAAATCCATATCCTTAAGGGTGGGTAATTCTTTAACCTGAAAGTAAAGGGACATCTTAGGAATATATCCCTTCCCCCAAGGTCTCAGAGAGCAATGCTCTATCTGGGGCTCTATGTCTAACTCAGTAGCTTCGAGGGGAGAGAGATCCTACAGCCCCTCTCTGACTCCACACTGCCACGCTGCCCCAGAGGCCGTTCTCAGCTCTAGCGGCTTCTCCAAACTCAGTCACTGCAATGGTACCCCAAATCACATCCCACTACCTTCTGCTTACGGTTTTCAGTCAAGACCCCTCAAGCTGACTTTTCTTTCTCCTTCTTAAGCAAAAAGAGCTGCTTGACTACAAGAACCCAGAGTGGGAGGTAGAGGGTAAACATTTCGCTCTTAAAGTTCGTCATCTCCATCCTTCGCCAAACCTTCCACATGGGATAGCCCATGCCAGTGAGATAGCAGCTGCTCCCGCTGCCCATTCCAAACATTTAATCCCTGGGTCGGCACCAGCTCACACCTCGTCCTTTTGGTGGTTTAAGGTAAGAATAAATAGCTGATGACCCCTACCTCTATCCTAAGGAAATCCCTTTGTCTGCCCTCCCTCATCCCTCACCCTATCACCTAATAGCATAGCAGTATCACCTTTTCCTTATCGCTGGCTTCTCGGGATACAAGGGAGCCCTGTGGAGAGACCCAAAGACCAAGTCAGCAGAAGTGACTAAAAGAATAGTTAGGATCCAGCTCCTAAGATGGGTACTCAAACCCATAGTCTTCTTTCCTTTGAAATGAACACTCTAAGTGCCCTCCCAGGCCCTTCCCCACTCTTAGGCCATCAGGAGCCTCTCCCTCAGCCCTAACTATCCTTTCCTTACCTTGAGGTCATACTTCCTGTGCACAGGAAGACGGTGGCTAAACATGTTACGCATCACAAGCATGTAGCTGTCTTCATTGTCCACGCTGACCCGGTACATCCCCAGGAACTGGGGCAGCAGTGTGTTCCCATGGCACTTCACAATGTACTGAGGTAGGAGGGAGGAAGGAATGGGGAGAAGCTGAGAAGTAAATGCACGAACAGCCCAGGGATGGGAATGCAAATACCACCATTCCAGGGTAGGGCAGACAACTTCAAGTAGAGAGGTTACCCAGTCAAAAGTGGTGGGGGGAGGGGGGCACCTGGGTGGCTCAGTCGGTTGAGCATCTGACTCTTGGTTTCCACTCAGGTCATGATCTCAGGGTTGTGAGATCAAGCCCCGCAGAGCGTGGAATCCACTTGGGATTCTTTCCCTCTTCCTCTCCCTCCCTCTCTGCCCCCCTACAAACACATCTCTGCACTCACTCTCTCTCTCTCTCTCTCTCTCTCGCACATAAATAAATTTTTTAAAAAATCTTAAAAAAAAAACAAAGTGGTGGGGACTTGTTAAAGAGGCCTGTGATTATCCATGCAGTTTGTGAACTCTCATCTCTGATTTATTCCATTTGTATAATGTCTCTTAATTTTAAAGATTTTATTTATTTGGGGGGGGGGCACAAACGGAGAGAGACAAGCAGACTCCTTGCTGAGCTTGGAGCCCAGCTCAATCCCAAGACCCTGCGATCACGACCTGAGCTGAAATCAAGAGTCAGCCACTCAACTGACTGAGCCCCCCCAGGTGCCCCTAGACCCTCTTTAAGTATGAGTGGTCACAGAACCAGGATTAGAAATTACATCTGCTTACCAATGAAATGATTTTACCTAGACTTATGTTTCCTGGTGGGCTAGATTCCTGTAGTAAAAATGCTTACATGATGGCTTATAATTTGATTTTTTTTTTTAATATTTTTATTTATTTATTTGAGAGAGAGAGAGCATGAGAGGGGGGAGGGTCAGAGGGAGAAGCAGACTCCCTGCCGAGCAGGGAGCCGGATGTGGGACTCGATCCCAGGACTCCAGGATCATGACCTGAGCCGAAGGCAGTTGCTTAACCAACTGAGCCACCCAGGCGTCCCATAATTTGGATTCTTAAAAAACGATTCCTCTTTTGGGGCACCTGGGTGGCTCAGTCGTTAAGCGTCTGCCTTCGGCTCAGGTCATGATCCCAGGGTCCTGGGATCAGCCCCGCATCGGGCTCCCTGCTCAGCGGGAAGCCTGCTTCTCCCTCTCCCACTCCCCCTGCTTGTGTTCCCTCTCTTGCTGTGTCCCTCTCTGTCAAATAAATAAATAAAATCTAAAAATCTAAATATAAATAAATATCTTAAAAAACAAAACAAAAATCGATTCCTCTTTCAATGCAACTGTCTCTCTCAGTATTGCCGCCTATTTCTCTTCAGAGCCAGCCTTCTCAGAAAAGTGGTCAATCCACTTCCTCTCATTCATACCTCAAACCAGTGAAATCAGATTCATATCCTTATTTTTCCTCTGAAATCTACTTCTCCCTTCCTCAAATCCCTCAGTTGCCAAATCCAATGGGTATTCATTGCAGTTATTGTTGTATTTCAACTAGGGGGCACTTGATACTCCTGACCAGTCTCTCCCTAGAACTCTCTGCACCCTGAGCTCCCGCTATTCCACTCTTCCAATTCTCCTCCCCTCTCTTCTCAAATCCCACATAGAACAAAGGAGGGCATCGGCAACTCAGTCTCCTTTATGGGCTCTCTCCTCTCCTTGCTTCTTTTTATTTCTTCTCCACACACTTCCCATCAATAATCTAGTCTATATTTCTGGTTTTAATCACCATCTATTCACCTGTGACTCTCAAATCTACACTTCTACTTGCCTGAACTCGATTCCCCAACCACTTATGGGACATCTATATCTGGAGGAATGGTACAAACCCCACATTCGGGGTGCCTGGGTGGCTCAGTCATTAAGCGTCTGCCTTCGGCTCAGGTCATGATCCCAGCGTCCTGGGATCGAGCCCTGCATCGGGCTCCCTGCTCCGTGGGAAGCCTGCTTCTCCCTCTCCCACTCCCCCTGCTTGTGTTCCCTCTCTCACTGTGTCTCTCTCTGTCAAATAAATAAATAAAATCTTAAAAAAAAAAAAAAAAAAAAAGAACTGCCTTCTGCCCCAAACTGGTTTCTTTTTCTGCTTCCCAAATGTTCGTGAATGGACACCCAGTTATCCCGAAGCAGGAATCTGGAGGCGCCTTGCCCTCAATTCGCACAAGTCTCCCACAGGTCTTCCTCTGCATCTCGGCCACTAGGGCTTCTCCATTCTCCAGCCTTGGTCCTTGCTCACCGAGACTGTTCTCATTCCCTCCAACCTGCTCACTCTTCACTCCCAATAGTCCAGCCCAATCTCGAAAATGCAGTCACAGGGCTATTTCTAAATAACACACCTCTCTCACAGCTCTGGGCCTTTCCAAGTTTTCCTTTGCCTAGAATGCTTTCTTCCACCTTGTCTAAGGAGTCCATACTAGTCTTTCAAGCATCAACTCCTATGATACTCTCTCTAAAAAACTCTCCTTGAAGCTCCCAGTGTGCCTCTCTCTTTCCCCAGGTAAGTTAGGGTGCTCTTCCTCTGCACCCCCACAGCACTCCATCCATGCCTCTGTTACTGCACACCCTCCACTATGTGCTAATGCTGCTCTCCTACCCTCTGCCATTAGACCAAGAGATCCTCCAGAGCCTCTTCCTCACCCACCTCTTTCTCTGCTGCCTAATGGAGGGCCTACTGATAATGGACATTCAGTGTTTGTTGAATAAACCAATCACTTTTTGAGTCTTTCATTTATTCCTTGCTTGTTGACCTTGGAGAGATATTTTTTTCAGTAGGAAGATATTCAGGCCATGTTTTTCTCACCAAAATATTCCAGAAACTCCACATTCCAAGTTAATCTGATCAGACAGAATAGCCTCTCTAATCCCACTTAGGACTGGATATGATCATGGCTTCTCCCCTCCAGTTCATCCCCAACCATGCACTTATCCTGATTTTCTCCTCAAAATTGCATTTGTTCCTGACAGTGTATTTGGTGTTAACACTTCACCTAATTCTGGCTCAGTCTATAGTTCATACTTTGCTCTACAAGTGGCCTTTATGTATCAATCCACAGCAGTTCTAGATTGTAAATACCAAAACAGAAGGACCGTGTCTAACTTCTCCTATTTGGTCAGACACAAAGAGGTACGCAGAGGCTTTTTCTGAAATTCCTAGTTTTCAAAAACATGATGTCAAGTGCTTCTTGGGCAGCAAAATGGGTTGTAGGGAGGAGAAGAGATAGGAAGTTTCCACGTACTCTAGCAGCTAAGCTATGAATAGAGAGGAGAGGGCAAGAGTGAAGCTGGAGAGCCGCCTGACCTGGTGGTAGTTGGAGAGGTTGCTGTGCATGTCAGCAATGTCCTCACTGGATACTTCTTTGATGACCAGAGTTCGATCGTAGGAGATAAGGAAGCGACCGTCGCTGCCTTCACTTTCACTCGGGGGACTTCGGGTGAGGGATACCTAGGAACACAGGCCAGAGGCTCTTTTCCTCTGTGTATGGAGATGCAAGTCATAGGATAATGGTCAAGTGACTGTGTCTGGAAGTGGATAAAACCCCTGCATAAAAGGCTGAGCAGGGATTCTTCATCTGGACTGAATGAAAGTGAAAGCAAAAATTTTAATGTAGCTACATGTTTCCCCAAGGACAGGGTTAATGGCTTTCATCAGATTTTTGAAGATGCCCGTGACCACAAAGAGATAAAGAATCAGACTTGCCAAAGCTCCCATTTCTCCCAACATGACTGGCCCAAGGATTCCCTGGTTGTCAGGGAGAAAGGACCCCTCTCACCCAAAAAGAACTCTCACCAGGTAATCTTGGTCATCAATGCCAAATCGATCACGGAGGTTCCTGAAGACCTGGGGGCAATACTCCTTGAACTTGAAATGACTAGGCAGATTTTCCCTGAAACAGGGGTTTCAAGGTAAGAAAACAAAGTAACAGTATAACCTTACATTTATATAGAGCTTGACCATTTATAGAGCACCTTCACACATTTACCTTATTTGATTCTCATAAAACTCTCGTAAAGTCCTTTAAATGTATATTATTCCCATTTTATAGAAGGGGAGACTGGGGCTCAGGGTGGTTGAGTGACCTGCTTCAAACATAGAGCTGGTAAGTAGCTTAAGTAGAACCAGGATTTAATACCTGTTTAAACAGCATCATTTCACAAATCTCACGTAAGTTCCAGACATCCTAAAATCAGCAATAGGTGCCACTGTTTGGAATGGCATCTTCTGATACCAGAAGCACCTAGGAAACTCAGATATTTCTTTCAGAGAGTCTCTATCAGAAGCTAATGGTAAGGGCATCTAAATGTATTTAGTCTGTGGTATTGCCAGACTAGATGAGAAACAAACTATTACAAATACATAAGGGTATAGAGAACACTGGAAGTTATTTTAATAGTTTCTTTGCATGATACTGAATTTCTGCACTGGGAAGGGGGTTAGAACACAGAGCTTGTAAATTGCCTTCCAAATCTAAAACCTTCAATTCACTGAATCTTAACTCTTAAAATTATGTATTATTTTCTTCTAGGAAGGTTGACAGGAGAAGAGCAGGGATCTCCACATACCTGTGGAAAAGGTGATTGTTGACCTTGATCTTGGAGCTAGCCTTAAAGTCGTCTGGCAGCAGCATCACGGGGGGAGGCACCTGGCTGAGCTCATTGATCTGATAAGCCAAAACAAGAACAGGGAGCCAGTGAGGAGTGGTGTGGAGAGCTACTTCTACACTGTGTCTGGGCAAGAGTCAGAAAAGGGCAACTCAAACCTCGTTCCTTTAAGAACACTGGTTATGCATCTACTTGCCAGAGGTGAGAGAAAGCATCCAACCTCTTCCGCTCCCAACAAGGACTGCAGTAAGCAGCCCCCACACACAGCCCCTCACACTCCACCCCCAGGGAACTGCATGCTCGCACCAGTCATTTTATATTAGGCAAACTCTGTGAGCAGCTCAGGGTTATTTTTAAAGCTGTGAGAAGTTCTAAAGAAAAAAAATACCCTCAGCAGACTCAAAACACTCAAGACAAACAGTTCTATGCTCCATTAAAAACAAAACAAAAGGCATTTTTTTTTTTTTTTCTGAAGTAGACAAGAGAGTTAATGGGACTCTGAGGAGTCCACAGCAACAAGAATGAGATGTCCACATCCTGCAGGAGGCATGTCCTTACAAACAGGACCAGGCCTTCCAAACCACCCTGACCCAGGTCTCTCTAGTAGATCCCCCCTGCCTGGATATAAAGTAAAAGAAGAGCAGCTGATTTCAGAGGGAATGCATGCAGGCAGGCAGAGGGTATGAGCTCATTAGCTGTCTGTTCCTAAAGTCAAGCCAACCCACGGCCCAAAGGTTGCAAGCAACACAAGCTCTCCTTGGCCCCCAGAATCAGCCATCTGCTAATTCTGGGTGGAAAGGGAGTTCCTGTACGAAGAAATCCCAGGAGATGTGTTTTCTCCCCAGTGTTGTCACAGTACTGCTCACCCACCTTTATTTATTTATTTATTTTTTAAAGATTTTATTTATTTATTTGAGACAGAGAGAATGAGAGACAGAGAGCATGAGAGGGAGGAGGGTCAGAGGGAGAAGCAGACTCCCTGCCGAGCAGGAAGCCCGATGCGGGACTCGATCCCGGGACTCCAGGATCATGACCTGAGCTGAAGGCAGTCGCTTAACCAACTGAGCCACCCAGGCGCCCTCACCCACCTTTAATAGCGCACTTAACATACGACTCTAATGGGTAGTTTATATAAGTTCCCCACCTACACTGTGAGCTTTTCGAGGGCAAGGACCAGTTGTAGCTGTCTGTGTCTCTCAGGTGCCTAGCTAGCATAATGTTTGGCACAAGGGGTCCTGAGGTGTTTCTTAACTGAATAAATGGGTGTCTTGCCTACCTTTATTTGATCATTCAACAGAGGTTATGAAGTGCAGTCTAACCTAAATCCCACAGATTGCAGTGAAACCGTGCTCCTCTCATTCTCAGTACAAAAGGAGGACAGAACATATTCTTCCAGGAAAAAAAAAAAGCCACTTGAGATTCCCAGCCTAAAATTCAGCTATAGTTCTTCATGCCCCCTCCTCACCACCTGCTGTCAAGCAGGCTGAATCATCACTAAGACATATGTTCAAGGAATTCTCCATTTTAGACACTTGAAGTAAATGTGGGTTGGCTGCACAGTGGGGTGTTGGAGCTGAAGTATATATACCTAGGGAAGCTGAGGCAGCTCTCATGTGTAACTCCCTCAACCCTTACCAAAGAAAAATCCTCCCTGTTCAGCTTCCCAAAGGGATGGATGGGTCACCTGGAAAGTACACATGAGAGGCAGCTCTACCTCCATCAGCTTTGCCCATACCAAGTGCCTTAGCATAGATACTCTGGGAGCGGTCCACAGAACCACAAATACAAATACAGACACCCAACGACATTCTAAACCACAAATTAAGAAGGGGACAAAAAATTGTATTCTTCCTCACCCTCGTCCATCTCTACAACCCTGCTGTGACTATAACGACTTGAGGAAATTGATTTATAAAATATTGCCTGTTACAGCCAAGATCACTACATCCCTCCCACTCCAAATCTGAGGAAGGAGGAGCAATAGCTGTGCTTCCTTCACCTGAGTGAAGGAAAATAGATGCACTGGCCTCTTTGGCCTCCTCCTGATTCCCAGGCCATACCCCTCTACCTGTTTCTAAAGTTAACCATCATAGTGTCCCCAGGACCAGAGCGGCAGCGCCATCTCTTTGGTCAAAGACGAGCCCCCCACTTACACCAAACACCATCACTCCAGCCAGCAATGGGGATGCAGTTAAGAGCAAAGGCTTATACCATACATAAGGCTTAATGGGGCTCAGGGTGGGTAGCTTCTCTGAAATGCTGTACCTCTGGAAGGGAAAGGAAGAGACAAGCAGGATTAGAAAGTCCAGGAAAGCCTGGAGCTTTTCCCCAAAGCCAAGGTTCCAAAATCAAGGACAGCAGCTAGAAAGGAAAGTGAACTATCCCCCTCATTTAGCTACCTTCCCTGCTCCCCTTCCACACACAAACTCTCACCGGACACCTCACCACCACCCCACCCTGAACAGCCACACCTCCCCCTAATGTCCTTCCAGCTGAAGCCGGGTCCCAGCCGGTCTCTGTGGCCTGCGGCTGAGGCTGGACCTGGCAGGAAGGAGGCAGCGAGCTGGATTTCAGGTGGAGAAGGCGGAACTAGAGTGGTGGAATAGAGGGCAGAGGGGGAAACAAAGTCTACATTTCAAAAACGAAACAACAACAACGTCTAGGGCGAGAAGATACGCCGGGGAACACCTGAGGTTTGGTGGGCAGGGACCAGGACAGCCGCGGGGGGAAGTGGCCGCGCGAGGGGCTCCGGAGGCGGAAGCCTGGAAACAGGGACGCCCAGAGGAGCCAGAGCAGCGGGGTTCGGACAGGGCTTCTGGGGGGGCTAGTGCCGGGTCTCACCGAGTGGGCTACGCCCCACAGGAACACGCCCACCAGCGGGTCGGCCGCCCGGAACACCTTCACCTTCTGCTGCACGAAATGCTTCTTCTTGGTTTTGGAAGCGAAGCCGAAACCCGGGCCCGGGGCCGCTGTCGCCGCCGGTACGGTGGCCGGCGGGACAGAGGAGGACGCCATAGTCTCCCTCTCCCGTGCACCCGACGGAGTGGAAGCCGGAGCCCGCGGCGAAGCAGGCTTCCGACTCCGGAAGCGGTGCTCACCTGGGCCGCCGTCACGTGACCGGAGGCTGGCCCGCAGGCGCGCAGCAGGGCGGTGCGGGGCTGGCTCCGCCCCTGGCGCCCGCCCACCCCAACGCCCGCGCGGTGGGTGGGCTCACCTGGCGCAGGGGCGGGCGCACGGAAGCCACGTTCCCTGCGGGCTGCCGGCGGTCCGCCGGGCCCGGACCTGCCACCGAGGCGGTGGGGAAGCGGCCTGGGCTGGCCTCGTTCACTCCCAGGTCGGCGGCTCTTTTGCTGCAAAGTCGTTGCCTTCCGGTTTTGCCCAGTTTCTGGGAGTAACCTCTCGCCTGAGGCTCACCCAAAAGTATTTCTTTACGAAGTAGGAGATCCTTTAGGTGGTTTCGATGGATTAAATGGACTTTTACGAGAACCACTCAGGCATCATTCTGGGGGGTGACTCGAGTATTCCGAAAGTGTAGGCACGAGGTGGTGAACTAAAACAGTGGCTGTTGGGATGGAAAGAAGGGAATGACATCTAAAGGTAGAGTTTGATGTCAGTTTGGAAAATTCTTAGTGGATGTGGGACTTGAGGGAAAGGGAGACCTTGAGATTGAATCCCAGGCTTCTGGCTAAGGTGAGGAGACATGGTGGTGGCGACATGAAAAGAGGCAGTTTGGTGAAAAGTTCAGTTTGGAATGTGTTTGAGGTACCTGAGGGCAATTGAACATATGAGCCCAGAGCCCAGAATAGTCTGGGCTGGGGATACAGATGGAGTAATTGTTATGGAATCTGGGGAAGTGGATGGCACCTTCCAGAGAAAGCAAGAACCCTGGTATAGACCAGCATTTAAGAGGCTAGTGGGAGACGACTGAGAGGTAAAAGGAACCAGGAGAGCAGGGTCACAGACCAAGGAGTTTCCAGAAAGAAGGAGTGGAGAGCAGTGTCACATGTCATGGAGAGGTGAAGCAAGACAAGGATGGAGAAGTGCCCATTGTATTTGGCAACCAGTGACCTTCAGAAAGCAGTTTCAGCAGAACAAGAGCCAGTTCAAGGTGGGCTGAGGAATGAATGGGAGATGAAGAAGTGGGGAGGGGAAGCTTGGGACTTTGTCAGGAAATCTGGCTGTAAGAAAACAAGATGGGGAGTCACTTACAGAGAAGCACGGTAAAAACACACACTTTTCAGGGCACACTTGGCTGGCTCAGTCAGTAGAGCATGTGACTCTTGATCTCAGGATTGTGAGTTTGGGCCCCAAGTTGAGCATAGAGATTACTTTAAAAAGTAAAAGTAACACACTTTTCAGGGAGACCTTACAAGGAGAAGGGGAGAAATCACAAAGAAGATATAACCTGCCCGTCTGCCACACTTTTAGATATTTTATATATTGGGTCTATGTAAGTATCTCAAGAATGAAGGATCTAGAAGGGACTTACTTTAGTCCAGAGAAGAGAGATTTATCACTTGTTACGAGGAAGAAAGGAAAGGATCGGTGCAGATATAGGTAAGTGTGTAGGGATAGAGGGCAGATGAAGAATTTCACAATCAATTGCCTTAATTGTTTGCCTAACAGAGGAGGTGAGAAGGGAACGGAGTGTTGGCCAGCTGCTCTGGGAAGCAAGCGAGGAAACCAGTAGGGATACACAGGAGCCGTGAGCAGCACCAAAGGGCCAGTTAGCTTCCTAGGCTTTCAGTTGCCCCAGTGTTTCGGTCATGCATTTTTCTCCATTCATCTCAGAAGCTCCAAGGTATGAGCAGAGAGGACACATAGAGGTATGCTCTAAAATGGGGATGGGGGGGCGCCTGAGTGGCTCAGTTGTTGGGCGTCTGTCTTCGGCTCGGGTCATGAGGCTCGGGTCATGATCCCAGGGTCCTGGGATCGAGCCCCGCATCAGGCTCTCTGCTCAGCGGGAAGCCTGCTTCTCCCTCTCCCACTCCCCCTGCTTGTGTTCCCTCTCTCGGTGTCTCTCTCTCTGTCAAATAAATAAATTTTTTAAAAATCTTAAAAAAATAAAAATAAAAATAAAATAAAATGGGGATAGAGGGTGCTTGGCTGGCTCAGTTGGTAGAGCATGTGCCTCTTGATCTCCAGGTCGTGAGTTTATGCCCCACATTGGGCATACAGATTGCTTACTTACAAAATAAAATAAAATAGGGGTTAGAAGGGTGAATGTGGTAGATGATCTTGGGACAAGAGAACCGAGCTGTTGGCAAAGGAGGAATGGAGTCCCACTGGAGAGGGACAGAATTGACACTGGGACTGAGGTGATGGTCTGGGGGAAAAAATGAAGAGAATGGGATACCATTTTTTGTTAAAAACTACAAACAACCTAAATTGATGTCCTCCAGTAGTGGAATGGTTGAAAAAATTATAGGATAAGTTTATGAAAAATTGTATCTATATTTTAATGAGGTACTTCTTTTTTTTAAGACTCATTTATTTTTAGAGAGAGTGAGAGAGTATGCGAGCGGGGAGGCGGGGGCACAGAGGGAGAGATTCTCTTAAGCAGACTCCATGCTGAGTGCAGCACAACACAGGCTCAATCCCACAACCCTGAGATCATGACCTGAGCCAAAATCAAGAATCGGATGCTTAATCAACAGAGCCTCCCAGGCGCCCCTATTTTAATGAGGTAAGTCTATGTATAATGACATGAAAAGATCTCCAGAATATATTTTTAAGTGGGGAAAACAAACAAACGTGTGTAAATATATAGAAAAACATCTGGAAGAATATATACCACGCTGTCAAATGCCATTACATGCAACTAAGGGAGTGGGACCAGGAAGGGATAAAGATTTACAACACCGCGGAGTCATCATTGAATTTATTTTATTTTCAAGGTATCTATGTACATCAAGTAAATACACACTGGGGTTTGTGCGGCTTGGTTTGTCTTCCACACTGGCATGCAACATTTTGGCAGATGGGAGTGGGCAGGCCAGGTGCCCCTTGTGGTGACCCTGGCTCTCTGGAAAGGGATGCTGGGGTGGGGGGGACGTAGAGTGAAGCTTCTGGTGAAGGCCTTGCGTGCGTATTCTTATTTATGTAAGTGAATTAGATTTCCCTTACATCTCTCTCCTCATCTGCCCGACACCTTCAAGTTTTCTTGTGCGTTTTAAAAGAATTATTTGGTGGCAAGATTACATAAAGCCCACTGGCTTCTCAGCTGCCCTCTTGGCAAATATTAGCTCAAGTCCACAGGTGCACAGGCATCTTCCTTCTTCTCCCATTGGGCCTTTCCTTCTCTGCTCTGAGTTGGGGGCTTGGGGCAGGGGAGCCAAGCTGAACCCCTTTCCCTAAGAGGAGTGGTTTGCAAACTACAGAACCCTCAGGTTCTGAATTCTTAGGACCATTCAAGAGCTCCTCCACTAAGGAAGCATTTTCCACCAAATAAAGAAAATGTAAACTGCCCAGGTCTGCGTCACTTTGGGTTATTTTTTATATCAGGGTTCTATATAAGATTTATTTTTAAAAATGTTTGAATATCGCTGCCTTGGATTTACTCTACACCCTTCTGGTAGATTTTTCCCTGCATTTTTCCATAATTGCTAAGAGGGGCCCAACAGGTAAAGGAAGAAGGAACTTTTTCCCTTGAAGGAGTCCCAGGCTAATACAGCCTATATTTATAAGCTGGCACTCCCCCCAAGCTTTCTTTCTTGCCTTAGAAGCTAGGTGATGGTTGCCCTGCTGCTGGGGGATCCTGTTCTTCCATCCTATGTAAGACTGGGTATCTGGACACCAGACTTTCTTGATTTGGACTTTCTTGATTTTGACCTCCACTCTCCATCCCTGTAGTTACCTAGAAAACCACCTTAGCACCATGTGGAAGGAAAGGATGTCTGAAACCAAAGTAACAGTCCTATCAATTACATGGAGCAGTGTTGGGGGGAGAGAACTCCCCCCTCACCACCCCCTCCCCAGTCTGGAAAATCTGCTCTGCCCATTTCTTCAAAGTGCACTTAAAACCAGATGGGGACATTATCAAAGGAATTCTGTCAAATAAAAAAAATTTTTTATGCATCATGGGGAAAAGTCAGGCTCTAGCCTGAAAGGAAGGCATCTTGAGAGAGATATTTTGCTAATGAACTGGAAGGTCCCAAACCAAAAGGTGGACATGAGAACATGCAGCCCAATATGGGACAGAGAAAGGAATCCAGCTCATCACTGTGGCAAAAAATACTTGGAATTTCCCAGCCTGTTCACCCCCAAACCCAAAGAAGCAATTCGCTGACTACACGTGCCTGTAACTATCACCGGACATATGAGCAGCCACTGACAGACTGTTGGGAAGGGTCTGCCTCCTCAAGTTTTCCAAATATTTTAAAGCAACTCTAGGTTCTGTTCATGAGTTCTGGGACAGAGAATATCAAAAGGAGTTTTGAGGAGAAAGGGAAATGGTCCCTTGAACAATCCATGTCCTTGGTCATTGGGGCAGGGGGTCAGGGGACAGGAAGAGGAAGGCAAAAGGTACAAAAAGGGAAGGTGGTTCAGTTGAGGGGTATATGAAGAAAATTCTACGTGTCAGGTAGCAGTCCTTCCAGGTTACCCTCCCCTGTGCTGTCGGCGAAAAAGGAGGGGCGAGTCTATTTCTGTGTCTTCTTCTGACGCTAAGACATTCTTCTGCTTAAGGCTTTGTGTGTGTGCGTGTGTGTGTGTGTGTGTGTGTGTGTGTGAGAAGGATTACGGCCCTCTAGCTCCCATTTTTCCTTTTATCATCTCCATGACTAACACCACTCAGTGTGAGAGACACGTGTTTGAAAGAAGGAACACTCACCCTCCTCCCTATTGCCCCAAATGAGGAGAGTGAGTATACTATGCTTAGAAATTGCTAAATACATCATTAGATACTTAGAGAATAAGACAGAGAGGAGAGAGACATAGCAGCAGCTTTTGATATATAGATACAGAGTACAAAGAGATACAGAGTAAGAGAAGACATCAAACAGTACAGTTGAACAACGAGGGTTGGGAGGGAGTTGTTAGTATCAGAGACCACAGGTTTGCAGCATGCTGAGAGGAGAGGCCTCAGTCCCTCTTAGAAACTGGGGAAGAAAGAGAAAGAGGTTGTGAGGAACCACCTTGCAGCCCAGCCACTCAACAGGAACAGGGTGGTATTTGTACAAACTTTGACTTACGGTCTTGTTCCTTTAATGCCAACAACCGGACACCACTCCCCCAGGGCCTGCTCCTCTACCCCAGGTCTTCCTCTTTCTTCCCCATCCCTCCTTCTTTGCTCCTCATGCCCTGTTGCCTGTGTGTGCCTGGCCCACTATCCCGGAAAGCCCCCAGAGAGGGCTTGGCATGGACGCAGCCTGGCAAGTGACTGGCCCTATTCCTCTCATTTCTAGTTCTCCAGAGATCCAAAGGGGACGATAAGACAGGCTCCTAGTGTCCAGTTCTGGGCCCTAAAGCAAGTGAGAAGCCTGGTGACACACAAGCTGGGAAGGTGCCTGAGCTGCTGGAAGAGAGGACCTGGGGACAGAGGTGGAACGAGGGGGCTAAGAGGGGGAACACAGCTCTTTACTACCTCCACTGAGCAAGGTGGCAGGGGAGTGCTGACGCTGCAGTATTAGAGACAACAAGTCAGACCTCCTGGGGCATTTCCTAAAGCTTATTGGTGACCTACACAGATCGGAGATGTATGCGACACAGGTACAGGAATGAAGCCAACACCTCCTTTACTGGAGGTATCTTGGTTCAGAAAATACCTATCCATCCAAAATTCTTTTAGGGTGGAGGCAGACAGGGGGTTGAGATGATTTCTCAAGGTCTCCTAATATCGACTACATTCCGGGGGCGGGTTGTGGCTCTAGGCGGACATCACCCCTGCTCACTCTTTTTGACATGTGGCAGTGACCCCTAGTGGCTGAAAAGCAGTACTGTGGTTACTACTTTGGCCAAAAGGAAAGCATCAGCGGGGGAGGGGAGGTCAGTGTCCGGAGCCTGGGGGCCAGGAGGGACGTATCCCCCAGGCAGGGAAAGCAGGAGCTGAGGGACGACTATATAGTAAAAGTTTTGAGATGATGAAAAAAAGCAGGAGAAACAAAGAGGCTGAGGGCCAGACAGGAGGCAACCGGAGGCTGGTCAGAGGAAGCAGCCTGAAGCTACCTGAAAGTGCAGGTATGCGGCAGTCCGTGAGGGAGATTAGCTGGCTGCCGTCTCTTGGTGGAGAGGGAAAAGCTTGGTCTGGTCCTCAGCCTCATAGCCGCAAGGCAGGTCACTCCTAGAAGAACAGACCCAGCACTGTCAGCTCCGAATAGAGGAAAACATCCCTGTCACTTTGCTCTCATAGCATCCCTGTGAGACAACAAAAGGCAGGGACTATTCGGGATTTAGAGGAATACAAGGAAAACCAAGGCTGGAGAGATGGAGCTGACTCGCCCAAGGTCACAGAGTTCCCAAAGGAAGGAGAGAAAGCCAGGTCATCAGACGGCCATGGCACTCCCACAGCCCCCATGACGGAGTGGGGAGAAGCCACAGGTGGGATTGGAGGAGGGGATGTGCTCTCTGTACCAAGAGGCAGGGGATGAGTAGATCCTTGGGATGACCCGGTGATGACGAGAATGGTTCTCATTTCCTCCTCCTTTCCCTGCAGGCTCCAGAGAACCTCTAAGTAGGGCACGAGGGAAATTTAACCATTTCTTCTGGTCCCACCCAGAGAACTCAAGAGCAATGGGGATGGGTGTACCTGTTGTCATTGATATCTGTGGCATTTCCTGAAGACA
The DNA here is from genome assembly GCF_054177405.1 of Leptonychotes weddellii. Taxonomy (NCBI): domain Eukaryota; kingdom Metazoa; phylum Chordata; class Mammalia; order Carnivora; family Phocidae; genus Leptonychotes; species Leptonychotes weddellii. The sequence continues at coordinate 107,799,541 of NC_138373.1, read as the reverse complement.
TCATCATTGAGAACACAGGATTAGGAGAAGGAAAAAGGAGACGGGGTGTTAGAAGCCATCTCCCCAAACCCTCTCTCATCCTGACCCCTTAGAGAAAAAGGTAAGACTTTGGAGTATAGCTGCCACCTGGGTCTGTGGCTCTGTATTTGCAACTCCCCCAAACTGCCTGATCATTTTGTGTGAGAAAGTTCTCCCTGACCCCTTCTAAAGGAAAGGAGAAAGGGGAAGGCAGGGGAGGGTGGGGACAAGCACGGCAATAGGAGGAATCCACTTCTAAGACTCCAAGATCCTGAAGGGATGGGCAGCGTTCAAGCTGTAGGCACAGGGTCACTTACTTTTCTTCTACTTTTCAACTTGCCCTGGGGATCCCAAAGGCTGGTCACCCATCTTTTTCACTCACCATTGTCCATGTTGGCCTTCTGGTAGGATGCCAGGGGCCCACTGGAAGATGTGGCCCCGCTGCTGGTACAGGAGTTTGCAAAGCTGGATGGAGCAGAGAAGAGAGATGCCGCCTCTGGCACCCGCCCTCCAATATGCTGAGGACCCATAATCCCAGTGGGGATGGAGCCGTACACCCCTCCCGTCCCCAGAGAACAGAGGACAACAAACGGGGCCACAGGCTGAGAGGGCAGTGCCCACCTTCTAACCGTAGGTGTGAAGTTGAGAAAGGGTTTGAGATGAAGCTACTTAGGAAAGGAATTAAGCAGCTGACCCAACCTATGCCTTATAGAGAGCAGGGAGCCTTGGGTTGGGACCCCAGCCCACACCCGGGGCCACTCACTACATGTCTGACGTGGAGCTGGGCGCAGCCTGCAGGTACAAGTTCTGATAGTTCTGGAAGAGGTTGTTGGTGTAACTGATGCACTCAGGGCTCCGGGTGCCATAGGGGTTGGTGGGTGAAGATGCTGGGTAGTGGCCGGGCCGGACGGGTTTGGCTGTGGTAAAGCAAGGAAAATGACCGTGAGGAGGCCGTTTCCCTGCAGTTGCCCCGGTCCTGGAAGTCACAGAGCTGGAGCTGAACCGAGCTGCTCATAACATCACTCACTTTTATACGTTTTGGGGGGATGGCAGTGGGGTGATCCTGGGGTGGAGGTAGGAGAAAAAGCAATCATCTAGTTGCTTGACACTTCGGAACGTGCTGATCTCCCCCGGAGGTAATCCCACCTCGTCTGCTGCCACCCAGAACCACTCACCAATCTGAGCAGAATGGCCCCGCTTGCCAGAGGTCTTGTACCGAACGGCCTCCTTGATGCGGTCCACCTCCTGCTGGTACCGGCGCTTGTCCTTCATGGCTCCTTCCTTGGCCTCCTTCAGTGCACCCTCCAGGGCCTTAACTCTCTCAGCCGTAGCCCTAAGTCGTTTTTCCAATTTAGGAAGCTCACAACGCAGATCTGCATTGTCACGTACCAGCTGTGGGGTAAGCCCGAGGGAAGAGGCCAAGGCAAAGCCGGAGACCCAAGAGAGAGCCAGCGGTGGAGCGGTGGCGTGTGGGGGTGCGGGGCAGGGAGAGAGAATAAAGAAAAATCAAGTCAGCGTAGACGGAGACAGCACTCTTTCCTCGAAAGGCCTCGTTCCCTTTACCTAACTGCTCTTCTGGCCTGTTTTTTCCTTCTCCTGGAGCAAACAGTGGTCAGGCATGAAAAAGTCACATCGTTTTCTGAGTAGCAAAACGTGCCAGGTCCACCGTAGCCCAGAACTCTTGGGACAGTGCCCTGTCCCAGTCTTTTCCTGGCCTCGATACCCACCCCCCAATACCTCACAGCTTGTGCCAGACCAACAGCCCCAGGGCAACCGTGGGGATGAGGCACCCCTCACCCAGAGATGGCTTTGTAGGCATGCACAGGGCGGGACAGCAAGAGCGCAGTGGCAGTCTGGAAGGTGGATATGGTTTTGAGGGCAGGTTAGGTGCAGTGGAGAGCAAGAGCAGAAGCTGAAACATGGGAGCCCCCCCTCACCCCCCACCCGCACACATTCACACAGCACCCCATAGGAAGGAAAGAAAATGTTTGAGGGTTCACAAACATTTGTGCTCATTACCTTCACATTCAAGGACTTCCTGGGCTGTCCCTCCCCCATTTAATTTAAGGTAGAGAGTGGTAGCAACCACCTTGCAGCCAGAGAAGACTTCCTGATCTTTTTATAGGATTGCGTACAATAACGGGGGCGGGGTGGCTCCAGCCTGCAGGAGCCGGCCTTGGAAGATACCAGGTAAGCTGGTAGAGCAGGGAACCCGGGGAGAAAGGGCAGAGCTTGGAAATACATCTGTGCCCCTTCCACTTTGGACAATTTAAAGATTATAAACAATGGTTGGCTGTGACAAGAGTTCAGCTTAATTGAGACTAGGGCTGAAGGCCTGGCTATTTAAGAATCTGTGAATTGAGAAGTTTCTACATCTCTCTCATTTCCCTTTCTAGTCTTGTGTCTGCTGAGGTGGGACATTGTGAGGAGGCCTCCGTCATCTAGGTGAGTTGTTTTTGGTCTTTGGGACTTTGAGCAGAGAGAGGCAGCGGCTTCAGTGAGGAAAAAGGAAACAGCCTGTGGTTTCCCGACACATCCAACACTGTGGATAAGCCTGGAGGGCATGATGCTGAGTGTAATAAGCCAGCCACAAAAGGACAAATTCTGCAGGATTCCACTTATAGGAAGTACTTCGAGGAGTCAAAATCATAGAGGACGAAAGAAGAATGGTGGTTGCCAGGGGCTGGGAGGGAGGGGAACGGAGTTACTGGGAAGTGGGTGTAGAGGTGCGGTTTTACAAGATGACAGGGATGGGGAAGGACAGTGGGGGTGTTGCACAACCGTATGAATGCATTTAATACCACTGAACTTAAAGACTGTTCTGGTGGCAAATTTTATGTGTATTTTACCACAATAAAAATATTGGGAAAAAACAAGCAATACGCCATGCATTTGGACAGAGAAGGAAAGTGAACACAGAGAAAGGAACATAGGATGGCAGAACTGATTACAAATGTTTCTTCCCTGCACTTTCAACTTTTCCGGAATGTTGTTACATTGTTATACTGCTGTATAATAAGCAAAGGGGGAAAGATGATAGTACAGCCCTTTGCGGGCCCAAATAAAATAAATATACCCTGCAGCTTATCATTGGGCCACAGTCCTGGGATTTTTTTTTAATTATATATGTTAAAAAAAAAAAAAAAAAAAGATGTGCCAAGTATTTGCTAAATATGCTGGGCATTGCACTGAGAAATTTAAGCTCCGGTTTAGTGAGAATATGAGTCTAGATCAAATGTTCAGGTGGGTTTGAAAGAAAGGGAATAAAGTATAGATTAGGGTTTACTGCACGAATCAGTTAAAAGAGCCAGTTGACACACTGTGGCATGTCTTCAAGGCTCAGATATTTGGCGCTAGAGAGGGTGCTCCTGCTCTGTACACACCAAACATTTCCTGTCCTGACTCCTTTGGACTGCCCCTTCTAGCTCCCCACCCCATACCTTTGAAACCCAGTCATCCACCTAAGGAGCCGCAGCAGCAAGGAGGGGGACAGAGAGGCAGCAACTTAATACACAGGAGTTTCAACCAGGCCCACCCAGGGGCTGGTTGCGCCATCTGGAGGACATCCTTTAATTACCCTGCATGCCTGCCCCAGGCCTACGCAGATGGAGTTCTCTCAGTGAGAGGAAGCCCAACTTCCCTGGCTTCTCCTTGCCTCTGACCAGTATCCCTCCTGTGTAGTTAACAGCCCCATGCCTCTGAAACCTCTACCAGTTTCAACCTCTCCCTCCAAATCCATAGGCCTGGGGGATTTCACTTTGAGCAGAGGCAGTTGGGAGCTTTGAGAAGGGAGAACAGGCATGGAACAAAGAACAGGGTAAAAGTGGAACCAAACATGGATAAAGAAGGGATTCATAGGAAAAGTAAAGGGAAAAGTAAGGAAAACATGCAAAAGCAGATTTCCTAAATCCAAGGGACCTCGGAGGATTTGGTACTCCTAGGCACCTAGCCTCAAGAGTTCTTTTCACCCTTTCCCCTACTCTTACCTGTTTGTGAACTTTTGTAAGCTGTTCCAGGTTGTTCTCAAGAAAGGAAATCTTCTGCTTTTGGGAGTGAATCCCCCCACTGTCCTCGGGCTCCATTTCTGCACTCTGATGAAAGACGGGGGGGAAAGATGTGGCTGTCCCAGGCCAAAAAGGTCTCACCCACACCAGGCCAAGCCATCTCCACTGGAGGCCACAGGGGTTAGAGAAACCTGCGGGCAGGGGGCAGTACGGGGGCTGGGAAGATTCCAAGGATGGCACTCACTTTCTTGACTCGAGTCGTGACGTCTTGAACGAACAGCTTGCGAAGGTTGTGGAGGGTCTGGAGTTCCCGGGCCTGGAAAGAATGATGACACATTGTGGGTAGCCAAATACCAGGTCAGTATTTTCGCTCCAAAATTATAGGAAGCGTCAGTCTATCTGGGCAGGTGAATCACTCATCCTTTAGGAAAAGATGTGTTCTGATTATGCCACAGACTGACACTGTATAAGGAATGGGCTTATGGAGAAGTCAGGGGAAGACATGAAGCCCCCACCTCACCCTGTTAACTTGGCACAGAGGGAAACCACTCACAACTGTCTCCTCCAGACCCTTGAGGTCCTGCTTGGACTGTTCATGTCGCTCGTACAGAAATCTGGGGCGAGAAGGAAACACAAGAGTCCCTCAGGACTGTCCTTCCTCCCTCTCTCCTCCCTCTCCATTCCTTTGATCTAGACTTTATTATTACTTATTATACAAGTTTCTCATGTTTGCTATGCAGAAATTAGAAAAGAAAAAAAAAGTAAGATGAGTTTCATAAAAAGCCCATAATTCTACTGCTGACAGATCGAACCAACATAACATTCTGGTGTCAGTCTTCCCAGACTCTTACTTCTATGCAGGGATATCCCACAAAAATTGTATGGGATCATACCATTCATACTGTTTTGTAGCCTGCTTTTCACCCTTAACAGAACATCACAGACATCTTTCCAGGCCAGGGCAGCTAATATTCACTAGAGGTTATTTCTGAACGTCTCTGTCTCTCCTTTTTCTTTGGCCCTTCCCCACCGCATCCTATGACTCGTCTGAGGCATCTGCTTCCTGCGGCCACCCTTTTCCCACCTGCACAGTTCCCTGCCTTTGCGGGTGTGCGTGAGTAGCGGTCTGGGCCATCACTCACGTCAGCTCCTGGAGTTTGCTGCTCTTTTCGTGTTCTTCGTTCTTCAGCTTCTCGTAATCAGCCTGAAGCTTCTCTAGCTCTAACTGCAGCTTCTGATTCAGGCTGCAGAGGGCAAGGAGGTGTTGGAGAGAACAAAAAGGTTATTAATGAGGGGGGAAAGGGAAGACCAGCCCTGCAAACATTCTCCTTCTGGTACAAGTGGGTCTGGTCAGGACTGATGGATGCATCTACTTTCGAATTATTGGAGGCAGACGCAGGCCACGGTTTCCACGACAGAGTGAGAAGCCATGGGCTACCCAATCATAAGAGCTCAAGGAGAAGAACTAGTCCTCACTCCCGTGCCTCCTGGAGCTGGGCTACAAAGCTGTGGCATGGTCAGGGGGAGTGGCCTGTGGAAGTGAACAAACCAGACCCCGGGCCAAGAGGGAGCCGTGGAGGCAGGAGCCACCCAGGGGGACTCTTACTCTTTGAGCTCATCGATGGTCTTCTGCTTCTCGTTGATCTCATCCCGGAGCCGGGCCAGCTGCCGGTGATGGGCCTCCCTGTGACTCTCCATCTGCACCTCCACGGCCTTCTGCGAACAGCCCCACCCCACACTCAAAGCCAGACTCCCAGACACCAGCTGGGAGAGGGCCGGTGCGGCCGTGCTGGGCCCCGGCTATGCCCTTGCTGTGCCCCGCCCCTTCCCCACTCGCCTTTACGTCATCCGCATCCTGTGTGTCTGGCTCCTTGTCCTTCAGGGCCACTTCGTGCACAGTTTCTGAGGGAAAGAGGGAGGGGAGCGTGGCTTACGTCGCACCTACCTCCTCCAGAAAGAACTTCACTTTTTGACCAGAGCTGCAAGTAGGGCAGGGGACATGGACCCAGTGTGGGCCCTCAGGAATATTCTTCTGGGTTAGGACAGTGCGATTTGATATGACAGGGAAAGAGATCCATGGAGGGTTCATGGCTTGTGTACAATAAGCTACAGGCCAAAGCTTCCACGATCTCAGTCTAATGCATGGGAGGAGCGTGCTGTTAGAAGGTCTATTTGACGTTTGTGGCTTTTCCTCCCCGCCCCCCTCCAGGATCTCAGATCCCAGGTCGTGTGGTTTAGAGGTTGAAAAAGGCCTCACCCTGGGCTTGCAGCTTGGCCAGCTCGTCGCTCAGGGAGTCATAGGACTCTTCCAGGTGCCGCTTCTTTAGTTCCACACTCTGCATATATTCTGTAAGCGAGCGGATCTTGGCCTCATGCTAATGGGGGAAGGGTTAGTGAGTGGAAGAAGAGGGATGGAGTCAAGGACACAGCTGGGCAACACTGACCTCTGCAGGTTTCCTCCCAGGCCCTCCCCATCTGCTGCGCCGGCCTGAAGACACAGGGCCAGAGGCCATTTCTTTGAAGACCCTTCCTTTAGACCCCATCAGCTCCGAGGGTGGTATCCCCTCTGAACCTTCGCTTCCCTGGCCTGGACCCTCCCCAGCTAGCCCAGGCTCTTCTGTCCTGGACTGTGGTTGACCCTAGGCCCTTGACATGACGGCAGGTGCCGGGAGTCTTATCCCATAGCCGCAGAATCGTCCTCCTTCCCATGGCACGCCAAGACTCTCAGGGCCCGGCACTCACCTGGGAGATGAGCAGCTGGCAGGATGAGAGCTCCCGCCCCGTCACCTCCATCTTGCGATGACACTCAACCTGCAGGTTCTCTAGCTGCCGGCAGCGCTTGACCACAGACTTGACTTCCGACTTGATTTTGCTGATATAGAGTCGGGCCACCGTGAACTCCTCCTCGATGGCCCCGCTGATCTCCACTGGCTGCGGGTGGGAGAGGGCAGGAAGAGGTGCTTCTCGGCTGCAGGGAAGCTTTCCCATTCCCGTGCATTCTGCCCATCCCCACTTACACCCGCACACACACAGACTTGGGTGGCACACGTATCTTCCAAATAACTTTTAGCTGCTATCACCTGGCATTTCACACTAAATCCTTCTCCCTGCACTTAAAGATCCAATTCCGACAGTTGCCCTCTTCCATCTTATAAGGCAATGTGATTTGGAGTCACACTGATCTGCTTGATCAGCGCAATGGTCTCCGCTACGGATTTGTGTATCTCGTTCCCAGCTCTGTGCCTCACCTCTAATGCCAGCTACATGCACATCTCCATGGCCTCTTATTCGGTACCCTCTAGAAGGTGTATTTACAGCTGAGGCTATGCAAATTCTACTTGTTTTCCCGGGTCTAGTTTAAAGGCATATTTCCTGGCTCTTTGGCCCACCTTCCTCAGTATCCGTGAGGGCCTGGGTGGTGCCCCCCTGCCTCTCCCACCAGTGCCCAGAGCAAGAATGACCTGCTGCCCCCAGCCCCACTCACCAGCTTAATCTCCCCGTTGCCCACGATGACACTGAACTCACTCAGGTCCTTCATCAGCCCATTCAGCACCTCCGCAATTCGCTTCCGCTGGTGTCCACTGACCTCTTGTAGCCGCTGCAACTCAGACTCCAGAGCCAGCATGGTGGCCTGGGGACAGCCCCTCACGTCATCCCGCTGCCATCTGCCCACCCCCCCTCCCTAGCCCGCGCAGAGCCTCTGCCTTATATATGACCCCGAGGGCTGCTACAGAGAGAACACAGGCCCTGCCCAAGGGTCTGGGAGAGACAGGGGTCAGGAGGGCGAAGGGTGATGACAGGGCGGGAGAGGGTCCCCTGGCACACTGCACAGCAGGGCAAAGGTACGAGTGTGATGCGGCCCCCCGGGCACAGACGTCCCTTGGGACGTGGAGGATGTTCTGGAGGCCAGGGGGTTCCTGAACCCCGGTCAGCCACTCACCACCTTCTGAGACAGCTCATCCACCAGAAGCTGGTTCTGCTGGCTCTTCTCTTCCACTTCCTGGGACTTCTGGTCGTAGTTCACGGCCAGCTCCTCCAAGGCCTGCAGCACCTCCTTCACCTCCTCCTTAGCAGCATCGTTCTCTGACTGCAGGTGGCTCAGCTCCCGCTGGACCTTCTCGTTGTCTCCTCGCGTGGATACCAGCAGCTTGGAGGAAGAGGCAAGGCACGTGAGGGGGTCTGCTGCCAGTGACCGCCTCTATGGCCCCCTGGTCTGGGGAAGCCGAGAACACTGCCCCAGATGGGGCCTCTCTGGCACCCTAAGCCTGGAGGGCAGAGCTCCAGGAGAGGGGCAAGGGTCAAAGCAAGAGTCAAGAGGAAGTGGGCTGTAGGTTTCACAGAAGGAAGAAGCACCCAGACTCCAAATCTGTGTTTTACACAAAGCCCCAGTTAAGTCCCCAGACTTCGATAGTTTTGGGGGGGTGACCAAGCCCGACGCAGAAGACTAAGCCCTTCTTCTATCTGGTTGTAAAAGGTCTTTTATGCCTTTTAGGGAACACACCGCTCTCCTCTCATGTCTTGTCCTCCTTCCCATTACCTCTTCCTGGTCCAGCATCTGCTGCTTAAGCTTCTCTATGAGCTGGCTCTGCTGGTTGATCTCATCGTCCTGTTGGAGGCAAGAGGGAAGGATGGAATGAAGGGAAGCTCCATCCAGTCTGGACTTATGGGGGTGGGGGCAGAGGTAAGATCCTGACAAAAATCCAGACAGTTCAGGCTTTGAGTTAGAAACCCCATATCCTAAAAAGAAGCTTTGCCCTCAGTCTCTTGCCTCACTCCTGCCCTCACTTTCAAATTCCTTTCTCCCTGGAAGGTGGTATAACCTTGACAATACACAGCAAAAGCCTTTAGGTTAAAGTGCATGTCCTCTAACCTAGAAATCCCACTTTAGTGCTCCATTCTAATCAAATCTTTCAAAAGCAAAGTCTTGGGCCTCAGAGGCAAAGACAGTGCTTTCAGAATTACTTACAAGAGCAAGAACAAGCTACTAAAAACAAAGAAGACTAGAAGCCCTAGAAGACTAGAAGTAACAAACAAATGGTTCAATACATTTTGACAAATGGACTGTTAGGCAGCCATTTAAAAAATACTTTTGTAAGGAATTGTTAACAAAGTAGGAAACTGCCCCTTATGCAATGCAGAATAAAGAAATCAGATGCAAAATTACGTATACAGTGTATCTCAACTGCATGTTCTATGTATGGAGAAAAGCAGGATGTTAATAGTAGTATTTATGAATGGTGGGATGATGGATGACTTACATTTTCTTCAATATGTTCTTATTTATCTTCTAAATTTCTTAATGATATATTTTTTATTAAGTTTAATTTCAATTCCAGTAGAGTTAACATAGTGTTTTACTAGTTTCAGGTGTATGATATTGTGATCCAACAATTCTAAATGTTATTCAGTGCTATCTTCCACATGTTCAATAATGAGCATTTGTCCCTTTTAAAATTAAAAAAAAGGCAGTACAAGCGAATTCCTTAATCCCTCACTTCTCATACCACCGGCCTCCCCTCTGTGCCCTGGGTGTCCTCACCTTGTCATCGAGCTGCTTATAGAGGCGGCGGATCTCCTCCTCGTATTTCTGCCGCTCCTCAGGTGCGATGCGCACCACAATGGATGAGTTGTCATTCACAGGGGTCTCCTCACAGAGCTCAGCTCCCAGGGCTGCATCGTCCCCAGCCAGGCGCTCCGTCTCAGGCACATTCTCTCCTGGCCAAGAGGCAGAACAAGGTGAGGGATGGGAGAAGAGAGAGCTGCATCCAGGAGTCCTTCCTCCCTCACTCCTCAACGCCAAGACCTCCGGGCAGGTCTCCATCTCTGTTGCCAAGTGCATGTTCAACCTTTTCTGGGGGATGGGATAAGGGCGGTCAGCCCCCTCTCCACTTCCCTCACACCACTCGACTGCACCCCTCCAGAAACGCAGCCCTCCTGGGAGGTTGGCCTGCCCTGAAGCCCTGCCCCAGACAGGGCCCCACTGGTCCCCTCAGCCTCCTCCTCCAGCCGCCTCTCACACCCAGTGGAACCCTCTCTAACCATTGCGCCACCGGCTGAGCTCAGCCTCTAGCTTGGTGATCGTCTCCTTCTGAGCCTTTGTCTTCTCCTTCTCCTTCTCATATTTCTTCTTCCACTGCTCAGCAGTCAACTCCAGATTCACTGAGGCAGTGTTCTTTATGGTCTTTGCCCTGGTGAGGAGAACAAGGAGATGGGACCTCCATGAAGGCTTGCGTGACACGGAGGGGAGAGAGCAACAGGGGCTGGCCCAGGAGTAGGGACCCTGCCACTGACCGCTGCCCGAACATCAGGGTGGACTTGGTCTCTGCGTCGTTGTAGCTGGATGGTGAGCAGCAGATGAACATAGTTGTCCGGCAGTTTCCTCCCAGAGAGTCCTGGAGAATCCGTGTCATTTTGCTGTCACGATATGGAACGTAGCTTTTCTGGGGGAGGAGGGAGACCACAAATCAGAAAAATATTCAACAAGGGAATCAGAAAGGAGAGTGGTGCTGACTAGGGGTCGCGCACCCCATGCATCGGGCATGATGGGACGGGGTCTAAGGGACACTCACTGTGCCCTCAGCCAGTGCAGAGATCACATTCCCAAGGGCTGACAGTGACTTGTTGATATTCTTTGCCTCATCCAGCACGGCTCCCTCTGCTCCGGTCTTGCTGACCTACCAGAGCATTAAGGGATGAGTGAGTGTGTCATGAGAGCTGCAGGGGGAAAGAGGGCTCTCATGGCCTCTTCTCTACTCAGGGGGATTCAGTCCAAGGAGGGGAGGGGACCGGGGAAGAGAACAGACAAGGCCCTTCCTCTGTTACCCTAAGTCCTCTTGACAAAAGCCACCCCCTCCCGCCCCCATATTATACTATCCCATTTATATGAAATGTCCAGAAAAGGCAAATCCACAGAGACAAAAAGTAGATTAGTGGTTGCCAGGGGCTAGGGGAGGGGGAAATAGGGAGTGACTGCTAACAGGTGATGAAAATGTTCTAGAATTAGTAGTGATGGGTGCACAACCTTCTAAGTATCCTAAAACCCATGGAACTGTATCTTTCAAAACGGTGAACTTTGTGGTATGTGAATTATATCTCAATCAAAGAGTTATTTTGATTTAAAAAAGACCCCCCCAGACCTCCTTCCCTACCCACCCCACCCCCAGGTGCCCAACCTTCTCGCTCCCTGCCAGGTCCACTAGATACAGCTTCCCACTGAGCTTCTGCTCGGTCTCCATGTTCTCCTGCTTGATGTTGATGAGGAAGATGCTGTGGCTTCGAGAGCTGTGTTCGTTCATGTCTGCAGGACAAAGGGAAAGGCGGTCCCTATACTGACACCTACGGAGCCGAGGCCCTCAGCCCCCAGCCTCCACTGACCGCTGGGGGACCCGGGGAGAAAGGGCACCTGCCAGGACTAGCCCCGACACTGCGTCTCCCAGGCAGCTGGGTCGCACACCCGAGAGGAGCCTCTTCTTCTGGAGGACACAGTCTGCCCTTGCTCACTTCCAGTCCCTCAGCCCCAGAGGACGCAGACAAGCAGCAGACTCCCAGACTCAAGAGCCCCTTAGATCCCCACTCACTGGTGACAGCCACATGACGATTTGATTTCCCCTCGTCAATCACATCTAAAATCTCCTCTGGGCTGGACACAAAGCGTTCGGTACAACCCTGCAGGGGGCGAATGGACAGTGACCCATAAACGTCGATCTGCAGATTTTATTACCTGCACGCTGACCAGACAACTTTTCAAAACTGTCTATCCAAGCCCTCAGACTCTCCCCGGCCCCTTGGCACATCTCATTCCTCCAAGACATCTGCCTTCCAATTTCTGGGTCTCTGGTCTTCCCTCCTGCCACACCTCAAATCTCAATGAGGTGACCCCCACCCAGGTGCCCCGTCCCCACTCTCACCTTGACAAATGGCACCCGATTCTTGTCCTCATGCACAGACAGATTTGTCTTGGTCACTGAATCAAGACAATGCAGGGTAAGCAAGGCTAGTACCTCCACCCCCAACTCGCATCCTGTAGCCCACTGAGACAGTAGTCTCTTCTATGTGAAAAAAGGAGAGGGGCACCTGGGTGGCCCAGTCAGTTAAGAGTCCGCCTCAGGACATGATCTCACAGTCGTGAAATTGAGCCCCGCGTCGGGCTCGGCACTCAGTGCAGAGTCTGCTTCTCCCTCACCCCCTGCTCCTCCCACCCCCCACCACCACCATTCATGCGTTCTCTCTCTCAAGTAAATACATAAATTGAAAAAATTTTCTTAAAAATGAAAAAGGAGAAAGACTTCCCCATGAAGCTTAAACTTCCAGCACACACTGAAAGCCAGTTTCTCCTCCTCCAGGATTCTAGCCTCAAGGTTCCAACTGGCCTCAGGCTGTTACTATATAGGCCTGGATCTTGAAGCTCATCTTCTGACCCTTTTCGCTTTTGGGAATTTTGGTGAATGGCGGCAAGGGACATGGGTATGAGTGTGTGTGTCCTCTGCATCTCTTGCCAAAAGCAATGTGAGCTTTCTTTTCCTTGCCCTCCTCACACCCCCACTGCCCAATGGGGTTAAACATCACTCACCATCCAGAAGGTCACGAATTTTGTCCAAGTAAATCTCAAAGTAAGAAACCTGGTCAGGGAGAAAGTGAAGAGGGCCTGTCTTAAATCTGACCCAGGGATCTCAAGTGAATGTGACCTGCTCAAATGGTAGTAGTAGGAGAGAAAGAGCAGAAGAGAATATCTTGGCAGAGAAGAACTGTGGTAACCAGAGCAGGAAAATAAGTTGGGGTGCCCAGGTCCTCAGTGGGCTCATACTAGCTCTTCCCCTCCCAGGCCCCATCTGAGGATGCCCAGCTGTCATGCCGTGATCACCTTGATGTGGAACTCAAGGTTCTCATCCATGGAGTAGATGTGGTTGAAGATGTCTCGGGCAATTCGAGGAATGATTCCCATCAGCTGGGGGTCATGCAGCTTTCCCTGGGGAGGAAACATATTCCAGAATGAGGCTGGGACTCAGAAAGAATGAGACAACTCAAGAGGTATGCAGGTGAACACAAAGGTCATAGTGGATAAGAAGACCATCTTGAGGTTGGAGGCAGTCACTGCCATGTCTATCTCTTACTGGAACGATGAGAGAATTGAGTGGCCTTTTGGACTATTAATGCAGCTGCTTTTCCGGATCAAAAGAAGAAAACTGGAGTAGTGGAAAGGATAGAAAACTGTAGCAGGCTGGAGGGATTTCACTAAAGTTCTACTACACTCCTGCCCCTCGGTTCATCCTCCAGACCAAGCAAGCTTGATTCTTAGATCTTGCCCCACTGAGATTCCTTGGCCTCTCATTTACACTCCCAGCTTCTCACCCCTCATGGAAGTCAGAACCCTCACCTCCATGGTATGTGTTTTCCCTGAGGATGTCTGTCCATAAGCAAAAATGGTGCCATTGTAGCCAGCAAGGACATCTGGAAGAGACAGCAGAGAAAGAGCACTGGTGGAAAGAAGTGGGATAAGGAATGGGGAACCTGAAAACATACATTCTAAAAATACATCTTACAAAGATAATACAGATTACCTTTGACAATCTGCATGGCACACGCATGATAAACTTGCTCCTGAGTCGTGTTTGGGGGGAACACACGGTCAAAGACATATGGCTTCCCCTAGAATGGGAATAAAACATGGCAGATATTGGCAGTCAGGATGTGAGGGAGAAGAAATACCACAGCCCCCTTCCATTAGCCTGAGAAGGCACCTGGTTTTTCAGCCATCTGCATCCACGGATGATCTGGGGGGATGAGGGGAACTAGAGAAGGAGGAGCAAAAGTTAGTACTGACACCAGGAGCTGTTCCCATGTGCTAGGGAGTGCCATTGAGAAGTGTCACAGCGTGAGATTGTGTGAGGGGATCTCAGCCTTGGTGTGATGATTTAGCATTCCACCACTCCAGCCCCCTCCCTGGGAAACCGAACAGGAAAAGACAGTAGGGCCACAGGCCATGGAGAGTACAAAACAATTCATTAACATTAAAAATCTAGGGATGCCTGGGTGGCTCAGTTGGTGAAGCGTCTGCCTTCAGTTCAGGTCATGATCCCAGGGTCCTGGGATGGAGCCCCACATCAGGCTCCTTGCTCAAGCGGGGAGCCTGCTTCTCCCTCTGCCTGCCGTTCCCCCTTCTTGTGCTCTTGCTCTCTCTCTCTCTCTGACAAATAAATAAACAAAATCTTTAAACACATTAAAAATCTACCTCTAGGTTTAAAAATAACTTCCTCAATAGATCCATATGTCCTGATATGGAAGGATCTTGCACTAAGTGAAAGATGCCAAGTTAGGGACATATGTTTAGTATATTCCCCATTACGTAAATGAAATATACATATACCAAGCTGTTGAGCTGTTCTACAAACATTAACACAAGCTCTCTCTGTGAAAGAAATATATGAAATCAGAAACATGGGTTTCCTTTTAAGGAATCAACTTTAAGTAAAGAGAAACTGAAACAAATCACTGACCTACAAGTATTTTGTTTCATTTAGGTTATATGTTACAAATCATGTGCGCTGATAAGATGTTAAAGATACAAAATATTTACAACCTGGGGAGCCAAACAAAGAATATATTCACTATCTAATCATACTAAAGGGAAGATGTCTGGTAAGATTAAATGAGACTATGCTTGTTCTCCATCACAAGTGACAAATTTCTCAGTTGTGTTTTCCTGCCATTCAGTATAAAGAGCCTATGACTTAGGGGCGCCTGGGTGGCTCAGTTGGTTAAGCGAATGCCTTCGTCTCAGGTCATGATCCTGGAGTCCCCAGATCGAGTCCTACATTGGGCTCCCTGCTTGGCAGGGAGTCTGCTTCTCCCTCTGACCCTCCCCCCTCTCATGCTCTCTCTCTCTCTCATTCTCTCTCTCTAATAAATAAATAAAATCTTTAAAAAAAAAAAAAGAGCCTATGACTTAGTTGTCACATTGTTTTACTGCAGAGCCCATCTTTATCCATCTGAAATGTAAAGCTCTAAATCTATGGTCACCAGAGTTCGGGAGACATGTTTTAACTAATTAAGGAAAGTCATAAAACTTTTATTGGCCAGAACTGGAGATAGTGGCTCTAGGAATATTCACAATATTCCATCTATACATAGAATTTTTTTCTAGAGGAATTATACAAAAATGTTAACAGTGGTTACTTTGAGGAGAGACAAGTCTTTTATTTTACATTTTGTATCCTGGATTACTTACATATATATTTTTTAAAGTTTTATTTTGTTTTATTTTTTTAGTAATCTCTACACCCAATGTGGGGCTCGACCTCACAGCCCCGAAATCAAGAGTTGCATGCTCTTCCAACTGAGCCAGTCAGGTGCTCCTGGATTGTTTATATATATATATTTTAAAGATTTTATTCATTTATTTATTTGAAAGAGAGAGAGAGAGAGAGAGAGAGCGCACATGAGAGGGGGGAGGGTCAGAGGGAGAAGCAGACTCCCTGCTGAGCAGGGAGCCCAATGCAGAACTCAATCCCGGGACTCCAGGATCATGACCTGAGCCGAAGGCAGTCACTTAAGCAACTGAGCCACCCGAGTGCCCCTGGATTGTTTATATTTTTAAACCATGTACAAGTATTATATTTTAAAAAATTTTTACTTCTTAATGTCACAGAGAGTGGGACAGTAGTGTATTATTTTGTTTCTTTCTTTTTACTTCTTTGCATAAAGGAAAACTAATAAATAGATTTTTTAATATTTAAAAGATCTGAAAAGTCTGGCTTATGGGGAAAAAAAAATCTACCTGAAATATTTATCTGATCTCTCTTTGGCAAAAGCCTCTGAAGCCCCCAAACCAGAATCCACAAAGAGAAATAGGTTGTGAAGATGCTCTCTACAATGAAGGGAGTGCTGTAAACTGATTGAGCCTTTCTGGAGGACAATTCTATTAAATATTTAAATGTCCATACTGTTTGTACTCTATATTGGGGATTCCAGTGCTAGGAATTCATTTTACAACACTTACTTAAGCACTTAAAGATTTATGTAGAAGGATGTTCAGTGCAGCAGTTTGTATTAAAGTAAAACCAGAAACAATTCAAACATCCGTCAATAAGATGTTGATTATGATACCTCCATATTCTACTCCCATTAAAATGAGTGAGGTTGGTTTACATATATTGACATGTTCAAGCTCAATTGAGTGAAAAAATAAAAACAGTGTGTGTAATGTGATTATATATATATTTTTTAAGATTTTATTTATTTATTTGACAGGTAGAGAGAGAGCACAAGTAGGCAGAGAGGCAGGCAGAGGGAGAGGGAGAAGCAGGCTCCCCGCTGAACAGGGAGCCTGATGTGGGTGGGGCTCGATCCCAGGACCCTGGGATCATGACCTGAGCCGAAAGCAGCCGCTTAACCAACTGAGCCACCCAGGTGCCCCGTAATTATATATTTTTTAAAGCATATGTACAGAACAGCCTTAGAAAAAAGACATGGAAGACCACATGCAGACCTACTAATGGTGGTTATCACCAGAGAGCAGAGTAACAGGCTTGCAACATTTTTTGTGTGTGATATTTAAATGTTTTACAGTGAAAACATACTGCTTTTAAATTAAAAATGTAAAATATTATAGGTGATGTTATAGAAAAATACGTAATCACAAGACAAGGTATACACAAAATACTGTTAATCAAAAACCAGTATGCAAAAAATAAATACATAAAATAGTATGCAGTGTAAAAAACAAATAAAAAGTATGTAAAGGATGATTCCATTTCTGTAAAAAAAAAAAATGTATATGTATAGATGTACACCTTGCTTAGAAAAACATGGTAAGGGGTACCTGGGTGGCTCAGTCGGTTAAGCGTCTGACTTCAGCTCAGGTCATGATCTCAGGGTCCTCAAGCCCCATGTGTCGAGCCCCATGTGTTGGGTTCTGTGCTCAGCAGGGAATCTGCTTATCCCTCTCCCTCTGCCCCTCCCTCTGCTCATGCTCTCTCTGTCTCTCTCTCAAATAAATAAATAAAATCTTTAACAAAAAAACATGTTAATAGTGGTTATCCTTGGACAGTGGAATTTTAGGAGTTTCTCTTCTTTTTTTTTAGATTGCAAACTTTTCTAAAATTAAGGGCACCTGGCTGGTTTAGTTGGAAGAGCATGCAACTCTTGATCTTGGGGTCATGAGTTTAAGCCCTACACTGGGTGTAGAGATTACTTAAATAAATAAATAAACATAAAGAAAAGAAACTTCTCTAAAATGAAAATGCATAGTTTTTTAAAAAAGAAAATTTTAAGTTTTTCAAAGATATTAATATTTTTATTATATAAAGAACTCTCATAAATTAGTAACAAAAAAGATAAACCTCAAGAGAAAAAAATGGACAAGATCTAGGTACTAACAACAGAAAAATAAATACAAATTCAAACTAAAACAGTAATGTCGTTACTCACTTATCGAATTGAAAGACACAAACTTAATTGGAATACCCAGTGTAGATAAGGGTTCAAGGAGGTATACTTTCCTTGAAATAAGCACCTTCATCCTTTTCTAGTAGGACAGTAAGTCCATACAACTTTTATGGGGGCAATTCAGAAATACATAATCAAAAGTCATGAATTGCACATATCCAATGACTCAGATGTTCTACTTCTAAGAATTTATACCATGAAAATATTTTTGGCAAATATTTAGTTACAAGAATGTTTATTATCGCACTGTCTTATAATAACAAGAAATTGAAAACAACTGAAAAGAATAATATTTAGGGGACTGGTTAACATAAGGAATTGATTAAATAATGGCGTGTGTATATTTTTATTATTTGTTGCTGTTTAAAATGATGTCATAATAGAGGTGCCTGGTGGCTTAGTCGGTTACATGTCTAACTCTTGATTTCAGCTCAGGTCTCAATCTCAGGGTCATGAGATCAAGCCCTGCACTGGGCTCCAAGTAGGCGTGGAGCCTACTTAAAATAAAATAAATAAAATAAAATAAAATGATGTCGTAATAGAACATCAATAAATCTCAAAAGTGTGTTAGTAAAAGAACTCAAACACTGTATTACTCCCTTTGTATGAAATTCAAGAAAGGACAAAATTTAGCTAGTGATAGAAGTCACAATAGTGGATGCCTGGGAGCGATACTGACAGGCAGGGGCAAGAAGGAGCTTTCAGGGGTGATAGAAATACTCTAGATTTCTATCTGGGTAGTGGTTACATGGGTGTCAAAATATGTTATAAAATTCATCAAACCATTTGCATAAGATTTGTGCACTCAGTGTATGTAAACTATACCTCAATAAGTGCTCTCATAAAATATAACATCATAAAATGACGTTATAATGGCTCTTAAAAATGGCTGGTTGATGCACAACCTCATTATTAATAAGAGAAATGCACATTAAAACTATGAAATACCATTTTAATCTATCAAAGTGGACAAAATAAAATATTTTGACAATGCACTGCATTGGAGAGGGCACATACAGACCAGGGGCAACTCTATGAGAGGCAGTTTGGAACCAGTTCTTAAATTTTTAAGTGCATATACTTTAGGACCTCAACTTCTAAAAATGTATCCTATAGACATATGCAGTATTTATATATATACAGGTCATTCAATTGTTTGTAATAGCAACTTATTAGGATAATCCTAAAAGTCCATTAATAGGGACCTGGTTAAATAAATTATGGCATAACTCTACAACAAACTATACAGTTGTTAAATAGAATGAGATATGGGGTGCCTGGGTGGCTCAGTCATTAAGCATCTGCCTTCAGCTCAGGTCATGATCCCAGGGTCCTGGGATCGAGCCCCGCATCAGGCTCCCTGCTCAGCGGGAAGCCTGCTTCTCCCTCTCCCACTCCCCCTGCTTGTGTTCCCTCTCTCGCTGTCTCTCTCTCTGCCAAATAAATAAATAAATAAATCTTTAAAAAAAAATAGAATGAGATATATCTTTATGTG